>NC_137814.1:26960698-27108198 GCF_963921795.1 Nannobrachium achirus | reverse complement strand
CTCATCGCATGCGCGGCATGAGATGTGTGGCATGAACGGCCAAGAATGCAGAGTGCTAATGTACATCTAAGGTCAGCACTACACGCAAGCGTGCAGTGTGCGGCTTAGATGGCCAAGGGCACGAACAACATTTAGCTTTTGGAGTATGGTCGTTTATGGGCGCATCGCATGCGTGGCATGGGACATGCAGCATAAAAGGCCAAGATGCTGAGTGCAAAATAGTCATCTAAGGACATCACAACACGCAAGCGTGCTGTGTGTGGCTTAGATGGCTAAGACGCCCGAACAGCATGAGGGAGACGGCACGGGCATCGGGGCATGAATGCCGTAGGTGCCGGCTTGGTCATCGGGGCATGGATGACATGGGGGTGCCAGCATGGTCATCTAAGGTCACGCACCATGCGAGCATGGTGTGTGCAGCTTGGATGGCCAGGGGCGTGAAATTACACTCTGAGTGCGTGGTCATCTAAGGTCAGCACCACACGCAAGCGTGTAGTGTGCAGCTTAGATCGCCATGGGCACGAGAATGACATTTGGGGTGCTGGCATGATCATCGAAGGTCATCACCACACGCAAGCGTGTAGTGTGCAGCTTAGATGGTCAGGAGCATGGACGGAGGATGACAGGCAATGAGGGGGGAGGTTCCGGGGGGTCGCAGACCCAGGTACTTTGGCTTAGGGGTCAAGAGCACGCGTCCGTGCTGAAGTATGTAGAGAGACCCCAAAAGAATCGGATCTTGGGATTACGAGATCGAGGAGAGTTGGGCGTTATGTAGGTCCGGGGAGTTGGAACGGATGTAGCTGTGGTAGGCTTGGGAAGAGCGGCCGAGGATTTGTATGAAGTGGTCGGGAACTCCCTTGCTTGATGCTGTGGATGCGGCTCCGATTTCCAAAAGAGTGACTGGAGAAGGTTCTGGAGAGTTTCGGTTAGGGGGGACCAGTCGGAGGTGAGAATGGAACCATATGCGGGTGACAACGGAACCGTGGTTGGTGATGGAAAGTGGGCCTGAAGGAGAAGCGTGCTGTGCACGTCGGGAGTATGTGTAATTAAGGTGGGGCTCGTAGGGGCTGAGGAGACGAGTTAGAAGATGGAGATGGTAGTGGTGTTGCCGTACTGGTTGGTTGTGCTGTGTTAGATGATGAAAGCGAAGGAATTAGGTCAGCGAGGCGAGTATGACGAGCAGGGTGGAATCTCTGAGCATCTTAGAAGACCCCAAAAGAAATCAGGAGGGAAATGGCATTGAGCATTGTCTGTGTGGGCATCTGTGTGGCCAGTGCGTAGGATGTGGACACACCTGGCTAAAAATTGAAAGGTGAGGGGTTGACTGATGGATTGCTGTGACTGGACAAAGGGACTGCTGAAATGGCTGCATTGTGGGGGAAGTCCTTGTCTTGTTCCTTTGGAGGCCGTCGAGTAGTATGGTGATTTGAGGATGTTGGATGAGAAGAGGCAGTTATTGATTGTGAAGTTGGTGCCGCACAGGTAGACGGAGATGGTTGATGTTATGGCGTTTTGTTTGTTTCTGGGGGCATGAGAAGATAAGGATGAGGGCATGAGGAGATGAGGATGAGGAGAGGCAGTTATTGGTTTTGTGAAGTTGATGCCGACGGGGATGGTTGATGTTCTGGTGAATTGTTTTGTTCCTGGGGACAGGAGATGTGGGAGTGGGCGCCGGCACAGAAAGTGCACATGTGGAGCATTTTGCATGAAGAGAGGTCGCAGCCGCCCTCATTAAAGTTGTTACACAACATTTTGTTCTCCACGAAAACAAGAGGGCGGCCGCGACGGTCTCTGGCCTGGGAGGTTGCAGGATATTGGTAGCTGGTGTTGGTTGGGGGCATGGGCTCGCTGAAGAGAGGAATTGCAGGGCTGGAGGAATGCTGCGGAGCGGGGGGGCAGGGGGCGGGTGCGATGAAAGAGCACTGAGTGGTGGGATGGGCAGGGCAATTACAGAGGCTACATGTGTTGGTTGACTTCCCTGCGAAGATCCTGCAGTATAGGTCCAGGTCGAGTGCGCCCCAGTAGGTGGCTGTGTTTCGTTGAATTAGTCTGGAAGCGGCTCTGGCGGAAAACTGGCGATGGTATTCGTAGAATAGTGTGCCTCCAAAGCGGGCGGACAAATCCATACAAATGAATAGATGATCATCTAATTCCTGGCGGCGGGATGGGTATGAGGAACTGATGATGTCACGGAAAATGGAAAATGCCAGTACAAACTCGGTAGGGGTGAGGATGGTTGAGGAAGATGACGTGAGTTCACGGAGGGTTATGGAGACTCCTCCCACTTCGACGGATCTGGGTTGATGGTTTGTTGCAGTGGGTCGGACAAGGGAGGAGAGATCAATGTCCACACCTTGGAGGATCTGATGTCTGAGGGAGGAGGAAACCATGGGGGTATTGAGTGCCAAGGCTGATGGGGGCACAGGAGCTGGAGTGGCTGTAGCAAGTGAGAAAAAGACAGGTTTGGGAGGAGCATATGAAGTGGGAACAAATGAAACAGACTGTAGAGGATCATGCACGAGTGGAATGAGGGGAGTGTGGTAGGCTGATTGATTAATACTGGCCGATGTTGTTGCTGAGACTGCTGTTGCTGTGGCGGCTGTTACTGTAACTGATGGATAGCTGGACTGGACATGATGGGGAGACTGCTGGAATGACTGGCGTGTGGAAGTGGTGGAGGTCGAGAAGCCCCGAGGCAGCCTGGTGACGTCATCTATTGACGGAGTCGCCGACCGAGTGACGTCACGGCCGTGCGACTGAGCGGCCTGACGCGACGCGTTTCCGCGATGCGACGGCCGTGCAACATCGCCGTCGCCGTCGTCACGGAAGCTTGGTGGTGGTGGAGTAGCCGTGTGAGTACTCGCAAGCCGCACGGCGTCGCCGCCACGAGACGCTGCTGCCGAGCGAGCGACGTCGCCGCTTGGGTTGCGGGGAGAAGAGCGGTGGGTTTGCTGAGCTGGTGTTGACGCTGACGGGCGCCGTTGGTGAGGAGTGAGGTATGGCTTTCGGAGTTTGCGTGGAGTACGGAGGAGGGAAGGAATGGAAACGGTGGATTTAACCTGTCGTGGTGCTGCAGACTGGTGAGTAGTAGACGTAGTGGGTTGTTGTTGGAGACTGGGGTTGTATATATCCTCGTCGGAAGCGTAAATTTGTAGAAGGTGTGCCATGCTGGAGTTGCTAGAAGGTGTAGAATGTGTTGTTTGTGAAAAGGAGTGTTCAAAAGTTTGACTGTGGAGCTAAGCTTGAAACGAACGTAGTGCAGCGTTTACTGGAAACTATGCACGCCGCCGTTTTTTCAAGTCGGGTTTATATACCACCGTGATTGGTAGAGGAGGAGTTGTCGGCTTGATAGGAGATGGGTGAGTGGTTGGCACAGGGTGGCATGGGTGGAGTTACCGGTGGCTGGTTAGGGGTGGTAGATTGTCCTCTGCTTGGCCATATCTCCTCCCGAACTTAAGTTGTTCCAACTCCATTTAAAGTGAAGAAGAAGAAGAAGAAGAAGAAGAAGAAGAAGAAAAGGAAGAATAAACTAAGTACATTTACTAACTTCAGTACAATGAATGTACTATATATATATATATATATATATATATATATATATATATATATATATATATGGGTCAGTGACGTGACGCCCCAAAAAATGTGTTTTTAAAAAAACTTTAAATAGCAGGCATAAAAATTATTTACTTTTGTTCTACTCACTCTCAACTTTATGGAAACACATTTTGTTTTAGATATTTTATTGGAATCAGACTTTATTCAGCCGTTTGTTGTACTTGTGCCTAAAATCGTCATATGGTGTGACATGAAAATAATTGTTCATAAAATGAAAATTGAGTACATCTTTCTTAAGTTACTCACTTTATCAAAGTCCTTTATCATAACTAACCTGTGATCCACTATAGTTTTGTGAAAATCAATTAAATCTGTATATTTTTTTCATAATCAACACTCTGTGTGAGGCCCATGTTGTCGATCTTTCAACATATTTTAAATTTATTCTGACAAAACTTTCTCTAAAATTACACAAATATTTGTGACTCTTCCTGATACTATTTTCTATGTAATCCATAAACATTTTTTTGGTTTCATCATTAATAAAGGTATGATTTTTCACTATTTGGAATGTCACACCAAATGATTTAGTGTCACACCGTATGATCATATCTTCATGTGTCAAAGCAAACTGTGTTTTAACCTACCTATTAGTGAGTACAGAACTTTACTGATTGATTAAACAATTACCCAGGAAAAATAGCAACAGTGAAATTGCTTTAACATTAAATAACACGTTATTTCTGAACAGGATATTATTGTAGGGCTTTAACATGGGATAAGAAAGAATTGTAGTAGTAGATGGATGATGAGGATGTGCACAGGAATGCTACGCACACCTAAGTCTTCTGCCAGCCCACGGCAGAAGGATCCTAAAGAGACAATAAGGTGCATAGCCACACTGGGAGCCAAGGCAACATTTTATTAACACCAATTAGTGGAAACAGAACTCAGCATTCAGGTGAATTGCTTTTTTCCGAAGTCTCCTGAACTTGAACACAGCATTTTGTGTTGAACAAATGTATTTAGGAATCATGACGTTACACCACATCTCCACTAGCTAAAGAGTGCTGGGTTGCGCAACTCCGAAAATAGCTGATCTACAAGCTCTCGCAGCACAACGCGTTGAGAGCTTGTAGATCAGCTATTTTCGCTAGTTTTGTCTCGGGTCCTACCTTAACACTGTCCAGTCCAGTGAGTGAAAGTACAAAAGTATTAGATCAGATTAGATTATACATTTAGACTGTATTGTACATGTATTGTATTGTACATGAGGGTAGCAAACCAGCTGCCTTGTTGCGGTTCTGCTATGCCACAGACAACCTCCTGCTCTTCGTAGAGAATGCAGTCTCGCCCCTTTGTCTCCTCTCTCCTTGCTAGGTCATTGTTTAGTTTCTCCCTGTACTTTCTTGTTCTCTCAGCACTTGTCATGTTCCAGCTGACCAAAGAAAATGGAATGTATAGTTTAAGACAAAGAGAACATATTGTTTAGATTGAAACAATATGTTAAGGTTTCTGGGAAGGGGTTTCTGCTCTGTCTGATGAATTTGAAGTATCACTGAATGAAGCTAAATTACATTTTATGTAAAAAAGTTTAAAACAAATGTTTAAAAGTACAATAGAAACATGAGACTTTGTTATTTATTGTTATATCTGTAGTTAAATACAGTATATATCATATGGTGTGACAATCAAGTCATATGGCGTGACAAGCAGACATGTCACACCATTATGATTAAGTGTCACACCATATTACGTTTTCTGCATTTAGGTTTACCTTGAGGCTACTAGGTACACATTAGCATGCTAACAACATGCTAGCTATAACAAAGCAACCTAGATCTACATGGAATTATGACCAAAACTTCAAATAACTTAAGCTTTTTTTTATGAAAAGGTGTCACACCAACAGACATCCAGAAGTGGTGCACTTGTCAAAGTTTCAACAAGATGGCATTTCATGAAAATGTTAAAATCATAACTCACCTCAGACACCTGTCTTGCAGTTGTGCTGGGAGTGCTGAATAGCCTCACAGAAGAAGGACCTCTCTAGCCAATAGGTGTCCAAATAATTGCCTGTTTAATTTTTCCAAACTAGTGTCACACCAAATGATTTTGGTTTGGGGGACAAAATGTTTTTGATCAGAAATGACTGAAAACATTATGCTTTGACTTTGAAAAGATATAGGCTCACAAATAGACTTAATTAGCCTTAATTAGCCTCAATTAGCCTAAATTCATTTTCAAATGATTTTTAGCAATTCTTTTTCTTAGTTTTATTCAAGTTCCCACTTTGAGAAACAAGGTCAGGACAGTCACACCATATGAGTTTTGCCATGTTTGGTTGAAAATTCTGAAGAAATGAGGAATGAAATGTTTTAATCTTGAGTAAGTTCGCATAAAGCTTAAGTCCTGCACAATATTCAGAAGGTTTTTGACAAATATATTTTTTATTTATACATGTTTGACACCGAGGACAGCGAAAACGTTACGTCACGTCACCCACCCATATATATATATATATATATATACCGGTATATATTATATATATATATATATCCACCTCTTTCCGTGGGAGTTTGCTGGAGGCGACTGGAGATTATTTGGACCACACTTCCGGTTTAACAGCAGACATACAAGCTCATGTCGCGTCGCAGATGCAGCCTGTTGTGAGCTTGTAAATCACACTCGGCTGCGGAGCCGGAAGCTCGGTACAACGTCTGCGCAAGGCACTATGGGGCGTTGGAAACTCGTGGATATATATATATATATATATATATATATATAAAATCATATAATCATATATTATATACTATCATATGATATACTATATGATATCGTGTCTCACAGATGATATGACATGAAACTGAAAACAGTACTTGCGCCTCGCTTTGCTGACTGGCGCAAGTAACAAGCCCCAAGACCCTTATAATAAGCTGACATGGCAACACTGGCTGGAACGGCTGAGAGGCAGATTGAGCAGAGACCTTTGGATTCAGGAGGATCAGATGAGGGCTCAGGATGGATTGTAGAGCTTTCTGTTGATACTCTGAAATATACACAGTCCTCCTTCCTTGTTCTGAAGCATCCACTGGGGTAATCATGACTATTAATATGTCAGTGTGCATGGGGAGGATTAAATGCATAACGTGAAATTCAGAAGTCTTTGGTGGTGTGAATCAGCGGGTTGAAATTAGTAGTATGTTGAAATCAATTATTTGACTCAGTTTAAGGATTTTAAGGAGCAGTTCACTTTTTCTATTGCTCATGCAATGGAGACTTTAGTCGCATTCCTAAGACAATAATTTGATTTACTATAATAAATGTTTTGTCTTAGGATTGCGACAAATACAAAAACATATCATTGAACTCAAGTCTCCATGGCGTGAGTAATCAATAGAAAAACAGTAATTTTGGGGGCGAACTACTCCTTAAGAACTGGAGTAGATTTATGTGGTACAATATGGCAGATTGTTAACCATCGCTCCTGGTGTGTAATCACCTCTGTAGGGGATCTTTGAAATTAAAAAAGTTTGAGAAGCACAGCATTATACAAAACAAAGTAATGTGTTTTGAAGACACGAGGGTATTTGTTGGAGAATGTGTTCTGGCTGCTGCTGCTGTTATGCTGTGCCTGGCGTTGTGGTTATGAGACAATAAGCCCATCTGGCCAGGGACCGTAGGGCACCACGGTAAACAGGCACACACATGTACATGTACATGCACTCACGCATGCATGCACGTACACACACACACACTCAAACACACACACTCAAACACACGCACGTACGCACGCACGCACGCACGCACGCACGCACGCACGCACGTACACGTACATACATACATACATACATACATATATACATACATACATACATACATACATACATACATACATACATACATACATACATACACATACAAACATACATACATACATACATACATACTGTACCGGTACATACATACAAACTGACATACACGCACGCACGCACGCACGCACGCACGCACTCACGCACGCACGCACGCACGCACGCACTCACTCACTCACTCACGCACGCACGCACGCACACACACACACACACACACACACACACACACACACACACACACACACTACACACATCATGTGTATGTTTTACTATACTTGCGAGGACATCAACATTTTAGAATGCAGATAGTACAAGCTCTCGACATGCAAGGCGTTGCAAACTTGTAGATCGTCTGTTTCCGGAGTATCAGCAACCAAGCATAAAATGATTTGTTTCAGTTCTACTCCATCTCTTCTCCATATAGTCCCTCCCTGATATTTTAGTTGTTGACAAAATCATCAATTCATGTAGTTTTAGCCATATAGTTTTCATTTTGTTTTCGTCAGTGAACAAAGGTAGTCATTAATTAGTGGCGTGTCCATAAACTTAAGCGCATTAGGGAAGCGAATTATCAGAAATGCGCTTTAAGACAAAGCGAATTTAGCCCGTTTCCATTAAACTGGTGAAATGCGATTCTTGGGAGATCCTGCCTGGGTCCGTCTGACCGACCTGCTGTAAACCCTTCCCGCGGGCTTGCACACAGTGCACAGAGCTGGGATGGGGCTGAATTTTTCTGACCGAGAGACGTGAGGGCACTGCTGTGACTCGCTGCACACGCATCCCGATTCCCGACCCAGAGCCAGTCGCGGCACACCGCCACGGAGAAAGTGCGGCCGCTGTCGGGTCCAGAGCAAGCCCCGGCCGGGGCGCCCCGAGCAGCGTCCCCGAGCCGAGGCGGCCGCCCCGCCGCCCGGTTGCGCCCTCCGGCTCCGGGCAGACTGCATCCTGCAGCGTTGCAGATGCGAGCTGCTTTGAGCTTGTATGGCCACTTTTGGCCTGCGCAACACGGTGTGATGACGAAGGGTCACTCCGTGTGTAACAACAACCGGTTTGTTTCGTTAATTAAGCGGCGGGGGAAAGTGTTATATAGGAGGACGATATGGACCAGAACGTCATACTTTATTCGAATGTATTGTCTGACCCGTTTCCATTCACTTTTGTGCATTTAGTTTATTCGATTAAGCCTCAAAATCCTCCTCCTCCAAGCGGATAATCTTTTTTGCGGATAATGAAAGTTTATTCGCATTTTGAAGTGTTTCCATAAAAACATTTTGCGATTAAGCCGTTAATGCGCAAAAAGTAGCTTTATGGAAACGCCACTATTGAAACGTTTCCATCATAGTTTTAGTTGTCAAAATGAACATTGCGTCACAGCTGTAATTGGCTCAACATAGTCGGGGGCGTTAGGGAGATGACATGGTAATTTCGTGCAAATTAGTCTAAAAGCGCCACATTTTGCACAGATGTAGCCCAGGGTATGCTCTTATGATTTAGCTAGGGCACCCGAGTCTGCGACATTCGGGGTCGCCACAGCGGCCAAATCAAGTTGGGCTCCCATCGACTTTCAATACAGGAGGAAAATACCCAAAAACACTTTTTTTGGGGGGGTATTTAAGTAGGATGTGAGGGGTCTAACTAGGGGTTTGTCATGATGCGGAATCCATTGCAAGCATTTGTTTTGCACAAAAAATATTCCTTGGGCTATAAATGGCCCCAGAAAACGATGGTTTGTTGATGAAAAGTGATGAGTCATCACTTTTCAGAGTTTTGTGGGTGTTTTCTGGAGCTGTGGCGACCCAGAAGGTCACCGACTCGGGCACCCTAGCTAAATCATTAGAGCATGCCCTGGGCTACATCTGTGCAAAATTTGGCGCTTTTAAATCGATTAGCACGAGACTAACATGAATGCTCACCCATACATGCATCGTTTTCTGAGGCCATTTATAGCCCAAGGAATGTTTTTGTGCAAAACAAATGGTTGCAATGGATTCAGCATCATGACAAACCCCTAGTTAGACCCCTCAGATCCTACTTAAATACCCAGAAAAAAAAAGTTTGTCTGGGTATTTTCCTCCTGTATAGAAAGTCAATGGGAGCCCAACTTGATTTGGCCGCTGTGGCGACACCGAAGGTCGTCGACTCGGCACCCTAGCTAAATCATTAGAGCATGCCCTGAGCTACATCTGTGCAAAATTTGGCACTTTTAGACTGATTAGCGCGAAATATCCCTAACGCCCCCGACTAACAGGCACACAGCGATTTATAAATATTATTATTTCTAATCAGTTAAAATGTCAAAGTGAGGAATAACAACACCGCAAACAGCTGCTCTGAGTGCATATTTGACCCCCAACACCTACAGTAGCTGTTGTTCTCATTATTATTTTAACCCGCAACCATTTGATCCACTGCCAGCCGTATGACTTTGATCTCTTTGTTTAATCTCCTTGTAGAATGTCTCGGTGTGTGGACGCGTTTATTTGACAAAAGCACGAAAGCAAAACCTTGCGTCTGAGGAGCCATCAAAGCCTCGGTCGCTTCATGAGGCAATAAGGATGCAGATCTGAATAAAACGCCTTATGATTATCGCCGCTGTCGGGGGCCAACCTTGTCTTGCGTCGGCGTGGCAGAGGCTCATGAGGTAGAGCGGGAGACCCCTGGGAGAATGAAAGGTTCCCGGTTCGATCCCAGGCTCCTCCCCCTGCCCTGGGTTATAGTGTCAAAGTGTCCTTGAGCAAGACACTGTCTGAACAGAGATTATCCACTAGGCATATGTGTCTATATACATGTATGTGTTTTCTCTCCCTCTGTTTTTTTGTGTATTGTTTTTTTTTTCTTCTTTTTTTTCTCTCTCTCTTTGTCTCCACCAGCCGAAGGCATGGGGGAGAGTATGTTTTCCCCTTCGTCCGTCCGTGTGTCCGTCCGTCCGTCCGTGCGTGCGTGCGTGCGTGCGTGCGTGCGTCCGTGTGTCCTCGCAGTTTGTGTGCACCTAATCTCAGTCGCCGTTGGCCCGGTCGCTGCCAAAGTGAGCACACACATTCCCTGGATGCCAATCTAGAACCTCTGCCCTAATTTTTTCAAATGGGCCTTTTCTAGCGCCACCTAGTGGCCGATGTTCGCAAAACACATTTCTGTGCACTACTATTACAGATTTCGTCCAAAAATCCCACAAATCGGTAGGCAGTATCTCGACAGTCATGTGATCGACATGGATCTGTCCGATTTTGCATATTACATCCTGATTGGCTAAGATTGGCTTCCAAAGTTTGTAGGATTGAGCCGTTTTGAACAAAATGCCTCAAATCCCAAACGCAAAGTGCAATTATCATGAAATCGCGCACACACGTTCCCACCAGGTCGAGGAAGACATGCCACTTACATTTTTGAAATCAGCCTCATGGTGGCGCTATAGCAGGCCGATTTGTGGTTTTACCTATAACTCCACCAATCAGTTTCAAACTTTGTAAGCGCACTCCCTAGAGGCCAAGGAAAAACCCTTTCCCTGCATTTTTTACATCAGCCTTTTATAGCGCCACCTTTGGGCCGACTTATGTAAAACACATTTTTGGATATTACTCCTTCAGATTTTCTCAAAAAATAACACAAATCGGTACACAGTATCTCTATAGTCATGTGATCAAGTCTGATCCGTCTGATATTTCATATTCCATCCTGATTGGCTAATATTAGCTTCCAAAGTTTGCAGGATTGCTCAGTTTTTGAACAAAATGCCTCAAATCATCAACGCAGCTTTCGATTAACGTGAAATTTGCCACACATATTCCCACTATGTCAAGGAACAAATGCTACCCTTTTCACATTGGCCTGTTATTGCGCCACCAGCAGGTAGACTTTAGCAAAACACAGCGTCCGATTGCCATGAAAGGTCTAAGGTGAAGAACATATGCCACCCTTTTTACATTAGCCTATTATTTATACAGTAGCA
Source organism: Nannobrachium achirus (assembly GCF_963921795.1). Classification (NCBI taxonomy): domain Eukaryota; kingdom Metazoa; phylum Chordata; class Actinopteri; order Myctophiformes; family Myctophidae; genus Nannobrachium; species Nannobrachium achirus. The sequence goes on along the minus strand of NC_137814.1, from coordinate 27,096,822 downwards.
CCACCAGGACGCACAGCCTGGTGGAGACCTGTGCTCGGAAGAGCACTGCTTCTAGTTTTTCCCTTTGTTTTCACTTGGGCCTGTGGAAAACCGGCTTAGTGTATAGCCTACAGCACTTTGGCTCAACACTGTTGTTTTAAATGTGCTCTATGAAGTGGATTGGATCATTTGGATTGGAGTGATTTGGGAAAAGGCGCTAGAGTATAAATGAAAAACAGTGTAACCTTTCAGGAAATGGGGCAGAAGAAAATAAACATAAATGGATACATTGTAGTTAATTTAATCACAAGCTCTTATAAGTTAATACTTCACTGTTTAAATATCTGTAAAAACCCACAGACACAAACCATGTTCACTTTAACATTTTGTCAGAAAGAACCGAAATATCTACAGATTGGCTATCTTATTTTGTGTGACTCTGATATGACAAAGTAGGGCATTCATTTATGGAATAGGCCTATAGAACATGGAAAAGGTTGAAATATGGAGATACAAGGTTTCTGACAGCAGGGATACTGTATGTGTCCTTTATTTTCTACCCAACGTGTTCTGGTAGATAAATGAGCTCCCTATGTGTTTGAGCATCATGGCTCCACCTGTATTGGGTGGAGGTGAGTTCTGTATTGGGTGGAGGTGGGTTCTGTATTGGGTGGAGGTGGGTTCTGTATTGGGTGGATGTGGGTTCTGTATTGGGTGGAGGTGAGTTCTCATGACAAGCACAAAACTTAAACTTCACAGGCAGAAACCTCGTATCTCCACATTTAACTTTTTAAATGTTTTTTATCATTATTATTGTATTTATTAATACCCTGCTTCATCATACAGAGTGCCTCACAAAATTAGTGAAAATAGCAGCAATGTGCCACATTGTGAGCTTGTAGCTCTGCTATTGTCACTATTTAAAAATGAAAAAAGGAATGGTTTTGGACCGATGAATGTGTCTCTCTGCAATTAATTTCAGGACTTTCTTCAACCTCCACCCCCCAGGTGCCTGCCTTTACCACACACGGGCACACGCATGCACACGCCCACGCCCACACACACACACACACACACACACACACACACACACACACACACACACACACACTGCTGTTCATCATACACACACACAAACGCATGCTGTACTGTATGTGCACGGATGCACACATGAAAATAACCAAGCGAGCGTGTGCGGACACGCACGCACGCACGCACGCACGCACACGCACACACACACACACACACACACACACACACACACACACACACACACACACACACAATAACACACCCACCACTCATCGCTGTTCATCATCAAACTACAGGAAGCAAGCCTAATTGGCTGCTTTTAGTGAGTCAGTGGGCACAAAGGCCAGAGAGAGAGAGAGAGAGAGAGAGAGAGAGAGAGAGAGAGAGAGCATCATTTGACTGATGGATGAGGCCAGTTGGACGACAGAGGTAGAGTTTGGGATGGAATGCAACATGAGATGATAGAATCAGATGAGAGACAGATTCACAGGGTGAGGCGAGGACACTGGCTGCCTCTCCATAACTGCTTATGTTCTGGTCAACTTGTCATTTTCATGTCAAGGACTCATTGATATGTATTTGCCCGCAGACGGCCATGTGAAAAGATGTTGTGACATAATGTCATGAAAATAGACGAAAAACTTTTGACAAAAATAGGCTATTTACAAACGTTCTCTCTCTCGGTCGTCCTCAGACGAGCTTCCATCGGAGTCTCCAATCGTTCCGGTTCTCCATTCATTCGGCCAGCTCCGAAGAGCTTTCAGCTCCCGCATCCTTCTTCAGGACGTCCACATACGTTAACGCGGAACGTCCTCGCGATCGATGCCCGCACGTTGGTTCCCACAGGACCAGCCTGCTGGCCGGGAGCTCCCGATGTCTGTGGCAGTGGCCGGCCTGCTTCATCCTCCTAGCTGCTACCTTCTTGCTGAGTCTCGGCAGTTGCCTGTACAGGTCCTTGTTGGTAATGTGGATGTTCTGGTCCACATTCAGAACAGCTCGTAGCATTCTGGTGTAGCACCCATCCAGGGACTTCTGCAGGGTGGGTGTCAGGGTCCAGCTTTCGCAGCCATACAGGAGGACAGACTCCACAGTGGCGTGGAATAGGCTCAGCTTTATGTGTCTCATTTTACTTGAAGGTCCGGTGACATGGCCAAAACAGCTAATTATGGCTATCAAATTAGCCATTTTTTTAATGATGTCATGTACCCCCATGTTAAATTACCCAATCAAATTAATTTATTGTAGTTACTGTACTGAAAGTAGTAGACTACTTTCTGTACAGTAACGGAAATACATTAATTTGATTGGGCTAATATGGGGGGGAGGGGCGGAGTCGAGTAGCCATATCATTATCTTTTGAAAGTGCCCCAACAAAAGCTGTCCGAGGTGTGTTTCCGACTTTCTAAACCAACTATCAGTTCTGGGGTAAAAATGATATAGCATTCGCTATAAAATCAATGGTTATACCGGTAAAAAAGTACAAGTCTTCTTCAAAAAAGGTGTCAGGGATTAGTTACGAGGGTCAACACGCTTCTCCCCGTCCCTGAGACGGTTTTGTCGGCCATACCCTGCTGTCTCTTCCCCTAAACCTGACTGGAGCACCAGACCGACCGGAGCAAGCCATGTCCTGCTGTATCACCGGAGCACAGCGGAGGACTGAGGTCCGTGGCACATACACTCTGTGTGTGTAGCCTGTGTGTGTGTGCGTTCGTGCGTGTGTGTGTGTGTGTGTGTGTGTGTGTGTGTGTGTGTACACACACAATAGCTCTCGAAAATAGCCGTGCGGTGCGGCGCTAACAACAGCGCATCACGTTGTGCGCGGCACCGCACGACGGACAAAGTATACATTCACTACTAACTGATAAGTCCCCGTCTCCTTTTCAGACCGTTTGAAGAAAGACCACGTGACCTACTGTATCATAATGTTAATCTTCTTTGGCTGTCATCATACCTTTAAAGTACCAAAAGTAGAAGTACCCATTGTGCAGAACGTTTCACAAATGATCATATGTCTAAAATGCACCTCAAAATTGTACTTAAGTACAGTAATTGAGTAAATGTACTTTACACGGCAGTGGCTCAGGGGTGGCTCAGGGGTAGAGAAACCGTCATTAGAACAGGCAGGGTTATCGAAGGGTTCCCAGTTCAATCCTGGGCTCCTGTGCCGAAGAGTCCTTGAGCAAGACTCTGAACCCCTAGAGTTGCTCCCGGTGTGTAGGTTGGTGCCTTGCATGGTTTCCTCCGCCATTGGTGTATGAATGTGTGTGTGAATGGGTGAATGTAATGCACATCTATGTAAAGCGCCTTGGATAAAGATGCTATACATGCACCATTTACAATTTACACTACTGGACAAACATGCACAAACACATGAAAGCACATTTAGAATGAGGTAATAGGCATACCTTTAATAGAATTGAAGAAGGCCTACTTCTTGTCTTTATTGTCGGTTGCCTTGTGTTTTAATTGTGGTGTAGTATATTTCCGTATTATCTTGTCTTGAACGTATGCATTGACCCGAACAAAACAATTTCCCCTTGTGGATTATAAAGGACATCTATCTTTGACGTCTGACGTCTCACCAGCACATGAGACCGGGTCCGCATCAGTGTGCCGACGGGCCGGTATTCCGACACTAAAACTAACCCTAACTCTAACCCTAACCCTAAACTTAACCTCAGTAACCGTGACGAGTAACTAACCTGCCGACGCTAGTCGGAACAGCGGCTCGTCGGAATATTGAGTGGACCCCCATGAGACCATGCAGGGTTGTTAGGGTTACTTTTAAAAAGGAATCCCCTACAGTTACAAGTTACTTGCAAAGATAATGTAGTCAGTAACTATGTGATTCAGTCAGTGATTATCACAATTTAAAAAGTAACTACTAGTTACTTTCAGTTACTTTTGGATTACTGTTTAGCAAAAGTCTTTAATTAAATAAAACAAGTTTTACCATTGATAACTAGACAAGAATATTGAGCCAATGAAATTAGGAAAAGGACAACAGAATTTTACTTAAGCGAAGTGGCAGTACTTTACGCTGATTCGACTTGATTATTTTATTGCTTGGCGTTATAACTTATTTGTAAAATTGATGAGGGCAAGGGGAGAATGTAATCCAGCATGTAACCCCCATCATTCAGATCCGTTACTGTAATCCAGATTACACATTATAAAATGTAACCTGAGACTTTACAAGTTACCTGTTTTTTGTAATCTGATTACGTAATCCCGTTACATGTAATCCGTTACTTAACAACCCTGAGACCATGCATATATGCACAATGATCTAAATTATCTTCTATATCTGTGTGAGAGAGAGAGAGAGAGAGAGAGAGAGAGAGAGAGAGAGAGAGAGAGAGAGAGAAAAGAGCAAGGTCTGCCAATAAGCACACACGAATCAATCGACACTAGCACAGGTCCCACAGCATCTCGCGACTTGCGGTATATTCTTAGGGGAGCCCATTATTTTATGAACTCATCAAATGGACCCTTGTATTGCAGCACGTTGGATAATCTTTCACATGGCATTATCGATCGTGATTTGGCATACATTGACAGTAAGTGGGTGTACAACATGCAAGATGTACTGATATCATCATCATCATCACCTTTATTTAAACTTGTTTAGTCAAATGTTGCGTAAATAGCCGATCTACTGTACAAGCTCATAACGCAGTGCTCGCCTCGCAGTGCTTTTATTTTCACAATATGTATCTGTGGAACCGAGTCAAACCAAAATGCAATGCTTTAAAGATGGGGTGCCATGATCTTTTCCCCCTATAAAACATGATTATCTACTATTATGATTATACCAGGAGGAAGATTTTTTCCAAAAAAGTTTACAGAAAGAGTTAAAATTATGTTTTTATGTGGCCACACCCACCAGTTCATTGGTATGCGTGGTTGTCATGGTGGGTGGTGACACAGCTGAAGTTAGCCACACCCCACAATGTTGGGTGAATGGTAATTAGGGGAGGGGTTGATTCTGTGATGTAATAAGTATCTGTGTTTTTGGACCGGCACTTTTGACCCAGCAGGTGGCATCCTCCAGCTAAAAACCCAAATAGAAAGAGAATACATAATTGCTCATAACAACCACACCAGGGGGTCTAATGTAGTACTGTCAACCAGGCTCCTAGACACATGAAAAACAGAAAAAGTACAAAACTATGGCACCGCCTCTTTAACTCCTACATTCCATGTGCTTGTCTAGAGTGGGTGGGTGGGGGGGATTATTTTGGGTGGGCCGCGGCCCAAAACATTTGGCAACCCTTGGTGTATAATGTACTGGTAAAAGAGCAGCTAGTGTCAGTAGCAGTGTTGCAGGCTGCACAGGCAGAGCAGGGTGAGAGTTGGGAGTATGGAATCCACCTCATTATAGACGGAATCAGAGCAGTTCCATCGGTCCAATTAAAACTGACAACTGCCACAATACAAGAGGTCACTGCAACTGGAAGGTTCCATATAACACCTTACCTCTCTCTCTCTCTCTCTCTCTCTCTCTCTCTCTCTCTCTCTCTCTCTCTCTCTCTCTCTCTCTCTCTCTCTCTCTGTGTGCGTGCGTGCATTTGGGGTCAAGTGTTGGACATGAAACCAGTTGATCGGGGTCATCATGTTATGTTGGACACCAGCATATTTTTACTATGCTGTCATGAGGTCACGGTGGGGGTTTGGAGAATATGGAATGATTACACACACACACACACACACACACACGCACACACACACACACACACACACACACACGCGCACACGCGCACACGCGCACACACACACACACACACACACACACACACACACACACACACACACACACACACACACGCATGCACACACGCATGCACACACGCACGCATACATACACATCTTTCCTTTCCTTTTCATGTTGGAAGCTTAATGTATCCTGGTGTTGCTTGTTATTTTTGGCAAGCAACATCGTGTCACTACAGAGTGAATTAGTCTTCAAAATGTCTGCAGTGTTGGGATTGTGAATGCGTGTATTATAGTGCTCAGTCAGTCAGTCGCCAACGACTGATTTCAGTCATTTGGAATCCACATAGAAGTCAGTCACTTCTATGGAAAAGCATATTGCACAGGGATGTGGACATCAGGGTTGTGGACATCAGGGATCTCCATATATGGGCATAAAAGGGATTTGTTCCCCCTGGCAATCACAGGGATCTCTCGGAGAGGGCCTCATTAATATTGATTATATTAATGAGATTATATAAATAAGACCTGGCCTAGCAACGCGTTTCAGCTGTGCGATTGTTATTTGGCTCGGAAAACGTGTGACACGTGTGAGTTGTGTTTGTGGGGGCGGGGTTCTCATCAAATGTCCTTTTCTCTGTTCTTCCCAATTAAGACATTCCTGTGTGAGTGCAGCCTATTACTGATACTGTGCAGGTGTTGACTTGAGCCCCTTGGTCACCATGGCTACAAGCCAAAGCCCTCCTGTACTCTCCATGCACTCACATCCACTCGTTATATTACATCACACACGCACACGCACACGCACCAGCACCTGCACCTGCACCTGCACGCACACGCACACGCACACGCACACGCACACACACACACACACACACACACACACACACACTTGCGCGAGCTTTTAGATCGGCTATTTAAAAAAAAGGGTGAAAAGATTCTCTTTCTTGTATTATTTGACAATTTGGCCAATGTTTGACCAGAGTGTGTTGGTTTTTATAGCGTAATTTGTTGATTACCTTTGATGCAGTAATGGTCTTTTTCTTTTCTTTTTTTATGTATTAAAAAAAAGTTCCTTAAATTGTCACTTTCATGGGGACCCCACCTCCCCCATTCTCCGCTCCCTCCATTATAGCTCCCAGTTACAGCCTGCACAGAGAACAAAGATATGGCGCCCCCATATCTTCAAAGCCTGATGTTCATAATGTACAGATTATAGATTTCTTTATTTTATTTTTTTTATTTTTTATTCTACTGTTAGACTGTTAGACTGTTCTTGGTTTACGGTTTACCTATGGTTCTAGATTACTATTTCTATGCATTTGCTGTATTACCTTGTGCTGTCCTTGGGTATTTTAACCCTTAGATGCATAAGTGGGTTGTCATTCTTCAAAATCTTTAAAATTAAAAGTGTTAATATTTTCATATTCCAGGCATTCCTCATAAAACATGTTTGTGACATGAGGCCATTTGCATTTGTATTCATTCTTTCATTAATTTTAAGAAATTGCAGTTTTTGTATCACTACCCCACTCTTCCATGAATCAATGAGTTTTTGCAATAAACTACTTTGCTCTCACACATAACTCAACGTGATTTCAACTTTAAAATGCTCACACGACTCGGGCCTTTTTTTCCACCAATAGGGACGAGCTGTAATTGTTGAAGCCCCACCCCCTCTGTCTACTAAATGCGTGCAGCAGCTGTCACACATTGCTCTCACACTTTGCTCTCACACGTAACTCTGGCATACTTTTGCGTAGCAACGTGATTTCAACTTTAAAACGCTCACACGACATGGCACTTTTTCCGGCCAATAGGGACAAGCTGTAATTATTGAAGCCCCGACCCCCCTGTCTTCCTATTGGCTGGGCTTTAAACAGCCATAACTCCAGTTCGCAGCATGGTACTGTCTCGAAACTTGGTGTCTGGACTTAGACCGCCATAGGGATGAGCTGCAATTGTTGAAGCCCCACCCCCCCTTTCCTCCTATTGACTGGGCTTTAAACAGCCATAGCTCCAGTTTGCAGCATGGTACCGTCTCTAGACTGCCAATATGGACGAATTGTTGAAGCCCCACCCCCTCTTACAAGTCTGTTGTTTCTGACCGCCCTGACGGTCGCCTCTCGCCCTTAGGGCATCTTACTGGTAATAGTAGTAATAGTAATAGTAGTAGTAATAGTTGTGACCGTAGGTCACAAGTTTAGTATGTGAACGGTCACGCCCGTATGTATGTATCTCTGTCACACCTGACACTGGTTCTATGGGTTTCTCGCTCTGACATCATGCTCTGATGTCACTGTGATGTCAGGGGAACCACTCTAAGAGAATGGGTTTGCCGCTCTGACATCACGCTCTGGTTTCACTGTTATGTCAAATTAACAGAATCCCTTTTATGCCCATACTCAATATTAAGCCCATATCTAACAGGACTTCATATGGGAATGCCCATATATGGAGACCACAATTCAACAATTACAGCTCGTCCCTATTGGCCGGAAAAAGTGCCAAGTCGTGTGAGCGTTTTAAAGTTTAAATCACGTTGCTACGCAAAGGTATGCCAGAGTTACGTGTGAGAGCAAAGTGTGACAGCTGCTGCACGCGTTTAGTAGACAGAGGGGGCGGGGCTTCAACAATTGCAGCTCGTCCCTATTGGCGGAAAAAAGGTCAGAGTCGTGTCAGTAAGCGTTTTAAAGTTGAAATCACGTTGATAGGCAAAAGTATGGCAGAGTTATGTGTCAGAGCAAAGTAGTTTATTGCAAAAACGCATTGATTTTAATTGGGGTCATTTTTGACATGAAAGAGTGTAGGTATTGGTTAGCCTGGATCCAGCCTGTTCGCTCCGTTCCACATTTTGTGATGCGTAGAGACAATACAAAATGTGGAACGGAGCGAACAGGCTGGATCCAGGCTAGGTATTGGTAGGTCATGCATCCAAGGGTTAAGTATACAGTAACAAAGCTCTTCTAGTCATCCCAAATTTAGTCTAAAAACGAAATAGTCCGGAGGATTGAGACCAGATTTTAAGTGAATCGTTCACTTTTCATAAAAGCGTGAAATTTTGTACACGTATACAGTTTGGGACCCTGAACATTTTCAGATATGGAGCCATCGCAAAAACGCCCCCTGGTGGCCATGGCAGCCATTTTACTTTCCACCATTACCAAATAATGTATTTTGTATAAACTGTTCAGGTGAATGTTTAATTGTCAATGCAGTCATATAATGAGGATTGCAATGAAATAGCCTAAATGAGATTATGCAGAATTACATTTCAAGCATATTTCATGTAATTCCACTTACTGGGGCCTAATTTACTGTTATGTTAGTGTCCACCATAAGTATTTATTTTGGTTGACACATCTCAGTAGCTGTCCTGTCCCTTTTGAGGAGCTGTCACTGTCATCTGCACTCTACCTTGAAGAGGGATGGAGCAAATACCCCCAACTAAAACAACTCAAAAGAGCAGTGTACCAAGAAGGAAACTGTTGGGGACAAGCCATAGAGTTATAATAAGTATAGAGAGGACACCAGATATCCCCGCCCGTCCACTTGCATTGACTTGCTCACCCAGCGCATGAAGCGTACTTCTGCGTTTGGAAACGCCTCAGAAACGTTACATAATGGGGCTTCTGTGACGCGTTTTGCGTCATAGTTTGTGTTCATGGACGCACTGGGGCTCCAATTCATGAATGAGCACTTCCGCTATGAACGCGCAGCCAATACAAAGAAGCCTAGAATGCGCGTTCGTGTTAGAAGCCCCAACTGCAGTACCTCAAATGGCCACCATGTCCATGGCGCTTCATAGCTCCCCTTAGGTTCTGGGGGCTTGGGACTAGCACTGGAGGTGGCACCAGAAATGCCATCTCCAACAGACAGGGGTTCGATGAACCCACATGATCCCTCCTTAGCTCTTAAGTCGTGGCTGCAAGAAAGGCTTCCAGGGGCATTGCAAATGCAAAAAAGACTCCTTAAAGTACACTGCATTGTGCCAATGTGGAGGAGGCTGTGAAGGAGACAGTGAAGAATAGATTCATCGTCATTCATCGTTATACTGTATTTACAGTAACCCTATTAAGCCTTACCGTAACGTCACATACATCATGCTGACTTTAAACTTCTTTATCTCTGATGTATGTTTTTATGGCAGAGAACGGCTAGATGGCCAAATAATGATCGGATAATATTAGCTTTAGCCTATACATAATGATTTGATTTCTCACAACATCCTGCCATACTTTTATGAAAAAGTGAAAAATGATTGGACAAAACCACGCGGGACTACCTCACAACATCACTGAATTGACCATTAACTATTCACCTGAACATTTTATGATGTTGTACATGATACCAATGGAATCATTGACCATCAAAACATAGGTGTAGACATCCCATATTTAAATCTGAAAATGTTAAATAAAGCAATAAAAACACGGCATAATTAATTTGTCCCCGTAGGCCTACTTTTTCTAGCTTACATGTCCCAATAGTTTGTGGCTGTTGGAATTGCTTTCAAGTAGTTAGTTCAGCTATACTTTTTTCAATTGGGCAGGGTAGGGTAGCTTGAGAAAAATTGCATTGCTACATTTTCAGTGACACATCAACAGGGAGCACAACATGAGTCGTGCCGTGTTTTGGTCCATTATACCAAAAAAAAGAATTCTCCATCTCATCCATTAGTTTTTACACCGTAATGTGTTTCACCCAATAACTCAATGTCCTGATGCACTCATTGCGTATAAGAAAAGGATCGCACACAATGGCTTTTTGCATCTTAGGATGAGAAACAGACATTTTGGCTATCCAGCCTTCAGTGTATTCCCAACTAATGGTTCATGAAACACATAAGAGCCTGTGCCCGTCATCAGCCAGGCACTCAAATACAAACCAAAAGCCATTTCATGCATACAAACATAGAAGCACTTCAGAACCATGTCATCCTGCCCCACTACTCTTCTCACAAAGACGCTTCCGTCCCAGGCAGGAACCCGCACACAGAACACACTGAAATGCATACCTCCTATTTTCTCAAAGCCTGTGCACTAATATCCTCTCAAACATGAAAATGAATGAAGCAGTCAGTATGGTCTTCTGGTCTACCTATAGCACATATAGGCCAACTGTGCAATGGACATACTTTTCTTCTATATGGGACAAACCCCTGGACAGCAGGCAACTTGCTGATGTAAAGAGTTTTGGTTAACGTTTATGGAAAGCATAAAAAGGTTTCATCCTGTACAACCAGCCATCCAAAATAGATTTTTGGAATATGGAATGTGTTCCAATTGGAATGTATTGGATATAAAATGGCTGCCAGTAGAAAACAGCGTAGCTGTGAGTGGAGAGCAGGACACCACCATGTCAAAGGGCTGTTGTCTGTCCTGTATGTCCTTTTTCTGGTGAATAAACATACCATTTGGTTGAACCTGAACTCAAGGCCTCTGTACTGAATTTAACCGCTAAGTGGCTAGTCCTCACAACTATTCACCTGGCCAGTTTAAGATGCTGTACATGATACCATTGTAATCCTTGACCATCAAAACATAGGTGTAGACATCACATATTCTGTATTATCATGTTTGGTTCAGGAGATGACGCAAAATACATTATTTGGTAATGGCAGAAATGAAAATGGCTGCCATGGCCACCAGGGCGCGCTTTTGCGATGGCTCCATATCTGACAATGTTCAGGGTCCCAAAATGTACAAGTGTACCAAGTTTCATACTTTTATGAAAAAGTGAGAAATGATTGGACAAAACCACGCGGGACTACCTCACAACATCACTGAATTGACCATTAACTATTCACCTGAACATTTTATGATGTTGTACATGATATCAATGGAATCATTGACCATCAAAACATAGGTGTAGACATCCCATATTCTGTATTATCATTCTTGGTTCAGGAGTTATGATGCAAAATACATTAATTGCAGAAATTAAAATGCCCACCATGGCCATCAGTGGGCGTTTTTGCGATGGCTCCATATCTGAAAATGTTAAAGGCCCCAAACTGTACAAGTGTACCAAGTTTCACGCTTTTATGAAAAAGTGAACGATTTTTGTCTCAATCCTCCAGACTAAAAGGAGATCGCCAGATCGGGCTTTGCAATCAGAGCTCCGACTCTCTGGAATGCCCTCCCTGTGGAGATCAGCCATGCAGAGTCTGTGCCCCGGTGCAAATCTGTTAAACTCACTTTTATGAAGTTTAAATTCAGTCCATGACTACACCAATGGTCATGGACTCAGACATTAATAGACATCAATTTAAACAGCAACATAACAGCCTACCATCACCTCAAACATAATATTACAGGTTCAAAGTCTCAGCACAATCTAGAAAAAAACATGTCCATGCATTCATCTTCAGTAGACCTGACTACTGTAATGGTGTCTTTACAGGCCTAGGTCTCCCTAAAATAACCAGTCAGACGACTGCAATTGATTCGGAACGCTGCTGCTCGACCCCTTACTAAGAAATACCAAGAAGGTGGAGCACATCACTGCAGTTATTCTTAAATCCCTACACTGGCTCCATATGTGTCAAAGAGTTGATTTCCAAACACTTCTACTCATCTATGAGGCTTTGAATGTTTTAGAGTCGAAACCCATTTCTGATATTGTACGATATCATGTTGAACCATCCAGCCCTCTCATGTTATCTGGGAAAGGATCTGCTTTCTGTCCCTAAGACCACAAATAAACATAGAGAAGCAACATTTAGTTTTTACACGACACATATTTGGAACAAACTCCCAGAAAACCGCAGGTCTGCTGCCACTCTAATTTATTTTAAATGATAACTAAAGACCTTTTGTTTGCTGCTGCCTTTATTTACCCGTCGTTATTTTTTAAATTTGTATTTGTCTTTCTCTTCTGCACTGTAATTGTATTTATTTTTTACTTATTTTCTTTTATGCATCCTAATGTCATCTTGTAATTGTGTTTCCTTTGCATGATGCTTTATAAAGCACATTGAATTGCCTCGTTGTAGAAACCTGCTGTACAAATATAATAAAAGCACTTATGTACAACAAGCATCATCTCTCACACTGCGCTTCCGTGTCAAACGTGAGGAGGAAGTAATCAGTCATGCCTGTGGGTTGTGATATCCATGGTGATAAATGTCACTGGTAATAAGTGTTCCATGCAGTGAACACTCATCGTTTTCACATTGCTGTCGGGCAGAAACCTTGTATCTCCATATATATTTATTTTTCAAATGCCCTACTTTGTTGTTTGACAATGTCGAGCAAAAGAGTTAAATGTTTGAAAGTGGAAGTGGTTACGTGTGTCTGTGGGTTTTGTAAATGTTGAATGGTCTGGTTTCAGACAACCAGACTTCCCTCTTTCCCTCCATTATATTTTTCAGTGGTGCTGTTGTGAGAAATGTTAGATACTATGTTAGATGGAGTCTACCTTGTTGTTACAGTAGTAGGTCTACTTATTTTATAACAATGACGACAGGGATGTGATTGAGGTCGGGGTCTTCAACACAGAGTCTTTACGCTGGATGAAGATTCCACTAGCATCATCTGGAAGAGAACGCAACCATGAGGTTCCCTCCAGTTGCTCGGGCCACACAGCTGTATTGGTAGAAGATATACATTTGGGGGGGACGTTATTATGACAAAAAGGAGGTCTACAACGGCCTTTATGCATTTGATGTCGACACCCACAGATGGTTCAAGCTTAAAGGACAACTCCGCCCTAAATCATTTCTAGGCTCATTTTCCTACTTTGATCCAAAAAGACTGTCCATGGGGTCTATTAGGCAGAAATGCCCTTGTTGTCCAGTTTCCCCAGCAGAACCCAGCAGCTCTCATAGCATAGAGTGGAGCCTATAAGCCTATCACTTTTACACTATTTGTTGTGGTCAAAAGTGATTTTCTTTTTCATGAATGTGTTAATATTTGTCATTACAAACACATCCATGCCTTGGTTGTCCCACACAAGCCACCACAATCTCATAAATAATGTTTTAGGGTGATCATTCGGCACAAGTGCCAATCAAAGTGACTGCACTGGCCAATCACAGGGCATCTTTTCCGGGACTTGGAAAAACACATAAAAGCATAACATCTATTTAGCATAGGGTGACCATATTTACAGCCACTCAAACCGGGACGCAAAACACTGTTGCCTAAAACTGGAACCCTAAAAGCAATGTGCACGTTACCGCGTAACGTTCGTGCACGCGCACACACGCACCGCAGGGTTGCAAACAGACAGTGAGTGATTGACAAACAGCCTCAGCGTTGAATTCAGACACGCAATGAATTTGTTCCTTTTTTCTGATTGGTTAGGTGAGCATGTTTTCATGAAAAGAACATGATAAATGTCTATGCAACCACTGAAAACAGCTACTATTATTTTAATTCTGGCGAAAACCAGGACAATTTTGCAGTGAATGTTGAAAACCGGGACATATTAGTGTTTTAGAGATATTTGTCGGGACACCGGGACACGCAGCTTGAAAACGGGACTGTCCCGGGTAAAACGGGACGTCTGGTCACCCTAATTTAGCAGAGTGTGGTGGCTTGTGTGGGACAACGATGACATGGATGCGTTTGTAATGACGACCAGTTACACATTCAAGAAAAATAAAAACACCTTTGACCACAACAAATCGTGTAAAAGCGATAGGCTTATAGGCTCCACTCTATGCTATGAGAGCTGCTGGGATCTGCTGGGGAAACTGGACAACAAGGGTATTTCTGCCTAATAGACCCCATGGACAGTCTTTTTGGATCAATATAAGTAGGAAAATGAGCCTAGAAGTGATTTAGGGCGGAGTTGTCCTTTGTTTCTGGGACTGTTCCACTAGGCCTGTGTCTTGGGGAAGGTCATGTATATCTATGGAGGATGGGGGCAGACTGGAGCCACTAGTGACATGTAAAAGTTGGACACCACCACAATGGTCTGGTCTTTAATTAACACCAGAGGCACTTCACCACCTGCCTCATCAGGTCACTCTGCCACCATCATCGGAACAAAGATGTTTGTATTTGGTGGCTTATGCAACAACATCATAGTGTTTGACACAGAGACCAACTGCTGGCTGAGCATGCATTCTGCACAGCTTCTTCCAGATAGTCAATGGGGTCAGTCAGCCTTTGCCTATAAAGAGCTGTACATATTTGGTGGCTACTACATTAACATTAATATATATTCAAATATATATATGTTTATATAAAATATGGACTTAGACTGTTATTTGTCTCAGGTACTCAATTCAACATTTACAAAACCCACAGACGCACGTAACCACTTCCACTTTCAAACATTTAACTACTTTTGCTCGACATTGTCAAACAACAAAGTAGGGCATTAATGGACATTTCAATGGTTTAAATGATACACTTGGGCTGGTCATGTGTACATGGTGTATACCGGTAATAACAAATGGCGAAGGTTAGATTATTTTTGATGCAGTAATGTTCTTTCTTTCTTTCTTTCTTTCTTTCTTTCTTTCTTTCTTTCTTTCTTTCTTTCTTTTTGTTCTTCAGCTATATGTATATCTCACACTCATTTGGGGGAAATAGATGAGCCGTTTTGTTACCATAGCAGCAGCAGACGTGAACAACAGAAACCTCAATTGCAGCGGTCGCAGCCCTCATAACGATAGGCCAGTATGCTCAAAACTGGCAATAACAGACAGTGATGGAGAACTCACATTTTGTTAGTGTCAATACCGCAATGTAGAAATTCAAATTATACTGGTAAAAGTTCAAAAAATAGGCTACTGGCATGAAAATATAAAACAGCTAAAAGTAAACTCATTATGTATGTCCACATTTTAAAGGTTTTCAGATGAAAAAAAATAAAATTAAATAAATGTCAGTTGCATCTTGACGCGTTGTGAGCTTTTAGATCTACATAAGTGTACTTGAGTTATGTACTTAGTTACTTTACACCACTGATTGCAGTGGTCGGTCGCCTCATCAGAATAGGGCCAGTAGCCTACTTTCAATTCAGCCAAATAAAGTGGTTAAAATCTAACCGTCCGTTCCAGGTCTAAATGGGTTAAATGCCGTGCCGTGGCCTGATATGAGCTGCCAACATTTGAACAGAATACTGAATAACAACACCAGAGTCGACATCCCGTGATCCTTTTCTGATGCAAATATCGTTATTGTGCAGACAGCATGACAGTTCAGTTTCCCCTCTCTCATGCTGGATTTGCCTAAATGTGCCTGAAAGCACATTAAGCCTTTGCGTTGTATCTCCTACTCGGGGAAACAAAATAAGAAAAGTTTGCATCATAAAAAAGACCCATCAAAACATCCCTAATGGAAAAACACATTAACGTGGCAATGCCAAGTTAGAGCAGCACTCAACAGGGAACTCCGTACTTTCACTGCCGATGACGCGAGACATAGATGAATGTTAAATTACTAGTGATGTGAACTTTCTTTTTGACGGAGGTGTAAACATTACTCAAATTGAAAATGAATTATTGTCATCGCCAGGCAGAAACTCTATTAAGTACATTTATTTCAGTAAATGAATTACAGGAGTCGGACAGGACTACCTTGCAAATGTAGAGACAATATACAAACTAACACACTCACAATGCGTGGCATCGTAACATATTGTGAGCTGTTAGATCGGCTATTTTCAAGGAGGAAAAAGAATACTGAAAGTGAAAGGGAGAGTGGTTAAGTGTGTCTGTGGGTTTTATAATTATTTAACTGATGAATATAAACATGAGTTTGTGTAAAAATATTGTATAAATAATATGACTACATTAGGTGACACAGGTTCTTTTTTTATTTTATATTTTTTTGCATTTCCTGCAAAGTAGCAGTTTTTTATTTAACATACAAGGTCCAGAACTGTCCACAGCCCTCCTCTGAGACACAGTCTGTGAGTAGACAGAAATGGTACCATCCCACCCCTCAGCCATTTGGGTCCTTTGATTAGATTTTTGGTAAAATAAATATAAGTGATCATGATATAACTTAAACCCAGGATATACATAAATGTGTAATGAAACACGCATTTCCAATATGGCCCTGCAACTTACAGTAATACAAAATAAATAGTCCAATAAAACAGCATAGCACCAATAAATTACATAGACCACACAGCAAGAATTAAGAATAATTACTTTATTTGTCACTTTCTCCATGTACTTACATACACACAGAAGATGAAATATCGCTCCCCACTTGCAGTGCAACATAAAAAACACCAAGCCTATCTAAAAAAGAAAAAAAAAACATTATAAACAAACATTTAAAAGAACCCCAGTGTATGACGCATTTCATCTAAAAAGTTACCGACACAATCCATGTAGGTAAAGAGCCATGGTACAATCCTTTCAAAATGCACAGTCTTAGTAAAGTGCTGTAAAGTGCAATTACATAATGTCAGTCAGTTTAGGTCAGTTGACTTGGGGGGGATTGGCAGGGGGCGCAGTTCATTGACAGTCTTCACTGCACTTGAGTATTTCCAATTTCCAATACTTTTACTTCTACCCCACTACATCTCGGATCCAAATATTGTACTTTTATTCCCCTACATTTATTTGAAAACGTACTAGTTACTTTGCAGATCTAAATTATAATATTATGAAACATACTTACCACTTTAGCCCTCCCTCCTGGAGATCTTCAGTTACTGGAGTTAAGGTCTTTGCACACTGCTGCGTTTTTCGGGCCGACTATTTCGGAGTGCGTGAATAAAAAAATCAACCTTACGTTATGTCAATCACGTTTGCACACTGCCGCCCGTTTTGTATTTATTTTCGGACCAGGGTTGATTTTTTCAGATTTTCGCAGCTGTCGCACTGAGTCCCTTGCTCTCTCTCTCTTTCCTCTCTCTCTCCCTGGCCTACGGCTTTCGGATTTCCAAAACGCAACGAAAACACGCAGTGCAACCACCCAGGACGGAGATGCGAGAGACTAGGAAAATATTTTACCGTCTGCCCTTAAGCTGTACAATGAGACACACAAAGGTCGATTGAGGAGGACTGCCTTCCTAACCTAGGATGACGGAACTATAGTTGTACTGACTCTGACCTCTAAGGACCTTCCAGGGAGGGTGCTCATGTGCGTCTCGCTGTGACACCATTTCTAGTTTATTTTCCTTTCGAGTTGTTTTTTTCGCACTGACTTTTTTGACACTGCACTATTAGGTTGTGTTAGTAGTTTTGGGTATTTTTTGCTTGTGTTTGACATGACCGTGAGATACTTGTTGCACTAACTAGCATTGACTGCTATGGTCACTTTTGATTTGGACACTGTACTATTTTGATAGTTGTGCTTAAGGACACTTTATGTATATATATATTTATATATTATTCGTTCCCTCTCTTGTACCTTGCTCTTTACTTTACTGTACTCTGTTCTTGTTTTTCTATCTATCTAGATCTATCTATTATAGGCCTACCTTGGCTATTTGAAAAGAACCAATCTACAAGCTCACAACTTGCCGCATGGCAATGCGTTGTGAGCTTGTAGATCGGGAATGTGGCTGTCAGTCCAACCTGCTTGATTCCCATCTCCCAAAAAAGAATTTCACCCACAGTCTTATGTCTGTAAATAAAATGATTCTGATTGCACTCTAGCATCATGTGTTATTGTCCGTCATGTCTTCTTGTTTCTAGGCCTTGTGTTTTTAAAACCTCTGTCCTCTGTCAGATCGTTTATGTAGCCTGTTTCTCTATGCTAGAGCTGCCGTTAAGAAGCCTGTAAGCTACTTTTTATGAGTTACTGTAAATTCTGCCTGTACCAAAATACTACTGCTTACATGTTCTGTTACATCTGGGTGTTAAACCCCCTGACACTGTGTGTGCTGTGTCGCTGGGTTCAAACAAAGCCATGTGACTGACGCTGCCAAAGGAAATAGCTGTCTCTTTGGCAGGCATTTTGAAATCTCTCTGAGAGAATAAACCAGCAGAACGTGCACTGAATCAAAATGCGTACAAATCAATGTAATGGTGTGCAATGGAGTAAAAGTGAAAAAATTAATGTTGCAGTTTGTGCATTCCTAGAAGTACAACTTACAGAAACGTTATTTTTCAGAAAATGAAAAAAGAACCTGTGTCCCAAATGGATCCAATATCGTTATTAGTCACAGACTCTTGTTAATACTTTTCATTGCTCCAATAGTTATAAAACCCACAAACCACAATTAACCACTTTAACTGTCTCTAGGTTTAAGTAGGGCTACAATGTACTGTATGGGGAAACAAAAGAATACTGTTTCTGACCGACTGCTGTGACATTGAAATGGCTCATCCTAGTATTGTGATACTATCTTTGTGCTTTCAGGCAGCAGAAGAGATCGTTGGCACTTTCCAAACTGCACTGCCTCTTGGGAATGGATAAACTTTCCACTTGTGACTTTTTTTTGTTCAAAAACTGTGACTACAGCTGATCCACAAGCTCGCAATGCTTCACCGACTCACCATGTGTTGTTGAAATAGGGCTATAATATAATAGTGGCTCATTCATAATAGAGTTTTTTTGTGTCAGGGAGTCCCTTCTGGGAGTGGAGTCAAAAGTACAATATTTGTCTTAGAAATGTAGTAGTGGATGACCTTTTATTATATGTTTCGCATCCAGTGTCCTCTCTACCTATTATTTTGCGCATTATAGAACAATTCAAGGTGCTATCGGGCTATAAACTTAACCTCCAAAAAAGCGAGTACTTAGCAATTAACCCCTCGGCCGATCAAATTCCCCACTCTCGCTTTCCCTTTAGGAAAGTTACAGAGGGGTTTAAATACCTGGGTATCAATTCACTGGACTTTTTACCAGGAACTTCGGCCCACTGGTAGATAAGTGTAAAGAAGAATTGGCTCGTTGGTCTACCTTGCCTCTCTCTCTATTGGGTAGGGTCAATTTGATTAAAATGATAATACTCCCCCGATTCTTGTACCCTTTTCAACACATTCCTATTTTTATCAGTAAATCATTCTTCACCAATCTGGACCGGCTTATCAGAACCTTTCTATGGTGTAATAAAAAAGCACGTATTAGGCTAGAGGTTCTCCAACTTTCCAAAGATGAGGGAGGCTTAGCACTTCCTAATATTCGCCACTATTACTGGTCCGCTAACATCAATAAGATACTTCTTTGGAATACTGAACAAGCAACAGGCTCTATGCCCCTATGGGCTGAGATGCAGGCTGCATCCTCGGAGTATTCTCTATGGTCTATGGCTTGCTCCCAGTTGCTGATCCGGTTTAAGGAAGCCTCTGATAATCCCTTGGTTGTAAATATTGAAAATCTGGTCTCAACTGAGAAAACAATACGGTTTACATACAGCTTCCGGTCTTGCCCCTGTATATCGAAATCACCTCTTCCCTCTGTCATGCTCGGACCCGGGCTTCCGGATCTGGTCAGAAGGGGGTGTGCGATCTATCGAGGATGTCTTTACAAATGGTATATTCTCCTCATTTGCTGAACTGAAATTAAAATTTAAGCTACCCAACAGTCACCATTTTCGCTTTCTCCATTAGAGACTTTGTCAGGAATATGTACCCTCATTACCCTAATCGTCCGCCAGAGACTGCCTTTGATTCTTTTTTGAAGTTTGACCCTGGAGATAAAAATGTAATTTCAATGATTTACGATGACATCTCCAAGTTGAATCATACTCGTTTAAACTCCTTAAGGGCTGCATGGGACCTGGACCTCGGAATGACTCTCTCAGACGAGCAGTGGGATGAAATATTAGATCTGGTATACTACTTCTATTTGTGCCAGGCACAGGCTTATTCAGTGTAAAATCTTACATAGAGTTCACTTTACTAATGCCAAACTGGCTAGGATATATCATGATAGATCAGACGCCTGCAATAGATGTAAACAATCCCCAGCGGACTACATGCACATGTTTTGGTCCTGTTCTAAATTGACAAGTTTCTGGACTGCTGTACCCTTTGACACCCTAAGCAGAGCAATAGGTGTGCGTATCGATCCAGATCCCCTTACTGCCATTTTCGGTTTCACCTCAATCCCCAATTCAACATCTGCCATTCAAAGAGTGATAGCTTTCACGACCCTACTAGCTAGGAGGTTAATTCTTTTAAATTGGATACATCCGTCCCCTCCTACTCACAATAGGTGGATACAAGAAATGTTGTATTATATAAAATTGGAAAGGCTCAGAGCCTCGCTTGGTGGCTCATTGGAGTCCTTTTATAAAAAATGGCAGCCCATGTTGGACCACATTGGCACCCTGACCATAATCGATGACCTTTCCATCTAGGCTAAGAGCAGAGAGACCCCCTCTCCCCCTCATACCCTCTTCCCCACCTTGTATGAATGTGTTTGTATGGCTGTTCTTTCTGGTTTTCTTTTGTTCTTCTTTATTGTAAAAAAAAATGCAGATATGTACATTTTTGTGATTAATCTTTTACCTTGTTCATCTGCCAAAAAACAATAGACATTTGTAAAAAAAAAAAAAAAAATGTAGAAGTGGAGTTGAAGTCCACCACTTTTGAATTCAATGAATAAACCAATTAATTAATATCTATAAGAAAAATCTACCAGTAAGACTCCCTAATCGGGAGATAAGCGACCGTAGGTGGACGAATAGGTACCGGCCCCGGCTCTCCCGGACGCTCCTAGGCCGAGTTAGGGCATTTTATGTGAGCTGCAGTGGAGGGGGTCCTCCACTGGGAGCGCCACCACTTTTGCATCCGTTCTGGAGCACCAGGAGTGGGTGGTCCCCAGGAATTCCCCGTGAGCAGCCCCGTTGGGGTGGTCATTTTTGCACATTTGGTCATTTTTTACATATGGGGGTCCCCCAGGGACCTGGGGGTCCCTGGGGCTCGGGGGGTCCTTGGAGGTTGTAGTTTGGCAGGCAAGGAGTGTGTGTGCAAAATCTGGCATGGATCGGGTCAACGGTTGCGGAGATATGAGCAGGGAAAAAGTGTAAGGTGTGACGTGTGACCACATTTGGTCATTTTTTACATCTGGGGGTCGGGTCCCTGGGGCTCCGGGGGTCCTTGGAGGTTGTTGTTTGGCAGTCAAGGAGTGTGTGTGCAAAATTTGGCATGGATGGGGGCAACGGTATGCTGCCACATGTGAGCTTTTAGATCTGCTATTTTTGGCAAAGAGGTTTGGTGTGGAGGGAAAAATAGAGTATTGACAAGTATTGAAATGTATATAAGTACATAAGTATTGACGGTTCATGTGGTTAATTGTCTGAAAATACATATTATGATTGGGCAAGTCTAAGCTATCTCAGAAATCTATATTTTTAAAATGCAACACAACTTTATACAATTATGTAGTGGCGGGTCCCTAATTCATCTCTCTCAGCTAAGGGGTCCTTGGCCTGAAAATATTGAAGAGCCCTGGCCTAGAGGGTAGTTTGATGGTCAAAGGGGGGTGGACGTCACAAACGTTACATGCGGACCTGCAAGGCACACCACTGCTCTGATCCACACCAAACTCAACGCTCAGGCTGTAAATCCCCCCAAATTACTTGTTTTCTTCCTATTGATTACTCTCGCCATGGAGACTCGAGTTCAATAGACAAAAGGTGATTTTGGTGGTGAACTACTCATTTAAGCCCCACCCTTATGTAGGGCCCTCTCTGTGATCCTATTGGCTGGGCTTTAAAGAGCCATATGACCCCAGTTCCAGTGCTACGTGGTGGATGGTCCCACCGGCTTCCAATCCAATAAGAAATGGCCACTTCCGTTTCCCCGGGGGTTTACTGGAGACTATCAGGACCAAACTTCCGGGTTTAACAGCAGACATACAAGCTCATGTCGCGTCGCAGATGCAACCCGTTGTGAGCTTGTAAATCGGCGGCGGAACCTCGATGCAGACGTTTGCGCAATGCACTATGGGGCGTTGGAAACTCGTGGATACTTCTGGTTTGTCAAATTACCTTGAAACTTCTCACCCAAACACTCTCTGAGGGGTGTGCAGAGTTCAATGCTGCACCCTGGAAGTGTTTTTGAAACTCTGCCTAACTATAGGCAGAGTGAAAATAGCAAATCTACAAGCTCACTCCAGGGCGTTGTACTGTGAGCTTGTAGATCGGCTATTTTCGCTGATTTGAGGGGTCGCCTGAAAATCAAGCACAGTATGCTCACTTGTGTTTTTGCATGTGTTTTATTGGTGAACGGGGAGAAAGAGGTGTGCAGAAAGTTCTAATTATTAAGCGGGAAACGTCCAATATAATTTCCACAGGGAAACTTAAACCGTAATCTTTAAAGATTGAATACTTTATCAGTCATAAATGGATACAGCACAAGGTACAGTCAGACCACACATGTCCTGTTCCATATAGTAGTCCTAGATACAGTAGGCCTATATCTTAAAAGTATCTATTTTCGCTGATTTGAGGGGTCGCCTGAAAATCAAGCACAGTATGCTCACTTGTGTTTTTGCATGTGTTTTATTGGTGAACGGGGAGAAAGAGGTGTGCAGAAAGTTCTAATTATTAAGCGGGAAACGTCCAATATAATTTCTACAGGGAAACTTAAACCGTAATCTTTAAAGATTGAATACTTTATCAGTCATAAATGGATACAGCACGAGGTACAGTCAGACCACACATGTCCTGTTCCATATAGTAGTCCTAGATACAGTAGGCCTATATCTTAAAAGTATGTATATACTGTGGATATAACTTCAAATTAAAGTTGCAGCAGCCTTGCCCTTGTGTGGGAGTAGTAAGAACACCACCGACATCTTCACAGTCCTCCATGGCATTTGGCATGTGGCAGAACAGTCATAAGTGTGGCCGGGGGCACATGCCGATGAAGCCCCCAAAGTACATTAACACGTGCTCCATGACCTGTCTCCAAAAACAAGCCTGCTTTGGGCACATTCCTCTCCATTTCAGCATCTATTTGTATTGTTGACTTTCCATTGCTCGTAAACTACGCATGTAGGGGTTGGCAGCTTGGCAACCGGAAAGGTTCCCAGTTGGGTCTCTTCTCACTTCCTTCAAAGGTGTTACCAATGATACTTAAGAAAGCTCTGTTCCATTCCATGTACTGTAGCACAGTGGTTCTCAAAACTTTTATTTCAAGGACCCCCATAACTCTGAGAGTGTACAAATGGACACAACTTTTAAGGGGTCATTTGGAACCCCCAAGGAACCATGAGGGTCCCTGGACCACACTTAGTAGCAGAGTGTTTCCAGTGAGCCATCATGCACAATATCAGCACCCTGACTCAGAATGGAACAGAGCCTTCATTAGTATTATTGGTAACACCTGTGAAGGAAGTGAGAAGAGACCCAACTTCACACACAAAATGGCTGCTGTGAGCCTGTGCATATGGCTGGTGCCTCGCATTGTTTCCTCCGCCCACTGGCGGAACAAGTCAAAACCGGGCCGGTAAACGAGCCACAATGATCGGGCTCCCCAACCGTCGCCGGCGGCTGTGTGACAGTCCGACTTTGCCTTAATGCCATGTGCAATAATACAGCGACCCAAAACAGTTACAGACCAATATCTGACTGGCACACATAGCCTATATGTAACAGTATTAAATATAAGTGTATATAATTACACAAAATATACAAATAAGGGCTTTTACCTGACATTCTCCATGTTATAGTGCATTTGTGGCCACGGCTCCTTTAAGTCCCCTCCTACTGTATAAATGCCCTGCCACACCTCCACCTCTTCATTCTGTTTCCGTATTGAACGATGGCAAAGAAGCTGTGGGATAGTTTCTTCTGCGTTTATGGTTTTCCCCAGCGTCTCCACTCTGACCAGGGGGCCAACTTTGAAAGTGAGCTGGTCGCTGAGCTGCTGGAGTTGGCTGGGGTTGGGAAATCGAGGACCTCTCCTTATCATCCCATGGGGAACGGGGGTACGGAGAGGTTCAACCGCACGTTGGGCAACATGTTGAGGTCACTGCCCCCGAGATCGAAACTGAAATGGCCTCAGAT
This sequence comes from Nannobrachium achirus, assembly GCF_963921795.1. Classification (NCBI taxonomy): domain Eukaryota; kingdom Metazoa; phylum Chordata; class Actinopteri; order Myctophiformes; family Myctophidae; genus Nannobrachium; species Nannobrachium achirus. The sequence continues at coordinate 27,072,213 of NC_137814.1, read as the reverse complement.
GGTCCAGTCCATGACCTTTGTCTACAATTGCACTGCCCATGAAACCACGGGGTTCGCTCCCTTCTACTTGATGTTTGGAAGGGTACCCAGATTGCCAGTCGATCTCATGTTCAGGAACGTACTACTGGATGACGCTGTCTGTGACTATGATGCCTATGTGAAGTCTTTGGTGGGCGACCTGCAGTCTGCCATGCTCCTGGCCCAGGAGAACAGCTCAGCTGAACGGAAGCATCAGTCAGGCCAGTACAATAAGAGGGTGAAGGGCCTGCCGCTCTTTCCTGGTGACAGGGTGCTGGTGGCAAACAAGGGCGCGAAGGGGAAACGGAAGCTGTCTGATAAGTGGGACCCCGTTATCTACACCGTTGTTGCCTCAAAGCCTACTCTCCACATTCACCGGATCAGAAACCGGGAGGGGCATGAGCGAGTGGTACATCGCAACCTGTTGCTGCCAGTTAATTTCCTGCCCTTGGACGACTCCTTGGCTGATGGCCCTACCCCAGTCTCTCAGCCTGCCGCCAGTGTGTCCAGTGTCTCTCCCGTGACTGGTCCGCATGGGGATGAGGCGTCTGATGTGGATACAACAGCAGCAACAGCAGCAACTATTGCACCCTCTTTGTCTGACTCCTTCTCCTGTGTCAGTGATCGTGATGACCGCACAGTGTCATGGGTCCTTGAGCAGTCCTCCACTGATGGGGACTCTGACACTGCCAGCCTACATGCTCCGTCGGAAGCATCCTCCCTGGCCCCAGATGACTTGCCTGCGGCTTATGCTCCCTCTTGTTCCTCCTCTGGACCACATGTCACTCCTAGGCCAGGTCTCTCCCCTGTGCCCAATGACCCCCCTGTGACTCCTGCCCCCTTGATGCCGAGCCCCTCCCCTCTGGCTGCCCCCTCCCCTCTCTACTCTGATTTGCCTCGGGGCCAGGATGCGCGTCCCCGACGCACCACACGATTTGGAAGGGCTGTTAGGCCTGTGTGTCGGTTGATTGAGTCTATGGCTCAACATGAAGCATTGTTGGATGTTGATATTCATGCTTAATTTTTTCTTCTCATGTGTAAAGAAAGGAAAGATGAAGTCAATGTGAGTGACTCTTGATCTGTTTGCTTTCTGTTCTTTGCAATGTGTGCCCACTTCAACTACGGCCTCGGTTTGTGTGGTGTATATGGCACCTCATGTTGTCTATGGAGTACTGGTCTCTGGTCTCTTAACCTTTTTGTGGTAGCTGCTATGGCTGAGTCATTCCACTGTATTGTGGTATTGTTTTTCCTGTGGCCGGCGTTGTTTGTAATGTGGGTTGTGAATTTTGTGTAATTCTGAGGGGGTGAATGTAACAGTATTAAATATAAGTGTATATAATTACACAAAATATACAAATAAGGGCTTTTACCTGACATTCTCCATGTTATAGTGCATTTGTGGCCACGGCTCCTTTAAGTCCCCTCCTACTGTATAAATGCCCCGCCACACCTCCACCTCTTCATTCTGTTTCCGTATTGAACGAGGTGGGTGGTCTGGCCTTTGTTATCTCTCTGTACTGTATAACAAAATACTATTTAAGTTGCAAATTACTTATACAGTGTCTGTTTCATTTTGTTTAGAAAGGAGTCCATGCTGCGCTATATTAACTTGGAGACGTGTGTTTTCTGTATTGTTGTCAGGTATGTTACGTTTTATGTGTTGTTACCTTTTGATTCTGTTTCCGTATTGAACGAGGTGGGTGGCAAAGAAGCTGTGGGATAGTTTCTTCTGCGTTTATGGTTTTCCCCAGCGTCTCCACTCTGACCAGGGGGCCAACTTTGAAAGTGAGCTGGTCGCTGAGCTGCTGGAGTTGGCTGGGGTTGGGAAATCGAGGACCTCTCCTTATCATCCCATGGGGAACGGGGGTACGGAGAGGTTCAACCGCACGTTGGGCAACATGTTGAGGTCACTGCCCCCGAGATCGAAACTGAAATGGCCTCAGATGGTCCAGTCCATGACCTTTGTCTACAATTGCACTGCCCATGAAACCACGGGGTTTGCTCCCTTCTACTTGATGTTTGGAAGGGTACCCAGATTGCCAGTCGATCTCATGTTCAGGAACGTACTACTGGATGACGCTGTCTGTGACTATGATGCCTATGTGAAGTCTTTGGTGGGCGACCTGCAGTCTGCCATGCTCCTGGCCCAGGAGAACAGCTCAGCTGAACGGAAGCATCAGTCAGGCCAGTACAATAAGAGGGTGAAGGGCCTGCCGCTCTTTCCTGGTGACAGGGTGCTGGTGGCAAACAAGGGCGCGAAGGGGAAACGGAAGCTGTCTGATAAGTGGGACCCCGTTATCTACACCGTTGTTGCCTCAAAGCCTACTCTCCACATTCACCGGATCAGAAACCGGGAGGGGCATGAGCGAGTGGTACATCGCAACCTGTTGCTGCCAGTTAATTTCCTGCCCTTGGACGACTCCTTGGCTGATGGCCCTACCCCAGTCTCTCAGCCTGCCGCCAGTGTGTCCAGTGTCTCTCCCGTGACTGGTCCGCATGGGGATGAGGCGTCTGATGTGGATACAACAGCAGCAACAGCAGCAACTATTGCACCCTCTTTGTCTGACTCCTTCTCCTGTGTCAGTGATCGTGATGACCGCACAGTGTCATGGGTCCTTGAGCAGTCCTCCACTGATGGGGACTCTGACACTGCCAGCCTACATGCTCCGTCGGAAGCATCCTCCCTGGCCCCAGATGACTTGCCTGCGGCTTATGCTCCCTCTTGTTCCTCCTCTGGACCACATGTCACTCCTAGGCCAGGTCTCTCCCCTGTGCCCAATGACCCCCCTGTGACTCCTGCCCCCTTGATGCCGAGCCCCTCCCCTCTGGCTGCCCCCTCCCCTCTCTACTCTGATTTGCCTCGGGGCCAGGATGCGCGTCCCCGACGCACCACACGATTTGGAAGGGCTGTTAGGCCTGTGTGTCGGTTGATTGAGTCTATGGCTCAACATGAAGCATTGTTGGATGTTGATATTCATGCTTAATTTTTTCTTCTCATGTGTAAAGAAAGGAAAGATGAAGTCAATGTGAGTGACTCTTGATCTGTTTGCTTTCTGTTCTTTGCAATGTGTGCCCACTTCAACTACGGCCTCGGTTTGTGTGGTGTATATGGCACCTCATGTTGTCTATGGAGTACTGGTCTCTGGTCTCTTAACCTTTTTGTGGTAGCTGCTATGGCTGAGTCATTCCACTGTATTGTGGTATTGTTTTTCCTGTGGCCGGCGTTGTTTGTAATGTGGGTTGTGAATTTTGTGTAATTCTGAGGGGGTGAATGTAACAGTATTAAATATAAGTGTATATAATTACACAAAATATACAAATAAGGGCTTTTACCTGACATTCTCCATGTTATAGTGCATTTGTGGCCACGGCTCCTTTAAGTCCCCTCCTACTGTATAAATGCCCCGCCACACCTCCACCTCTTCATTCTGTTTCCGTATTGAACGAGGTGGGTGGTCTGGCCTTTGTTATCTCTCTGTACTGTATAACAAAATACTATTTAAGTTGCAAATTACTTATACAGTGTCTGTTTCATTTTGTTTAGAAAGGAGTCCATGCTGCGCTATATTAACTTGGAGACGTGTGTTTTCTGTATTGTTGTCAGGTATGTTACGTTTTATGTGTTGTTACCTTTTGATTCTGTTTCCGTATTGAACGAGAAAGGAGTCCATGCTGCGCTATATTAACTTGGAGACGTGTGTTTTCTGTATTGTTGTCAGAATTAAAAGGAGTGCCGTCTCCAAAGAGATTCCTGGGTCTGTCTGATTCACACAACGCAGAAAGACAAAGCTACACCGGTTACATATACATAGCCTACACAATAGTATTATATTAGTAGCCTAGTTTTATACAACTGCATGAGCACACAAGCACACCCTATCAGATCACATGCAACCAAATTATGCATGGGCACGGCACAGCAGCCACACACACACACACACACACACACACACACACACACACACACACACACACACACACACACTGATACAGGCTTTGAGCTGCAGGAATCGGGATAGAGAGACTCCTATAACGTGTCCATTTAGTTGCATTTTTACACTGTCAGACTCAGAGTGGAGACCTTGAAATGTAAACGTTTGAGAACTGCTTAAAAGTTAAAAGCAGTGTTTCTCAAATGTTTACATTTCAAGTTATTTTAAGTTATAATGTTGCTCAGCTGACCTGTTCAGGCAATAGTGAGGCTACCGCTGGTACTCAAAGGCACAGCTTGTTCCAGAAAGTATATACTATAGTATAGTAGTGATGATAATTATGTTGATCATTGTATAGTTTCCTCAGAGTTATACATTTCAAATGGTAACGTAGCGCTGGTGTACATCTATTGTCCGCTGTCCACCGTCATGATTATCGTCTTGCTTGCTTGTGCTTTGATGCCCATGTCTCGTTTGAAAGTGCCTGTGGTATATTTTAATTGATACAAAACGTTTTGAATGTGCGCGGCTGGTGGCTGCAGCCATCTCTCACTACACGTCAACAACATACTGTCTGTGAACATAGCAGCCAGAACACCTGTCTTCTCTTCCTGTTATCCTTCACAATAAAGTGTCCCCCTTTACTTGATGCCCAAATCTTACTCAGGTTAATACAACAGGAAATACGTGACAGAGGCAGCGCGATTGAGAAAGGGGGCCCGATTGCGAGGAAGGGGGACTTTGACAGATGGTCAGTGGGATTGACGGTCATTTAGACCAGGGGTTTTCAAAGTGGGTGACGGGGCACCCTGGGGTGCCGTGACAGCAGTCCAGGGGTGCCGCGAGATCATTTGATAATATTTGGAATTTATTTGAACAATTGAAAAAATATTTAGTATCATTTTAAACTTGAAGTACAAAGTTATTTTCAGTCAGTTCTAACCAAAATGGCTATTATCTCAACGTTTTCCTCGCAACATAATCACTAAAATATCATCACTGTCGGGCAGAAACCTCGTATCTCCAACTTTCAAATGTGTACGTCTTTTGGTAAAGCAAAGCCCTGCTTCATCATACAAGACTGTCGCACATCGCGAGGCGGTGTGTGCTTGTAGATCAGCTGTTTTCACTAGTTTAGTACATTTTTAAAATGATAAATGCAAAATGAACGGTTTTGGACATACGAGGTTACAATGACGATATGCTATAAATATAAGGTGCTGGGAGTGAAAATTATAATGTAGGGGTGCCTCGGATTAAAACAATATTCATGGGGTGCCCTGAGACAAAAAAGTTTGGGAACCCCTGATTTAGACTGATGGGCAGTCGGAGGCTGACAGCCGGGCCCCATGTAGTTGTGGGCCGGTAAGCGGCCGCATAGCCAGCTTACCCGGTAGTTCCGCCCCTGCCTCCGCCATCGGTGTATGGCTGCATAGAAAGTTTCTTCCAGTGGTTTATTCCATTTTACCTGCATGCATTATTATCATAGTAGGGTGCATTTCGCTTGGCAAAGCAAGGCTTCACAGTAACAGCGGTCCAATTTTGGTGAATAGCAAAACCAACTCATTACTCATCCCAACTTCTGTCACGAAGGTGTAATGACTTTCCCAAAAAGACCGGGTCTGTATCGGTGGGAAATGGACCCTTTATCGGTTGAGGTTGTCTGGATATTTTCAGTTAAATTGGCCTGTTCAGTTGATTATCCATGGTCTAGCTAGCATGAGGAGGAGGCATGCTGCTTTCACTTCAAGTCAGTGTTGCCATGTCTGCTTATTATAAGTAACTTTGGACTTGTTTTCTGTAAGGTTGCTTGTTGGTTGTTGCGGGTGTTTTTTTGGGGATACTTGTTTCTAAAGTGTGCTTATTTGGGCTTTTTTTCCTAAGGTAGTTAAACCAGTAAGACTCCCTAATCGGGAGATAAGCGACCGTTGGTCGCTTATCTCCACAAATATAACCGACGAATCTCACTAAGTCTGACCTCACAAGCCCCATATTTGGACACGAACAACATATAACTCCATATATAGAGACATAGCTGCTGACATCAGTATGACATCACACTGCTGACATCAGTATGACATCACACCGTACACAAATGACCCTTATATAAGACCGGCATTATCTACCGACAGATTAGATGCAAGCAGGATCTCGACTCTGCTATGGTTGCATTTACCATAGCAACCATGTTTTTTTACCTTAGCAACCAACTGTTTACCATAGCAACCATGTTTTTTACCTTAGCAACCAACTGTTTACCCTAGCAACCAACTGTTTACCACAGCAACCATGTTTTTTTACCCTAGCAACCAACTGTTTACCCTAGCAACCAATTGTTTACCATAGCAACCATGTTTTCTTACCCTAGCAACCAACTGTTTACCCTAGCAACCAACTGTTTACCATAGCAACCATGTTTTTTTACCTTAGCAACCAACTGGTTACCATAGCAACCACTGTTTTAGACCACTGTTTCTTGCCGGTCTTATATAAGGGTCATTTGTGTACGGTGTGATGTCATACTGATGTCAGCAGTGTGATGTCATACTGATGCGGAGATATGAGCAGGGCAAAGGTGTGACGTGTGACCGACGGACGGACGGACGGGCGGACGGCCGGTGGAGGTTTTGATACTAAACTGCGACCTAACGGTCGCAACAAGTGGTTCTTAAACATATTCATGACGAGGACACTACGGACATTAATATGTAATTGTCCACGTATCCCCATCAGATTTGTGTTGTTGAAATGCTTCTGAAATATTGCACTTCAAACTGTAAAAGGTTTGAAGTACTCATGTATTCACTTCTTTTCATATACTTGGGTGCTTGCTTGGATACAAAATCTGGCAACACTGTTACACGTCTAAAGCAGACTCGATCCACGAGAGGCCTGTTGCGAAGTCCTCTTCAGCCGACTCAGCGCTGTTCGAGTTGATATAACCCGACCGGGACAGAATTGTAATTACCCTTATCCCCTCTAGTCAACATGTGCCGTTTTAGCTCCTCTTACGGTCAAATGTTTGACTCTTGGGAAATCCGTCCTAATTGGTCTTCTGGTTAAACACCAGGTCCGGTACCTAGGGTTGCCATCCTGAAATCCTGAAACTCAAACAAGGGACACTCTGCCAGGTGTCCATTGTTTCCATGAAATAAGGGACGTCCTGAAAAAGACCCCCTGTTCTCAACCTGCCTGCCTGCCTACCTGCCTGCCTGCCTGCCTGCCTGCCTGCCTGCCTGCCTGTGCGTGCGTGCGTGCGTGATCATGCAACCTATAGTTGCTTCTTTTGGTGCTTGTGTCCATAGACCATGTCTGCTTGTTTTCTTTCACAAAAGCTGGCAACACTGCACTCCTTCCATTTGATTTATTAGCTGTTGCCAAAGGTATCATCACCAATTTTATTATGTTATTGCCGTACCCTGGCAACAGTGTGATGGATCCCCTTGGACAGTGGTTTTCATCCCTTTTCATATCACGGCCCATTATTTATTCTGCATTTGAGCCATGGACAACCGTTTGATGAGATGCAGCCTCTCAGACTCAAAACATGGATAAGATTCCATGCTGTATTGATGTGTTACTGGCACCATAGGAGAGATAACAGATCAAAATAACAATTCTTCAACATTCTCTAAATTGTGTAGATTTCATGTAAAGTAAGTAATAATAATGGGGTAACTCTTGAGAGCATAAAATCTTTTTTTTTTTAAACTCTAAAGAGTTAAAGATCTATAAGGGTCCATTTGGTTATACCAGGGGTTCTCGACTCCATCACCATCGCAAGGGTACAGATGGATGGAACCAAATGGACCCATGGACTCCATGTATTGTACCGTATGTACCTCGTTCTCGGAGTTAAAAAAAACACCAAGCCGCCTGCTCACATTGAACATAATTCCTCTGCAGTGTGTCTTGTGTTTCTGCTTCTCCTTCGGTGTTGGAGGCGGAGACAGTTGAGGCAACGACCGCCATTGCAATGTTAAGATGTTAATCGAGTCCTGTTCGCAATTTGGTGTTAGGGGAGTTTCTCACCTGAACTGAGTCAGTGGGTCCCATCAGCTAGCTTTGAGAAATGTCTTTACTACAAACACTGAAGTCCCTGGTCAATGAGCGACTATCTGTAGCTGCTGAAGAGATATTTGGTACATTTCTACACATTTTAACAGAGTATGAGGATGAAGCGTTGTACTTGAAGCAAGAAATTGACCGCAAAAGCAGACTACTAGATATTTTTTACATCAAATTATACAGGGCAGGTTGGTACAATTACTTTAAAACACACTTTTATTCATATTGTAAGAACATTTGTTTCAGAGTCAATAATATGTGGTTAACTGTATGCAATTAGTGCAATCACATAGTGATTTTAATATCCATGATAATCAGGAGCTTCTAACAGTGCTATGTTGTTGGTGCCATTTTGAAAATAGTTCAAACATGAGATATAGTATATACTGTAAAGAGGAGGGGTTGTTAGAATAAACCATTTTGTGAATCTTCTGCCATCTAAAGCGTATACACAGGACAGCATATTCATGGTTGACCTTGGTACATTGAGACACAAACAAAACAACTGCAGCTGATTTAGGTGTGATGATGTGCAATGCTAACTATTATTCAGTCAGTGGCCACCATTCAGTTTAGGGTGAGCAATGCGGGAGCGTGTCGCTGTTACTACATGTCATCTTTTTGACACCCGACTCTAACCCTCACCCTAAACCTCCGGTCGAAATGATGGTCGTTCGAAAGAGCGTGATTTTACCGAGCAATGCATTGCTTGAGAGACTTGAGAGAAGTTCCACGACAGTATAGTGGTATACTAAATAATAATGGTTGCATCATCAGATAACCATAAACAAGGAAATGATTGGGATTTAGAAAATTAACCCTGACCATTAGGTCAATGCCCCCTGAAAGGAATAGGTGGAACTATGGGCAGCATTAGGTGAGAGTAATGTTGTATTCTTTGTCAGGTATATTTTTTGCATCTATCTTACCTTAAAATTTAAGTTTACGTCTTTGCACGATTGGCAAAATGACATGTTTGGCATATACGTACAGTAGATTCCACAGATCGATCTATAACACGTGGCTGCGGCTAGAAGCTGCTGTTTGTCATTTTAGTTTGCCTACATAGTGGGCCCGCTCTCCATTCCGACATGCTGCCATCCCGACATTGACTTCTAATAGTCGGAGTGGCAGCACTTCCATAGAGGTTAGGGTTAGGGTTAGGTATAGGGTTAGTGTCGGAATAGGGGGATGTCGGAATGGCAGCATGTCGGAATGGGGGTATGCACCCCTAGTTAGTCTAACTAGACAAAACTAGACTTTGTCTATTTATACTCCTGTGTTTACATTTTCTTGCTAGTATGTTGTTTGATTGTGGCTTTATCCTTGATTCCTTGTTTTTAGATCTCCTAATGTTTATGAGTATGACTCTGAATTTCCCTGCCTCTCATCCATGCATTTGTCAGATTTTGATTTCCCATAAATAAAACAACCTTTTTTCTTCTTTTTCTTTTGAAATATTTACAGTACATCGGGCCATTGTAATGGTCATTAGAAACAATAACACTAACATTAGAGCAATAAACCCACCGATATCCCACCAGACTCCCTCCCCAGTCCGAGTTCAGAGTTAGAATGAATGTAGTATTGTGTGCAGGATGTAATCTGCATACATACGCCTATCCCTGCCCCAGACATTACATACGAGCACTAATACTGTAGGGTGACTGAATAGTCCATTGAGTTCAATGGAGAAGTGGCCCTCTGTTCTATTGGGTTACTCAAGCCAGGCTCCTATACTATACTATAGAGCTTGAGGGCTATAGGTCATTTTATACAGTGCTATGGAGTCGTTTTTTTGGTGAAACAAACTCTATGTAAGAGATTGTATGAATGATTGGACCATTGTAAAGCGATTTGAGTTTGCAACTTGCTTAGAAAAGCGCTATAAAAATGCCATCCATTATTAATATTATTGAACTGAGTCAGTATGTGTTTATTGCTAAAATAATAATCTACACAGCTCAGCCTCAATCCTCAAAGTCAAAATTATTGTCTGGGCAATTTCCCATTTACACTTCACCAAAAGTTGATTAATGCCAGTTCTAGGCTCCTTGAGTCTCTTAATCTGTCCCCTGGATATACGGTAATCAGAGGATTCTGATTACCCGCCAGTTCCACCCAAATAAAAGGAAAAGAAAAAAGTTTGAATTTCTTTGAACAAAATCCCTTTAACTTTGTAGTCAGTGAAAAGATTACGGTAGGCTGTAATCCATTATTGTGTTAAATTAGTTTTCGACTCTCCCATTTTTTCCTCTCCCCTTGAATCCGGAAAAGCTTTCTCATAACTTCACGGTGGAAAAGAGAAATGAGGGTATCTGGCTACGTTGTTTCTGTCACTGAGGAGCTGTAAAATAACTCCTTGTGTAGAAACACCCGTAACCACCGCAAAATCATGTGTCCTGCATGCAACCCGTTCCCATTGGTTAAAGCCTTAAAGGACGACTTCACCCATTTTCAACCATATCTTCATATGATTAGAAACACCTACACCCACACTGTTCCTACGAAACAGTGTGGGCTTGCATGTAACACCATACATGTATGGGCACAAGAATAACTTCTAATGTGTCTATTGAAAGCACCCTGGTTTAACATTATGAAGCAAAGAGGAAAAATAGAAAGTAACAAGGATCCAACACCAAAATTCCTCAAACTACCACTACCATAACAACCAGTGTTGCCGTAGTCTTGGGTCGCACGCCCCCGACGATCCATATCTTTTCTGAGCCGGGGTCTCGACAACTGTTTTAACAAAGAAACGAGCCTATGTGCATATCAATAGACCTGTATAGTAATGTTGGGGACCCCCAAACAATGAATCACCATTGCACCACTGATAACAACCGCTCACATATGTCCCCACACAAAACAAAACATGTAAATCAAGGGCCGAATTTTAACTTCATATTCTTTTAATACACCTTTTCTTTATATATCTTTATTAGATTTTTTTGTTTAGTTTTTTTTAGTGTCTTGCCTATAAGGCACTTTATGAAGCGTTCACATGCACCTTTGTTTATTATTTATTTAAATATTTTACATTTATAAAATGTAACAATTTATTTGTAAATGAGTTTTTACCTTGATTGAGAGTTTTTATTTGAGTTATTTTTAGATTTATTTCTTAATTTTTTTCTGAAATTGGAATTCAGTAGAGGAAAGGTGCAATTACAATTCAATGGGGGAGTGTAGTTCAATGGAAGATATTGCTCTGGCTTCACATGACAGTTACCCACCTGTAGAATATAGTCACAGCAACCACACCCGCAATTCCCAAGAGAGCGATACTAGCTCCAGGATTGGTCTGGCTTCACATGACAGTGTGCTGGACTCTATTGGTCTGCCTATTGGTCTGGGAGTTTTTATTTCAGTTATTTAAAAAAATAACTGAAATAATGATCATACTGTACTACAGCGTCACACAGACGCATCAAAAGTAGCAGATCTTTGAGCTTGTCAATCTGCTACTTTTGCTATTATTTAATTTGAAACTAACAGTTTTTGACATGAGGTTTCCACCCGACAGAGACGATATAGTGTAGAGACCATATGTTGTCCATACCACCATCCTTATTGTTTGGTATGTCATAAAAGAGGCGAACATTTTGGAAAAAAATAGGTGAATTGTTGACAAAACAGGCAAACATTTGGTGGCAAAAATAGGTGAACATGTGTTGCTCATATGGTTTAAGTGGTTAATCAACTAACATGTATCCTTATTCATAAGGTAAATAAAATAGTGTGTGAATGCAAATTTGTGTGGCAAGCCTTTCACCTGATTTGTGAAAGATGTTACACCGTCACATGACCCAGAACTGACCTCTGTGGGACCTCACACTTCTGCAGATGAAAATGTCAGAGAGACGCATCAGAGAATGTCACGCCTTGTAGAGGCGGAAACTCTGTTTTTATCACTCTTAATCTGAGAGTGGTTAACAACTTTGCACACGCACGCCCAAACATTGGCTACACACATGGCTAGAGAGAGGAAGAGAGAGAGAGAGAGAGGGAGTGAGCAAAAACCTATAAACCATGAAACAGAAAAGCCAAAACGATGTCTGTCTCTTTGAATTCGATACAGAAACAAACAATCAGAAAATAAATTAAGCCTGAGAGCCAGGCTGAAGACACTGGTGGAGGAAATATATATACGGTATGTAAGGGATAATGAATGGCTCCGCGGTGAATGACAATATATAACAGACCGACGGCTATAACTCCCAGAGGCGGCAGAGTTATCAGGCCAAATGGATGTTATGTATCGTCATTCACCAATTAAGGAGCCATCCATGATCCCGCTTATTACCCGGCTACTAAATAAAATGTATAATTTGACTCAAAACTAAAAACAAAACAAAGTATTTGCTTGTTTACAGACGGCTGGAAGTGTTCAACAAGTGTTGCGCTGGGCGTTCCCCTAGCGCGACACGGTCGCCTTGGAAAACAAGGAAGTGCTGATTAGATAGAATCCATTTTCTGACACTACGTTGTCTATTTCTCGCTTAAAATATTTTTAAAAACATTCTTGAGAGCAACGTTTAGTTATAAATGTCGCTGTGTGTTTGTTTACATGGCTGACATATTGGATACAGCACAAGATTCACGCAGTGCAGCTTGACTGCAGCAGGTGCTCTGAGTCTTTGATTAGGCAGCAGTCTGTTATAGAGCGGAGCGGTCTGTCATCCAGAAATAACAGACCGCTGATTTCAGCAACTGACCAATCAGAATCAAGCATTCAAACAAGCCGGGTAATACATTTATATAGTACATTTCTGACTTTATCCCATCCATCCATCCATCTTTCTTTCTTTCTTTCTTTCTTTCTTTAATTTTTAATTTTCTCCTTTGATTTGAAAGGGGAGAATTCAGCACCATGGACAATGACGGACCCTCCATAAAGACTTCAGCACCATGGACAGTGACTGACCCTCCATAAAGACTTCAGCACCATGGACTGTGTGTAAGGGCTAACTGGCATGTGGACGATCGTGGACAGTAACTGATCTTCCCAGGAGCCAACTAACTAATGACCGTTTTTTCACTGTTTTGGCAGAAGGGGATGTTTTTTGGTAGACGAGACAGGGGTGTTTTTGAGCAACCAAAACAAACAGTGAAAACAATACAGCGAGTGGGCAGTGTAGAGGAACAAACAGACTGGTGTCTAATCAAAGGCTCAGAGCACCTGGCTGCACTCAGTCTCCTGCTTGATTATTATGCTGTATCCAACATGCCCGCCATACTGCCCCATAGGTCGAACTCCTGTTGGGTTGAACACTGTCGGCAGGTTAGCTACTCACCAGCGTCGGCAGGTTAGCTAATCACACGCGTCACGGCTACTGAGGTCAGGATTAGGGTTAGGTTTAGGCATAGTTTTACTGAGTAAGGTTAGGTTTTGGTGGTCGGACCAAAGGGTGTTCGACCTAAGGACATGTTACCCCAGCCATGTAAACAAACTCACTGTGTAATTTACAACTAACCTAAACAAACTGACACTTTCAACTAAACCTTGCTCTCAATAATGTTTTTGAAAACGTTTGAAGCGAGAAATGAATTGAAATTTGGTTCTATTTGATCAACACTTTCCTTGTTCCCAGTTCTATCCCGGGCTCCCCCAGAGTTAGTGTCGAAGAGTCCTTGAGCAAGACTCTGAACTCCTAATTGCTCCTGATGAGAGGGTTGGCGCCTTGCATGGTGTCCTCCACCATCAGTGTGTGAATGGGTGAATTTAATGCACAATCATTGTAAAGCGCCTTGGACAAAGGCGCCATATAAATGCACCATTTACCACTTATTGATAGAATGACTATAAGGAAACATAAACCACTTAAACTACTGCTAGTTTTAACCTGAAACTTATTATGAGGTCTTCTTACGAAGTCAATAGGGGATCCACAGCTTTACCAGTTGGGTTAAGGAGACCATGTATTTCCTGAAATGAGAGAAAATCATAATTTACTCTAAAAGGGCATCTCAAAAATGTGTTGAGATCTTCTGGACCCCCTTCCTTGACTATTATGAGAGCTTACAGGTGCCGCTTGATGAGGGGGCCTAGACGGATGGAGCGCTAGGCAAGACAGCAGGGTAACCCTCCCCTCCTTCCCTTCCCCTTACTGTTTGTCTGAACTTTTTATTTTATTACAACCAGTATTACTATTCTGATTGTTTTAATAGGAAGAAGAAAACTCTTGTATGATACACTGTCAAACAAGACCCATTTTTCAAATATGTGTAGCCTATACATTTTTATTGGTCATGTTACAGTTGCTTGTATTTGGCGAAACAATAAAAAGACTGTTAAAGATAAAGTCAATAGGGGAGATGTGATGTTGATGGGATTGCCTGGAACGCACCAGGCATGCAGGCGTGCATGCACACACACACACACACACACACACACACACACACACACACACACACACACACACACACACACACACACTTTACTTCACTGCTGTCTGTTTTATATGGTTGCCACGGTAACTGGCATTGTGGTATACCAGACCACTATAGGTCTTTAATTGGTGACATTTACATATCAGTTGCATATCTATCTATCTATCTATCTATCTATCTATCTATCTATCTCACTTCAAAGGGGCTTTATTGGCATGAGAAAACTTGCATGTACTTTGCCAAAGCAAAAGTGGAACAAAAACAAAACAATACAATTAAAACATAGTAGGCTATGTAAAATTAAAAGGGAATACAGAAATGGGTTACATTGCAATTTAGAGAAAACTATACAAATCCATAAGAATATTGTGCATTTTCTGTCAGAGATAATAGGAAAGGTTAGCTTGGGATAAACTCTCTCTCTCTCTCTCTCTCTCTCTCTCTCTCTCTCTCTCTCTCTCTCTCTCTCTCTCTCTCTCTCTCTCTCTGTGGGGGGACCTGGAAAATATAAGATTGTCAGCAGTATTGCAAAACAAATAAATAGTGTTAATAATGACACACACAATGATTCACATGAAGCTTCTTCTGTTTGAACTAAATTATAAATAGATGTGTGTAGGCTCTATAACATTCCTATGCTTCTGTTCCTCCACATTTTCATTCTTTCTATTTAATTTTTTGCCTGCTGTGACACGTCACACAATCAACTTCCCCAGGAGGAGGGTGTGTAAATCCCATAGCTCTGAGGGGTCTCATTGACTAATTTAACCTGGCATCAGCATCAATCTGACCCCCCACAGACGTTCCATGTGGATTGTTGATTTCCTAAAAGTCAGTGCATTCTCTCTCTCTCTCTCTCTCTCTCTCTCTCTCTCTCTCTCTCTCTCTCTCTCTCTCTCTCTCTCATGGCCATGGGACCCTCAAATTGATAGGCCATCTGAAAATATGTTGTGCCTTGGGGACCCAGATGCAAGATTTTGTTATTTAACATTTGTGGACACTGCTGATCTACAAGCCGTGTTCATGATGTGGGCTATTTGATTCATCTAGGGTTTACAGTGGTTAAACTGATTTCAATAGTAACACATTTACTGCGGACCCTTGTATGAGGACAATGAGGTCCCCAGACCCCACTTTGAGAAACAGCTGTTCTAAGTCAACGAGGGGAGGAATGAGAAGGACACACACACACACACACACACACACACACACACACACACACACACACACACACACACAGTGTTGGGGTGTGCGTGAACCTGCATGCCTGGCGCGTTCCAGGCAGTCCCATCAACATCACATCTCCCCTATTGACTTGATAAGAAGACAAAGCGGTCTCATTAGCTTCAGGTTAAAAAAACAACCGAGACAAGTGGTTTGAGGGGACGCGCGCTGGTAAAACGGTTTGGCACGCTCTCTGACGGAAGGAAATCGCATGTTACGCGCAGGATTGATTGGAGACACTTGTGCAGAGGAACGCGCGGTGCCGTCGAAGCGCAAGCTGCAGTGCAGAGGGAGCATCGATCCAACAGGTAGTAGACTATACGAGTTAATTTACAGCAGTGGAAATAGCAGATCTACAAGCTCACGAAGCAACGCGTTGTGAGCTTGTAGATCAGCTGTTTTCACTGTAGTTTGGGTCCCCGAGAAAATCGTCTAATTTCTCTTTTTGGGTCTCGACTCGACCTGAAAAGTTTGGGAACCACTGCGTTACACAATCGACAGCATGTCTTAGATTTATTTACGCTGTAACGTCTGGGGTTTGGAGACACATTTCTGTGCGTTCTCGCGTCATGAGTGATATTGGTCAATATCAACAGCAGCTGCTTATGTGGTGGGTCGTAGACCGTCGCACAGTGTGGTGAGTCGCAGCCCCAGCCTGAAGCCTCAAAAGTCTAGTATCTGCTCTCGTTCCATAGGGATGTCCCGATGGTTATGATATTGGACTTTCACGCGGGAGACCCGGGTTCGAAACCGGGTGGGGAGGTTTGGATCACCTCCGTTACACTTGTACAGAAATGCTATGTTTACATTTTTCCAGACGCTTTATGATAAAGGACATTTGAGCATAAATGTGCTCAAATGTCCTTTGCCTGACAGACAGGCGCCTCTAGGCTATAAGGCAAGCTATTAATTTATCGCATCTTAATTTAAGTTGTGTGAGACAACATGAGGCTGTGGTGGAGATCTTTACCGCAAATGTCGACTTGAATTCTTTTCCTCTCCTTGATCCCATTGAACGAGATTGAGAAGTGTTTTCAACAGGAGTTAACAGGGAGCACTATAAATAGCCTAATGTATTTATTTAGGCTATCCATTTGTTTCTGTAAGAATTGAACAGCCTCCTTCTGTTGATTAATTTTCTTCTGACCTGTTGGACAGTGGTTGTTCTCAACGCGGGGCACTCCAGGGACCCCCTCAGGGGTCCTCTAGGGGGTTCCAGGGGGTCCTCGTGCAAAATGAGAACTCAATGGCATGAAAATCAATTTAAGAATCAAAAATAGGCGATCTACAAGTTCACAACAAGTGGTGGCAGGGCAAAGCATTGTGAGCTTGTAGATCTGCTATTTCTGGAGATTCCCAAACAATCTTTGAATTTTACACATTTCTTTACTCAAACCTTCCTTTCTGGGGGACAAGCTGGCACAACATCTGGCGGTTTCCTTGACATGAAAACGTTTGAGAACTGTACCCTGAATATGGGCACTGTTTGGCCACAGACCCCCATCTGAAAATGTTTGGTGTCATAGGGACCCTGAGAAGAGAGAAAAAAATAATAATAATAAACATTTTGTTTTTTAATTATTCAAAATGTTCCAAATATTTTTGA
The DNA here is from genome assembly GCF_963921795.1 of Nannobrachium achirus. NCBI lineage: Eukaryota > Metazoa > Chordata > Actinopteri > Myctophiformes > Myctophidae > Nannobrachium > Nannobrachium achirus. The sequence continues at coordinate 27,054,969 of NC_137814.1, read as the reverse complement.
GTAGTTCGGCTGTTAAATGTTTTAAAGTGGTTAAAATGAATGTGATGCTGTATTACCTTTGCTGGGGACCCTCGTGGAATGCCTGTTGGTCCCCGGACCCCACTTTGAGAACCAGTCTCCAGTCTCTCTTGTTTCTCCCTCCCCTCCCTCCCTCCCTCTCTCTCTCTCTCTCCTCAGCACTTTGAGCAAGGCATGTGGCTGCTGGACAAGCTTCGAGGCTCGGTGGAGGGCTGCGGCGCCAAGAAGGCCCGGGCCTCCTCCCAGGAGGCGGGCGTCCCCATCTCCGTCTACACCAACGTGCTGACCCCGGCCAAGATCCCCGACTTCTTCATCCCCCCGAAGCTCATCTGCTGCCCGCCCCCCCTCGAACCCGAGCCTGACCCCCAGCTCCTCCTCCCGACCCCGGAGCCCCGGCGGCGCCCTGGCGCGGCCGCCCTGCGGCCCTCGGCGTCGGACCAGGCCATCTGCAGCCGCAGCCCCAAGGGGGGGAGGGGCAACAAGAGCTCGTGCAGCCCGCGCCTCTTCAGCCGCAACCTGGTCAAGTCGGCCAACCGCCACATCATCCAGATAGAGAGCGTGGACAAGTAAGGCCCCCGGGATGGATTATGGGATTATCATGGCCCGATCGCTGTTCATTATTTTATCGCATGCTCGCAGTTGTTTTTTGCATCATTGTTTCCATTCATCTATAGCAGTGGTTTTCAACCCTTTTCATATCAAAGTCATTATTGGGCATTTGAGCCACGGACCATCATTTGATTTTGCCTCTCACAGCTCATGCGCACTGCACGCGATGCGATGAAATCTCATTAAAATACATTTGTTTCAATGACACAGTCCTGACGTACCGCAAGCGACAACGCATCGCGCCGCGAAGTTGGGGACCACCTGGAAGCACTTCAAAGGACCACTGGTGGTCCCCAGACCACTGGTTGAAAACCACTCATCTAAAGTTAGAAAAAGAAAAGGTTTTTAAAAATAGCAGAAATTGGATGCGATGCAACACGTTGTGAGCTTGTAGTTTGGCTATTTTCCGCTACTTAATTTCTAAATTGTGTGTTGCTTTTTGTAGCCTATATCCTGGGTTTATAACTTTTAAGTTGTGTTTACTTTTACTTATATTTCTTTACTTTAAAATCAAATCTAGTCAATATTACATAACGGATTGCCAACAAAATTCTCAGTACAAAATTATTCAAATGTGGTCTGTTTGTACAAAGCCTTATGTTCTAATAATGTTCATTGCAAAAATTAAATAAATAAATAAAATCGTCAATCACAATTATACTGCATGACAATCGATCGTAAAACGTTTACAACATTTCATAATTCACCGCCGGCAGCCCCTCGGACAAGGACGGCGCGCTGCTGGCCAACACCAATGCGGACCCCCAGTCGCAGACGGCCATGTCCCTGCCCTACGTCCCCAAGGCCCAGACCTCCTACGGCTTCTCCACGCTGGTGGAGTCGCCCCACACCCGGCGCAAGGAGAGCCTGTTCCACAGCGACCCCGTCAGCCCCCTCACTTCCCCCAACTCCCAGAGACGCACCGCCGCCCAGGGGGGGACGGGGGGGACACTGCTGGCCCCCGCCGACAGCCCCTACCGCTACTTCAGCGGGGGGGAGAGCGACACCTGCTCCTCGGCCGAGTCGTCCCCCTTCACCTCCCCCCTGCTCTCCCGCTCCGCCTCCCTGCTGCGCTCCATCACCCAGGAGACGCAGGCCAAGGTGAGAACCAGTCAGTGGCGGAAAAAAAAGTAAAGGTATCAATACTGCAATATAGAAATACTCTGTTACAAGTAGAAGTACGGAATTCAAAATGTACTTGAGTAAAAGTACAAAGGTATTGGTATCAAAATGTACTTAGATTACCAAAAGGAGAAAGTACTCATTATGCAGAATGTCCTATTTCACTTTTCAAGTGTATAAAAATGCTTTGAAAATTGCAGATGCAACGCATTGTGAGCTTGTAGATCGTCAAATTTCAAATGACCGAGATGTACTGCATCTACGTAGGATCGAAGAGGTCAATGCTTGTGTTGTAATAATCCAAATCTACAAAGTAACTAGTAACTAAAGTTTTCAAATAGTTGTAGTGAAGTAAAAGTACAATATTTGCCTCTGAGATGAAGTGGAGTAGAAGTAAAAGTACCAAGAATTGGAAATACTCGTACAAACACCTCAAAATTGTACTTAAGTATAGTACTTAAAGTAAATGTACTCAGTTACTTTACACCACTGCCAGTGTTCATTTCGTCAACTACCCTTCTTTTTTTGCTGAGGAAAACGAAGGAGAAAAAAAAAGCGAAACAGATGACTAAAACTAAGGCGAAATATATTTATATTTTGTCAACAAATAAAAACAGCTAAAATGGGAGGAACTGGTGGGGAAGAGGTGCAGTGGAACTAAAAGATGATAATTTTATGTCTGGTTGCCCTCTGAAAATACAAGCTCACAACGTGTCGCACTGTCAAAAAAAGATTACGGCCAAAACTAAATCAAAATTTTCTATCAAAATGAACACTTCTAAATCAGTAGTTATCAATTAAACTTTGTCGTGCCAAGGACCATCAAAATGATATGTATTTGGAACCTTGGAAGAGATTTGGTGGGGAACTGCACCTGGAGAGGTGATTAAAATAGATAGTAAAAAAAACGTTTTAAAGGGGAAAATGTAAAAATCCCCATCATCACCAGCTGCACATGCATAGCAATGATGAAAGTATGATGATGAAGTAATTTCACACTGATTGGTCAACCCACTGAGGACAATAATGGATGAGGATGGACTAGACAGACAGACAGGGGTTTTTCAAGGTATTTTCTGTGTCAGATGTATTGTGTCTCTCATGTTCCCCAAAGAGTGGGTTCAGGTCAGGACCCATTTGTCGGTAACAGACCAATTCAGGTTCAGGTTCAGGTTCGGTTTATTAGTCAAATGCGTATCCATACAAGTACAGACAAACAATGAAATGCTTGTGCCAAGAGCACTCTCAGCCTTATTGCACACAAAACAATACAACAACAACAGGTCACCCAGGACAACCCAAAAAACAACAAAACAACCATACAGTGTGACAGTGTACAGTTTAAAAACTGCGTATATTGCACATGACTACCTACGTCTCGCTTCCATCTCTTCGTTAAGCAACCTGATTGCTTGAGCATAAAAACTATTACTGAAACGGGTGGTGTGAGATTTGATGCTCTGGTAACGTTTTTTTGAAGGGAGGAGATAGAACAGGGAATGGGCGGGATGACAGCTGTCCTTTAAGATGTTCTCTGTCTTTTTCTTACAGCGTGTGTTATAGATTGTGTGTAGCTGTGGTAATTCTGTGCCAATGATTTTGGCAGCTCTCTTCACAATTCTCTGTAACTGTTTACTGTCTTGAGCAGTCACGTTACCAAACCACACTGTTATGCATCCTGTCAATACACTTTCTATGGTACAGCGATAGAAATTAACAAGAGCCTTGGTGCTTAGGCCAAATCTCCTGAGGCGCCGCAGAAAGTACAATCGCTGCTGCGCTTTCTTAAGGATACCTTCGCTGTTTTGAGACCATGTGAGTGAGTTTGTTATGTGAACACCCAGGAATTTGAAACTGTCCACTATGTCTACAGGTGAACCATTTATGGTTACGGGACTGTGATTGACTTCAGATTTCCTAAAGTCAACAATGATCTCTTTTGTTTTACTAACATTTAGAGAGAGATTGTTATTCTGGCACCATAGGGTTAGCTCTTCAATTTCCCTCCTATAGGCCCTCTCATCATCGTTGGATATTAGTCCTATAACCGTGGTGTCATCTGCAAATTTGAGAATAGAATTATTTCCACACCTGGCAACACAGTCATAGGTGAACAGACTATACAACAAGGGACTGAGGCAACAGCCCTGGGGCGCTCCAGTCCTGGTCAATATTCTTATGGGTCACGACTCGTGTTAGCTAAAAATCCCACTTACTTTTCCTATATTTTTGTAATAATAAAAAAAATAAGAATTGTATGTACTGTATATGTGAAATAGCCGTTCTACAAGCTCGCAACGTGATGCTAAGCGTCACATTGTGTGCTTGTAGATCTGCTATTTTCACTAGTTTTGGGCCCAGTGGCAAACGTCTGATCTCTCTTTTTGGTCTCGACCTGAAAAGTCTGGGAACCACTGTTGTACCGGTATATCATACTGTACATCATTACACCCAGTATATAAATCCATACCCATCCAATCCCCCTCTCCCCCCAGGTGTCCCGCGCCAAGCGCACTCTGGCCCGCCACAGCTCCCTCTCCACCGACGACACGTGCAGCTCGGCCGACAACAGCCCCAGTGTGCAGCGGCGCCGGCCACGCTGCTCCCCCTCCCTCGCCCCCTTCCGGAGCGGCGGCGGCAGTGGCAGAGGGGGAGGCTCCCCCTCGGACCTGCTGCAGCGCGCGCACACCGTCAACCTCCGCAAGGGCGGCCGCGGCACGCTGCGGCTGAGCACGCACTACGACGCAGAGGCGGCGCGGCTGCGGGTGCGCGTGCTGGCCGCGCAGGACCTGTACGACCGCGCCACGGACGTCCGGAGCATCAACTGCTGCGTGGCGCTCTACCTCAACCCGGGCAAGCAGCAGAAGCAGCGCAGCACCATCATCAAGAACAGCCGGCACCCCGTGTTCAACGAGGACTTCTTCTTCGACGCCCTGCCGCGGGCGCGGCTGAAGGACCTGGCGCTGAAGATGAAGGTGGTGAACAAGGGGACGAGCCTGAAGAGAGACGTGATGCTGGGGGAGAGAGAGGTGCTGCTTAGTGAGCTGCTGGCAGGCTGAGGGTCCCGTCATAAATAATGATCACTGTTTCTGCACTACAGTTACAAGACCCATCAACACCAATACACTACAGTTACTACACCCATTACCACCCATACACTACAGTTACTACACCCATAGCACACCGAAGTCTGACATCACTGCCGCTAGAGGTTGCTATCCGCCTTGGTAATAGGGTTATTTTTTGTATTCGAAATTCCATTTCAAATCTTCAAATAAGAACATAATAAGAACTGAGCTCCAGAAATAAACAAACATAAGCCCGGCGATTTTACACGCTGGATTTGAAGCGTCAACTGACGGTGAAAAAGTACAAATTTTATCCAAAGAGTAAGACCAATTTTTTCTTTCACACGTTTGACCTGAGGCAGATTCTAAAAACGCCTTCAAAGTTATTTTTCTCTGAAAAACAACAACCCCAAATGGGGTACCCATTTGAAAGGCATAGTTACATAAAGGGGTTCCTGGTCTAAATGGGTTAAACACAGACATCAAAATAACCCAATATCATAAACGACTAATCTAAGATCTAAGATTCCATATGGGATAGCCAATACAAAAAATAACGCCATGACCCAGGGGTAGTGGGAGTGACGTCAGGACTTCCGTTGTGGGTTCAGGATCTGTCCGAGGCTGAGAATCAGGGTGGGGTCCTGCGCCTGAGAATGACGTCACACAATATGGCCGAAAACAGCAGACTTACAAGCTCACAACGCATCACAAGCGCAACGCTTTGTGGGCTTGTAGATCAGCTGTTTTCGCCACCCAACACTGCCACCGGTGCCCAGTTTTTAGAGACAGCTACATGGATACATTATTATTGCAGAAAATTCCTCTTCAAACCATTATTGAACACTGGAAAATAACACTTTTCTTAATAATTAGTTAATAGTTTCTTTTAATAATAAATATCGCCGGGGACCCACGCACGGTGGCCGTTGAGTCGGCCCCCCTGCAGGGGTCCATCACCGCAGACCATGGGATGACGTAGCGGAGGTCCGTGAGAAGTGCCGTGGGACCCTCGGTGGAGAGTCGCCGGCGACGGTCAGCGGCCCCGTAGTCAGTAGCGAGGGTCCCCCGCAGGGCGGCCGACTCAACGGCCACCGCGCGGGGGTCCCTCGCCGATGACCACGGGTCCGCTGACCGTCACTGGTGACCCTCCACTGGGGTGTCTCTCGCAGACCGCCTCTCCTCAGGGGGGGTCCCCGGGGGTCCCTCGCCGTTGATATTTATTATTAATTGAAATTATTAACTAATTATTAAGAAAAGTGTTATTTAGTGTTCAATAATGGTTTGAAGAGGAATTTTCTGCAATAATAATGTATCCATGTAGCTGTCTCTAAAAACGACTGGGCACCGGTGGCAGTGTTGGGTGGCGAAAACAGCCGATCTACAAGCCCACAAAGCGTTGCACTTGCGATGCGTTGTGAGCTTGTAAGTCTGCTGTTTTCGGCCATATTGTGTGACGTCATTCTCAGGCGCAGGACCCCACCCTGATTCTCAGCCTCGGACAGATCCTGAACCCACACCGTCAGGACTTCCGTACTCTGTTACCACCATTACAGTTGCCAGACCCATTACCATCAATAGGCTCTATGCAGAGCAGCCATATTGGAATGAAATTGGGTGTTACCAATGATACTATTTATACTAATCCTTTCTGGTCAAACAAGAGTCAGTGCTGATATTGTACCTGTTGCTCATTGAAAAAAATATATAATTGAGAACCACTGTGCCACACAAACTGGAACATAGCCTAATTAGTATAATAGTGAAGATGGACCAATTTCTTTCCAATGTGGCTGCCGCTGTTGTGCATAGAGGTCATTACCGGCCATTACCAACAGGGATGTGGAGATTCTGGTAACGGAAAGAGTGGGCAAGTCGATGTTATGTTTTTTTCTTTTCTTTTTCTTTTCTTCAAAAATGCAATGTTTGGAAAATGGTTTAAGTAATGTAAAGTACACATGATTAGAACATGACAAAATCATTATGGGCATGAACAAGAAGTTGAAGGGTACATTTAGGTCTGCTAATGATGTAATAGCATGTTCAAATTATGTTACTTAAGACCATTTTCTTTTTCTTTCTTTCTCTATATTTTGGAAAGAAATATCCAATTTAACATCAAGGTGCCCACTCCTTCTTGGTGGCCACCCTTCCTGCATCTGAAATTCTGGGCAGATACAGACAATTTCATGCTGGAGTTTGAAATTGAATCGCTTTGAACACCCCCCTCCGCTGTGGCTTTGGCTGGAGGCTCTGAAAATTATTAACGCCGCAAAGACGTCCCAGACTCCCAGTCTACCAAAACAAACAGTGAAAACACCAAAATACAGCCAGCAGGTGAACACCACCACACTACTCAATCAGTGACTATGAGGGAATTAATATACCTGTACAGTATATTGTTGTGTAATATAAACACATTTAAAAGTTGCATACTATGCCTTGAACCAGTTATGCCCTATTAAATTAAAAAGAATAGCCGATCTACCAAACTTGTTGATCGGTTACTTATTTTACTTGTTACCTTTTGAAAACTACACATCGGCTGCATAGCTGCGACGCAGATGTCATCAGAAAATGGCAGATATATATATATATCGGCTCAACCGATGTATGTGTCATAGTACTGTACGTACAGTACATCTGAAGGTGTTCCACCTGCCTGCCAGACTGTGATTTAACCGGACTGAAGGAGTTGTGAGAACAGCAGGGGTGGACAGCCGCTCTGGCACATGATCACTGAGCTGTTTGATGAGCACATCTTATACTGAAGCTGTATTGAAGGCCAGGTGCTGCATGCTGGATAAAAGAGGCAGGAATCAAACAGAGGTACAGTCAAACGTCTACACGCCGTGTTAAAGTTAGTGTGCTGAGACAACCTCTCTTTCGCTGTTCTCCAAGGCTGGCGTGATGGCCCATCAGTGCCAGACTGCTGGAAAACAAAAAACAAAAAAAAACACAATTTTGTTTACTTCTTAAAGCTGCACTTTGAAACTTTCCTCTTCTGCCCCGGACTTGAACCCGATTTCCTGCTCAAGCATTGCTGTTATGATCGACCACCAATATCTTTACTAAAACAAGTTCCGATTTTGGTATTTTGGTCCATTCTGGAATAATAAAAAGACACACAGGTAAACATTGAATTTGAAAAAGCAATGCTGCCTCTTTATTCCAAATTTTAACATCATTTAACATTTTCAAACTTGTTGACCCTTTTGAAAGCTTATCAGCAGAAAATACTGATTGATTCTGCAATATGCCTTCATCATCACAGTAGGCTTTTTGACCTTCACGTTCAAACTTAAAGGACAACTTTAGTTTTTTACAACAAGGGTTCATATTTTAGATTGTAATTAAAGAATATAAAAGATGAGTGTTAAAATTATGTTTTAGAGATTCTTATTTCAGTGGTTGGGGGCATGCGTACAAGTGGCTAAATGTCATTTTACACAGAATAAGCCCATTCCCAAAATACAACGCAACCTTTCATGGTTGGATGTGACTTATGGGGGCTAGAAGTGTTACTGTAAATAGCAATAAACCAGTAAGACTCCCTAATCGGGAGATAAGCGACCGTTGGTCGCTTATCTCCACAAATAGGCCAAAAGTTTGTTTTACCAATTATTACACTCTATGTGAACATTTACATCAACAAATCCCAAGTACTATGCAGAACGACCCATTTCAAGTTTTTAATGTACAACAATATTTAGAAAATAGGTCTACAAGCTGACAGTCCTCGTCCCTTATATTCCCATAGGTTATATGGAGATCTCAGTGTTTGTCAGTCCTTGTTCATTTATGCCCATATATGGACATCTCTATATCTACTGTAACAGTCCTTGTCCCTTTATGCCCATATATGGAGATCTCTTAACTGTAAGTCCTTGTCCCTTTTATGCCCATATATGGATATTCCTGATGTCATCAGTATATGAACATATATGGGCTTTCTGATATGCCCATATATGGAGATCTCTTAACTGTAAGCCCTTGTCCCTTTTATGCCCATATATGGATATCCCTGATGTCATCCGTATATGCCCATATATGGGCTTTCTAATATGCCCATATATGGAGATCTCTGTATCTCCATATATGGGTATAAAAGGATACTTCAGGTCTGACATCAGGTTTGTTTATATTGGGTTGCTAGGTTTGACATCACAAACTCTATGGGCCATCTGACCTAGAAATCTATATTTGGGCATAGATGACTCATCGTGACCTCATCACACGTCGACCGCACGTGTGACGTGCGGTCGACCGCACGTGTGACCGACGGACGGCCGGTGGAGGTTTTCATACTAAACTGCGACCTTACGGTCGCAATAAACTGCTGGCTGTCTAAAAAGACATATTTAGCCACTTGTACGCATGCCCCCATGCGTACGCATGCCCCACATTTTAGCACTGTAAACGCGATAAAACAATAGAACGAAGCAAATGAAAACATTTTAACACTCACTTTTTCTTTTCTCTAATTACAATCTAAAATATGAACCCTTGTTGTAAAAAAACAAAGTTGTCCTTTAAATCTAAAATAAAATAACGCCCGAAACATATTTTGATATCGGTTCCATACAGATACAGCATTTTTGAAGGTCCATATTGCCGATACCAATATGATATATTGTGTCTCCCCAATTATTTGATTGTTTCTCTCCGCGTGCATCGACTTATAAAGGTGTTTTCCATCTGTCCATCCTTTGTTGGTCGTTGTGCTGTGGGTGGCTGAGTATCCACTCACTTGTGATACACCGGAGTGATAACCTGATTAGCGTCCTTATGAAGCGTGTTGTTTTGCATCACTGCTGTGACTTTGACAATGTGCGTTTTTTTTCTTGCTTGCAAAAACAGCTGTGTTTCCGAAGAAACGATTTCTTCAATCCAAATCGAGAGGTACAAGATTTATATTTGGGATTGTGCTTGCTAATGGCTGTGATGTCAATCTAACCGATGTTCAAGTGATATGCTGTTAAATAAATGAGTAAAACAATGAATTCTGTAGCACTTTATAATAGCTCAGTAGGCCTATCTGTTTCAAAAAAACAATTTGTTTTGACACTGGTGCATACAGCGTGTATAGCAAAGTAGCCCTGCCTGAATACCAGATCTGAAGCCCTCACATCTAGTCGCCGTCGCCATAGACTATTATAACACATATACACATATTTTTCAAATACAAAGCCCTCATGTATGGGGTGGCGTGCTTTGTGTTGTTGTGCAGCCTTGCCATTCTCCAGGTTTATTTTTCGTTTTAGGGATAGAAAGCAGGCCTTTCCCAGATGACCTGAGCGGTCTAGATGGTTCATATTATCAGCACAAGATCAGACATTTTATTTGACCCTAATATTTATTGACCGGTAGCCTTTTTAAAACAATAATATTATTTTACACACAGGGCACCAATGTAAGGATTTAAGAGCTGCAGTGATGTGCTCCACTATCTTGGTAGGCCAATTAGTAAGGACTTGAGCAGCAGAACATGAGGAGGGCGAGAGGGGTTGATGAGGACAGCATCCAGCTTCATCCACCATGCATCCTACAGTGGTGGACAAAGTATTTAATCAGAGAATCATCTTTATTGTCACATCACAGGTTTCCAGTGGGTGAAATTTGTCTTTTGTGCTAAGACCTTCACGTGCGTGTGTGCGTGTGTGCGTGCGTGCGTGCGTGCGTGCGTGTGTGTGTGTTGGGGGGGTTTACACAATATTGAAACAATGAAAAGTTAACCTGACTACCGCCTGATGATGGCAGCAGTGCGTATGGCTGGCTGCGCCGCATATCGCTCTTCTACCTTCATCTGGGATTCCTCCGGCAGACTCGATGTAAGGGGTGGGCCATTTTTTGAATTTTTTTAGCAGGTGATTGGATGGGGCCGTCTCTCAATCACAGTCTGGGAGTGCCAACTCCAACCATTCATCCGCCTCCTGGGTTTCCACGTGGTCTGCAATCAGACTCTATTGGTTCAGAGCCGCTCAGAGCCCGCCCGTAGCTGCCGCTGATTGGTCCGGCCCGGGGCTTTACGAGTGTGATCAACTCTCCCAGAGAGATATCAGATGGTAAAGTAGAGCGGTAGCCTACGCACTACTGCCACCATCTGACTTAAGTCAGGTTAATGAAAAGTAGTTCACCCCCAAAAAGATTTTTTTAATTGATTACTTACGCCATGGAGACTTGAGTTCAATAATATTTTTGGGGTTTTGTCGCATTCCTAAGACAAAAAAAATATTATTGTAAACTTACCCTGATGGTTTCCCCATCCAGATCCATGCATCCAGGTCCCCATCTGGAATCAACGGAGGTACATTTACTATAATCACATTTTTGTCTTAGGAATGCGACAAATACTAAAAAATATTATTGAACTCAAGTCTCCATGGCATGAGTACTCAATCGAAAAAAAAGGCATTTTGGGGGTGAACTACTCCTTTAACAAGAGCTTGTGAGCAAAATTTGGTCCTTTTCTTTCATTTCCTGAAAGAAAACATTTGTGGACATACAAGGTTTCCATCCAACAGCAACAATATAATACAGCAGGAGTCCTGGATAATACCACGTCTAAACCCACCAGACCCACTGTTTTCTCTGTGTTTTTTTGGCAACAAAACTCCATTCTCCTAAACTCTGAAATGGATTGTTAATGTTCTCCTAATCCCTCAAGACAGATTCTGTTAATAGCAGAATCTGCCATAACACATTAAGACCTGAGGCCCATTCTACAAATGCCCTTTAAATCTGTGGCTCTCAAGCTTTTATGTGCCAAGGAACACCAAATTAATATACATGTATCGTAACTGCCGGGAAGAAAACCTTGTATCTCCAAGTTTAAAATTTGTACGTGTTTCGTAAGTAAAGCCCTGCTTCACCATACAAGACTGTTGGACAAAACGAGTTAAAATAGCAGATCTACAAGCACACAACGCCTTACAATGCGATCTACAAGAACGAATGTTGTGTGCTTGTAGATCAGCTATTTTCACTATTTTAAATCATTTTTAAAATGATAAATACAAAACGAACGGTTTTGGACAATAAGGTTTCCACCCGACAACAACAATATACTGTATATTGCTTTGTTCCCAATGGAGACACAAAGTGTCATCAAATTATTGGCTAATTAGAATTGTGACAAAAAACGAGAACCGTGAACCACAAATTCAATTAAGTCTCCATGGGGTGAGAAATCGATAGAAAAAAAGTCATTTTGGGGATGAACTATGTAAAAGATTTGAGTACTTTTCCCACCACAGCTGGTGGTGTTTTGGTGAAGCGTGGTGAGAGTGAGCGGTGCAGGCCAGAGGCAGTCTCAGGCTGGGTGCTGCTGCTTTTATAATCCCGGGGCCCGCGGGCAGCGCTTTGCAATTTGGAACTTTCCCTATCTGGCCCGGCTCCCCTAGTGAGACTCAAATAGTGGGTATTAAGAACGCCTGCAGGCATAGAAACCATCATGGCTCTGTCCTGGCATTGCACTGCACTGAACTACTGATCTCTCTCTCTCTCTCTCTCTCTCTCTCTCTCTCTCTCTCTCTCTCTCTCTCTCTCTTTACATAAGTTAGCCCCCTGGTGGAGTTATTGGTAAAAACATGAATCGAACTGTTATAGCGCCACCATGAGGCTGATTTGAAAATTTTGAAGTGTCAATTCTTCCTCATCCTTGTGGGAATGTGCATGCAAATTTTCACGGAAATCGCACTCTGTGTTCATGATTTGAGGCATTTTGTTCAAAAGGGAGCACTCTTGCAAACTTTGGAAGCCAATCTTAGCCAATTAGGATGGAATATGAAAAATCGGAAAGACCTATTTTGTGTAATGACTATAGAGATACTGTGTACCGATTTGCATGATTTTGTGTTTTGCACAAATCCGCCTGGTGGCGCTATAACAGGCCCGTGCAAACGCAAATTGGGGCAGAGGTTCTGCTCTGGCACCCAGGGAGTGTGTGTTTCACTGCCATTGTGCCAACGGTGCCGGAGCCGTCCACAAACACGGGGACACGGTCCAACACACACGCATGCACGCATGCTCACGGACGGACGGACAGGGGCGAAATCATAGTCTTGGCCATGCCTTTCGTCCTGGCAGAGACAATTAATAAGCCTTAGAGGCACCATTAAAACACACATAGGGTTAGACACACACACATTGAGCTTATACACTGAAGCAGGCCTGGTCAGCATCTGACTGTTTCCACGATAATTTACTGTAGAATTATCTGTGGGACACTTCCGGAGAACAGCAGACATACAAGCTCACGTCGCGTCGCAAATGCAACGGTTGTGAGCTTGTAGATCACTTTCGGCTGCGACGCCGGAAACCGCCGCACACCTTCTGCGCAATGCACGATGGGATTTTGGAAACTTGTGGATAAGCCGTAAAACACTAGTGCTCTTCCACCTGTTGTATGGTGTTCTGCAGTATACTGACAACTCTGATGCCCTCCACATTTGATCCTGGGCTGGCCTCTGACTGTCTGTGTGTCTCTCTGTCTGTCTATAATAATGTCGATCACCTTTAGCTTCAGGCCACATCTTTTATGACAACCCATGAGTGGAGCATTCAGCAGTGGACTTTAATCATCAGCTCCTTTGCGCCTTGAGTACCTGAAAGTTAATTATTACCCAGTGATGATGCGTTGACATTGATTGTAACTTTTGCAAGTTGGGGAGTCTGACTCCTGTTATTGAACAAACACTACATCAGGGGTAGTTTTTTTTTTCTTATAAATATTCAGTTAATTATTTTGTCTTAAATTATAAGTCCGCTTACATCTATACAGATTAGATCCTGCACATCATTTTTGATTTCAACCGAGAGAGAGAGAGAGAGAGAGAGGGAGAGGGAGGGAGAGAGAGAGAGAGAGAGAGAGAGAGAGAGAGAGAGAGAAAGAGAGAGAGAGAGAGAGAGAGAGAGAGAGAGAGAGAGAGAAACTGAACTCTGACTGTGGAGGGAGTCTGGGAGATAGGTGGGTTATTGCTCTAATGATCATTACATCCTGACGTGAAAGAAAACACTTCTAAAGAAGAAGAAGAAAGAAGTTATATATCCTATGGGCCTTCAAAGTCAGTTGGACATATTTATGTTGTCATAATTAAATATAGGCTAAAGAAAGGCCCATTCCCACTGAGCCAGATAACAGATTAAAAAAATCTTTTTCTCCAGATATTTTTCCATTCAAAGTGGATGGTAGATTCAGATTAAAAAAATATCTGACACAGATAAAAGAAATATCTTTGGCAGATATATTTTTTAGTATATATCAAATCAAATCAGCAGACTGAGCTCGTGTGACTGATAGATTATGGTGCCCTCTACTGGCCAGTTGACACTGTGCACTGCAATACACTAGTGAAAAGCATCTGTGTCATTTTAGTTAACCCAGATTAGGGTTGTGTGTGTGTGTGTGTGTGTGTGTGTGTGTGTGTGTGTGTGTGTGTGTGTGTGTGTGTGTGTGTGTGTGTGTGTGTGTGTGTGTGTGTGTGTGTGTGTGTGTGCGTGCGTGCGTGCGTGCGTGCGTGCGTGCGTGCGTGTGCACACGTACTCCTACGGGAAACTCTGCAGAATTACATGCTAATGAATGAGGAACTGGAAAACCAACCAATATAGCTGAGGTGCTGACCACGGTGCAGAAGACACCACACTGCTCTTTTCATGACAAAGACGTAAATGGTCCAAACGTCGACCAAACCATTAAAAACTAATGCTGCTTGCAGACAGCCTCACTGACACACACTGAGACAGACAGACAGACAGACAGACAGACAGACAGACAGACAGACAGACAGACAGACAGACAGACAGACAGACAGACAGACAAAACTCACCTGGGCTCTGTTGACCAAGATCTGGAGATATACTGTCAGCCTGCCATGTAACAACATGTTACCTGATGATCCTGACTGAGAACAAATGCATGGTTTTATGATGAAATGTTTTCATTTTATTCTGATGTTGTGACTGAGCATGGTTCAATTAAAAGTGGAATATAACCCATCTAAATCTAAAGTAAACAGGATGAGTTTGGAGTCGTCTAACTGCTCTCTGACTGTTAAAGTACCACTTCACCTCTGGTACAACCAGATCTTATTTTATTGTTGTTTGGGACACGATCAACACAATCCTGAGTTATTTTTTTGTGTTCAATCTCTGTTTTTAGATATTTTAGTATTTCAGCATGCTACAACTGGTCATATGATGCATTTTTCAAAATAAGATCTGGTTGTCCCAGAGGTGAAGTGGTCCTTTAAAGACAGCTGAAGACGTATCCATGGGCAGGACCCAGACTAGTGAAAATATAGATCACAACATATCTTTTGAGTCTCAAGCTATCCTGTTACCTTCAAATCATGTATATTTTACCCTATTTCTCACCATTTTCCAAAGCATATACCTGGTTCTCATATGCCCACTCTTCTGGTTACCCAGTAGTTTAACCCTTACATTGTGTTAGAAAACTGTGACACTTTTGGTGTTAGGGGGTCAAATTTGACCCGTGATTTAACTCATCCCAACATACTCCAAAAAGTATACATTTCCTTTTGTTTCCTCACCCACCTCATATAGCTGACTTGTTATGCATTCATATCCATGTAAACACTATTAAAATATTAAAATATTATATTACCTGTCCTATAATGAAGATAATGGCTATTGAGGTTATCTAGTTATAAGAGACTATAATATCAGAAAACTTCCAAAAAAAAATTACTTTTTTTTTATTAACTTTTATACATATTATTAATAAAAGAAGTGAAATTTTTACTCCTAATAGCAAATGCAAATTGAGAACAAGAGTGTCTCTCTCTCAAACATGTAAAAATTGAATATTGACAATTTTGTCATCGAATTGTCATGCTTGCAGGATTGTTGTGGTTTGAACCATGGGCAGAGACTGTATCTTGGCAACACTGAAAGCGCTAACTCTCATTGTCTCCACCAGCCAAAGGCATGGGGGAGAGTATGTTTTCCCCTTTCTCCATCCGTCCGTCCATCCGTGTGTGTGTGTGTGTGTGTGTGTGTGTGTGTGTGTGTGTGTGTGTGTGTGTGTGTGTGTGTGTGTGTGTGTGTGTGTGCGTGCGTGCGTGCGTGCGTGCGTGCGTGCGTGCGTGCGTGCGTGCGTGCATGCGTGCGTCCTCGCTGTTGTTACCACCTAATCTCAGTCGCCGTTGGCCCGGTCGCTGCCAAAATGAGCACACACACTCCCTGGATGCCAATTCAGAACCCACATTTTCAAATGGGCCTGTTCTAGCGCCACCATGAGGCCGATGTTTGCAAAACACATTTCTGTACACTAATATTGGAGATTTTGTCTAAAAATCCTACAAATCAGTAGGCAGTATCTCGACAGTCATGTGATCGACATGGATCTGTCCGATTTGGCATATTCCATCCTGATTGGCTAAGATTGGCTTCCAAAGTTTGTAGGATTGAGCCGTTTTGAACCAAATGCCTCAAATCACAAACGCAAAGTGCAAGTATCATGAAATCGCACACACACGTTCCCGCTAGGCCGAGGAAGAAATGCCACTTAATATTTTTTTAAATCAGCCTCATGGTGGCGCTATAACAGGCCGATTTGTGGTTTTACCTATAGCTCAACCGATCAGTTTCAAACTTTGTAAGCGCACTCCCTAGAGGCCCTTCCCTGCATTTTTCACATCAGCCTTTTATAGGGCCACCTTTGGGCCAACTTATGTAAAACACATTTTTGGATATTACTCCTTCAGATTTTCTCCAAAAATAACACAAATCAGTACACAGTATCTCTGTAGTCATGTGATCAAGTCTGATCCATCTGATATTTCATATTCCATCCTGATTGGCTAATATTAGCTTCCAAAGTTTGCAGGATTGCTCAGTTTTTGAACAAAATGCCTCAAATCATCAACGCAGCTTGCGATTACTGTGAACTTTGCCACACATATTTCCACTATGTCAAGGAACAAATGCTACCTTTTTCACATTGGCCTGTTATAGTGCCACCAGCAGGTACTTTAGCAAAACACATTTTTGGAACACAATGCCTCAAATCATGCATGCAGTGTCCGATTGCCCTGAAAGGTCTAAGGCAGGGGTGTCGAACTCATTTTGGGGTGAGGGCCGGATTGGATGAAAGGCGACTTGATGAGGGCCGCAACCAGTCGCGGATCGGATGGCATGTACACTCGCGCACATGTTCGCTCTGTTTTTCTTCCTGTCGTCTTAGCCACTGCTATAGCTAGCAGTATAGCAGTATATCATTTTACAAATTGTGTTCATTATTAAGTAAAATAGCTACTTTCATTATTGGTATTACAGTTGCAGTTAGGTACGAGAGATGCTATTTGTTTAAAGGAGTAGTTCATCCCCAAAATGACTTTTTTTTTCTTTGATTACTCACGCCATGGAGACTTGAGTTCAATAATATATTTTTATTTTATTTGTCGCATTACTAAGACAAAAATGTGATAATAGTACTTCCCCCCATTGATTCCGGATGGGGACCCAAATGCATTTGGGTCCCCATCCGGAATCAATAGGCATGCATTTATTGTAATCAAATTTCTGTTTTAGGAATGAGTCTACATTGGCTCCATGGCATTTGGGGGGTGAACTACTCCTTTAAGAAGTGCCAATAAGAATAAACCATTTGATAATAGAATAATTCAATTCCTGATAGTCTCTGCTATAATTTGTAAATGGCTAAAAAGATATTATTGATGCAGGACAATAATTATCTTTATTGTATTTTATAATAAAAAGAATAAAAGTAATGAACAATAATGGCATATTCAGAAAATATCTGAATAATAAAACTTTTAAATGTTATTATTATTATATTTTTAAAATAAGTTATTTTCTTAACATTAATTTCCATGTCTAATATGTGTAATCTTTGAGTACAGTTCAAATATTGTAGGTATGTTCAGGTATTATTCATAGCCAGATCCCCCACCCCATTCCTAGCAATGCTGTCATCTTCAGAGAGAGAGAGAGAGCTGGTCACTTAACATTGCAATCAATCAACTCAATCACTGCCAGCTGGTGGGAGAAACCTAGCCTGCAGTTCTTAAAACAATCATAACTCTTGACAGGAATGTGCTACTTATACTTTTTTTTCCTAAATGCTCAGAAATGTATGCTATACAAGCCTGGGGCCGGATTGAATCACCTCCGGCCCGCGGGCCGTATGTTTGGACATCCCTGGTCTAAGGTGAAGAACATATGCCACCCTTTTTACATTGGCCTATTATACAGTCAGTTTTCGCCACCTAGTGGCGGAAAAAATTACCTCTGGGAACTCAGATTGATTATACAGTAGCACCACCAGGACGCCTGGCCTGGTGGAGACCTGTGCTCGGAAGAGCACTGCTTCTAGTTGGTCGTGTGATGAGTACTGAGCCAATGAGCTCCCTGCAATGTGCTGAGGGAACTTCCAGATAGGTCAGGGACGTGCAGAGAATGTAGCAGACCTCCAAGCTCACAACGTGTTGCAGCACGACACGTTGTGAGCTTGGAGGTCAGCAATTTTCGGTGCGTGATACCACACTGAACTAAGCATAATCATGTCAGTACGGAAGATGTGTCATGGATTTCTACACAGAGAGGGCAATTCTTTCAACATAAGAAGCTGCATTCAAGTTCAGGAGAGTTTGGACAAGGTAATTCTCTTGAATGCTGCCTTCAGGTATGGAAAGAGGGGCATTTGCATTTCTTTTACCATAGTAAAAAACTGCATGCATGGTCTGGAGAGGGCATTTTTTACAGATAAGTAAAAGGGCAGGGGCTCAAGCCCCCTTTGATATCTATGTGTGCACGTGCCTGAGATAGGCAGTCGACCGTCAGCCACAGCGCACATACACAACGCAATAAGAGGAGAGAGCATATATTGTGAGCAGGACAGCAGAATCGCCCCCTGTCATTCATATTGATTCCCCGACCTCAAAACACGGAACAAAGCGTGTCCCGAATCAGTTAATTACGGGACACGTCTTTTTGTTTTTCCGAATACGGAACAATTCTGTATTTTACGGGACCGTTAGTAACCCTACCCATGACTGTCAACCTGATAGTTCCTTTTATCACGTGAAACAGTCAACATTCTTAGTTCTTATCTGATCATTAAATATGTTAAATAATATAGGCCTAAAGTATTTACACTTGTTGACTAGGTCTGAATGGTTTAGCGTCTCTGGATTTTTTTATTTACTACTGTACCCCCTGACTAATATCTCCTTCCAAATTACTTTAGAAGGGGGAGGTATGAAATGAAATAATGAAATTGCACAAATAGTAAGAAGAGAGTCGCAGAGTTTCTTCAGAGAAATGGAATGTAATGTTACAGGTTTGAACCCCAGCTGTCCTAGTAGAGCAATAGAACCCCTGAAAGGTTGGTGCCTTGCATGGTGTCCTCTGCAATCAGTGTGTGAAGTGAATGTATCTGAATGACATGGGTGAAGTCTATACTGTATAATGTACATTACAAAGAACATACCTGTAGACTCACTAGAGTTAGTAGAGTGAGTATATACCTATAATATACAGTACAATAAAGACACACAAATAAATCTGTTCAGGCTTAGAGTAATACATAATTAATACAGAGATATTAAAGTCTATTGTACATGTAAACTGAACGTTTCCTCATGAAATCTATCCCTGCAGAATGACATGTTACTGTATGAGGAACTAATTAACTAACCACAAAATGAATGATGCTCTTCAGCCAGCTTCACTGACACACACTGAGACACACTAAGACAGACAGAGAGAGACTGTTCGCATCAGAATGTCTGGGATTAAATGGATTCAGTTGTTTTTAATTCTGCTGCTTGGAGTCAACAAAACTCACCTTTTTGATCTCTACAGAAGATCTGGAGATACTGTCAAACTGAATTGTAACAAGAAGTTACCTGATTATGCTGGCTGTACATCTCTGTGGTTTTATGAAGAAAAAGAAGATTCACCGTCTGTTCTAGCGAACAGAATGGAGTCCAACTGCTCTCTGACTGTCAAAGACATCAAACCTGAAGATGCTGGTCGTTATACCTGTATACAATTTGATCAAAACCAACGTGAACAGCATCGACAGATTTATCTGTCTGTACTGAACATCAACAGACAAAACAAAGGGACAAAACAGACATTAACATGCTCTTTGTTTAAATATGATAATAGATGTCCTAAGCTTCGCTGGCTGAAGAAGGATGGTACCCTGATAAAAGACAATGTTAAGAATAGTACGGGTATATGTTCTATCACTCTGACCATCAACAACAACCTGATGAAGGTTACATGTCAGGTGACTATCAACAACACAGTGAAGGCATTCATTGACTTCCCAGGAGACTCGAAGCCGACATTCAACTCAACTCACGTATTACAACGACCAACGGTTGACGAAAGTGCTCGACAAAAACAAAACAAAGAAACAACAACTATGGCAAAACAAAACAAAGAAACAACACTGACACAAACAACCAACCCTCCCACTAGAACACCACCTGGTTCAACGACTGCCTCGTTCATCCAACCACTGTCCACCGTCTCTACCACCCAGCAACCACCTGCTGATTCACTGTCCACTGTCTCTACCACCCAACAACCACCTGTTGATTCACTGTCCACTGTCTCTACCACCCAACAACCACCTGTTGATTCACTGTCCACTGTCTCCACCAATCAACAACCGCCTGTTGATTCACTGTCCACTGTCTCTACCACCCAGCAACCACCTGTTGATTCACTGTCCACTGTCTCTACCACCCAGCAACCACCTGCTAATTCACTTTCCACTGTCTCCACCAATCAACAACCGCCTGTTGATTCACTGTCCACTGTCTCAACCACCCAGGAACCACCTGTTGATTCACTGTCCACTGTCTCTACCACCCAACAACCACCTGTTGATTCACTTTCCACCGTCTCCACCAATCAACAACCGCCTGTTGATTCACTGTCCACTGTCTCTACCACCCAACACACGCCAGGTAGGAGAGGGGTTACACATTACATTACATTCTGTTCAACATTGCACACAGTTACAACTGACCCTGCATAATAACTGACTCAACATACAACTTTGCATTATAACTGACCACACATAAGGCGCACAGGTGGCACAGTGATAAAGTACAGTAGCTGCTCAGCACCGCAGAGTCTGGGGGTTCAAATCCGCCGGGATGTATCTGGCTTTTTTGAGTGTTTATAAGAACACAATTGGCCCATGTTTGAGGAGGGAAGCTGGGCATACTGTATTTGTCACTGTACTCCTACGAGCTGGGGATGGAATTGTTGGATGGGAGGAGTAGGACAGAAGCTCCTCCCTGGGGGCTCCTTACTGGCAGGTCAGATTCAGTAGGATACAACAGCAATGACAACACACAGAAATGTGTGTGGGGAGGAATTAATTGTCGTCATAACCACAAAGTAAAAAACTAAAAAGAAACACATAACTTATACCAGCTTGTGGCAAGTTAAACAATTAAAACTGCAGTATTAACATGTGAAACTCCTTTGAACACTGTTTCAGAGATATGAATTGCATTCTTATTAATCTATGAATTTGTATGTTTTAACTTTAAAATCTTTAGTTCATTTATCTGGTCCCTTGGTCCTTCAAGCATTGTTTAAAGCCACACCCGTTTTCCCTAAAGCCTCACCCCTTTTGCCTGGTGGGGCTTATAGAGCATCGCAGTGAGGTGTCGGAAGCAAACTGGACATTCATTTTTACCATAGGGTTTTTCATTATCAGCCACAAAGTCGTAGGAATTCAATGTACACTTACCACTAGGCTGGTGGTTGTAAAATGGTTCTATATGCTCCTGTAGAACCCCCGAGTATGTATGCAATCACTCTAGTTTTGGTAAAAACATGTTTTAATAAAGATCGCACGTAGAAGAACTGCATTACCCATACTGCTAAAACTATACATCCGGTGAAATCGACGTCTGTGATTGGTGGAGATTCTTCTTCTGTTGTATATCTTGCGGTTGCTGCGAAAATAGCTACTGCCCCCTGTCTGCCCGGCAGATTATTGCACTTCAGCAGAACTCCGTGGGCGAGTGTCTTTCTTTTACAAATATGATGCACTGTGTTAAAGATGGCGATAAGAGCGTCCACAGAGATGACAATCACTACATGTCAGGCCATATGCTGGCCTGGATAACTAAACTGAGCGTGAATTAAGGGATATATTTCAGGAAACAAGTGGCATTCGCAATGCATTCTGGGAGTGTAGTTTCCGCAATTTTGAAAATAATGATGTACACAGTCTTGTACCCTGCCCTTTTTTCAGCTTTCTAATTAGTCGTTGCATTAAAATAAAATTGAATATTGTCATGATCCCTCACCAGCCGAGGTGGCTTTGTCCGAGGGTTAAAAACGTTTAAATAAATACTTTATGAAATGTCTATGGAAGAAATGAATGGGGAAAACGCTTCCGACACCAGAGTGAAGACGGGGTGGGGCTTCAACTGCGATGCTCTATAAGAAATGAAGGGCACATCCCTATTTGGAAGGAAACACCCACATTGCTCAGGGTGTTCCTTGACAAGCTCTAGAAAGCTCCTAAAAATTATAAGACGCCATGTTTCACGTGGTCAAGTTATTGTCTCAATGGGAATCCATGTAAATGTGACAGGATTATATAGACATTATTTCAGGCAAAATAACTGACTCCACAAGTGAACCACATAGTTGTGTGGCGTTAGTTGTAATGTAATATTGGGTCAGTTTAACATGATGCTTCTTCAAAGAAAAGTCTGATTTAATGTTTAAAAACATTACCTCAGTTTAGTGTAAAAGGTGACCCTCCTCGACCTCTCCTCTCCACAGCACCAGACCGGAACAAGGGTGATGCCGCCATCATAGTTGTTGTGGTTATGGTCGTGGGCATAGCAACAACACTGGTGATCTTCTTCGTTGTCAAAAATAAGAACACGCCCACCCATGACATTCCCCTGACCTCAACCAATCAGGGCACAGCAACCGCGAGCCGCCCCGGTCCGTCTGGCAATCAGATCTGCCTTGATGACAGTCTGACCTACGCATCTGTCGTCCACACCAATCAGACGAGGGCTGCAGTGGGAGGAGACAAGGCACATGATGATGATGATGATGATGATGGTGATGATGATGATGATGATGATGATGATGGAGATAAGGTGACCTACGCTACTGTTAAATCTTGTTCTTAATTCAAACAACCTCTACGCCAAGGTCAACAACCACCAGTAAATGACATGTTTGTACAACAAGTTCATCTTTAATCTCCACTGATTTACAAAACGCTTCTATTATGGTCTGTATATAGATCTACTGTCTGTATAACTTCAAACCCATGTTTATAACAAATTATAAAATCAGGCCTACAAAATGCATAATCTGCTCATAACAATAAACACAGTGTAATTATAAGCACTTGTACATATTCATAATGCTTTAACAATAATCATAACACATAATCATAAAAGACATGCTTTAATTACCTATATCAGGGATATAGGCATGCACCCCCAAAGGGTGCATGAAGGGCTGTTTCTAGAGGGTGTGTCAGAGAAATAAATTAATGTGGTTTAATGGTTGTAATACATCATTGTCACTGTAATGTTTTCAAGTTGGATATTTAAATGTTAAGTTAAAAGTATGTTTAAATTAAATTAAACAACAATTGCTCTTCAGCAGGCCTGATTTAAATGCAACAATGTGGCTAAAATGATGACATCATTTCCCCCATGTCTTCTCTGATGGGTCTCTACCTACATTAGTCTTCTAACTGGCTTATTGATGATGACAATGTATTGTTTTGTATGTCCTGATAATGAATTGAATACGACTACAATGGAAATAAGCCATCAAGGGCTTTTTGTGTCATCCTTATAGAAATGCTTGTGTAATTGTACTTGCTGTAGCCTACTGTTTGTAAACGCTGCCTAAAATTATGTTTCACAAAGTAAACAGTGGTTAAGGACCCATTTGTGGGTCACGGACCCAAATACATATGTAATTTCCCCCCTCTCTATGTACTGTCAAATCTTTTGTTATTTCAAAATATGTTTAAAATAATAAAATAAAAAAGATATACAAAAATCCCAAATAACTTGACATTCTTTGCAAAATAATTTCATAAGTAAAAGTCAATAAATATACATTATTATCTTTTTAAAGAAGTAGTGAAAATAACTGATCTACAAGGGTGTTCCATTAAGACTAATTGTGAGCTCCTGCCCCATCAGTGAAGGACCATGTCCAGAACTGAATCTATTGACCACTGTCTCCTGGTGCCAGAGACCTGTGAACCTTGACCTTGGAGGAGAAGGGATCAGCCACAGTCCCCAAGCCCAAAGCAAAGATTATATTGATAATATATTTTAGGAAATATATATTTAAAAAAAAAATATGTATACAGTAGGCTATATATATTTTTAAATGTAAAACTAAAAACTGTTTTAGCAGTAGTATCCTGCTGTAATTCAATACAAAGGCTATATGCCTGTTGCAACCTTTCTCATTTGAAAGACCTCTGTGCAACAGACCACGGACCCTAATGTGATACCAGCTTTTAATCTCTGGGATGCTGAGCTAAAATTATCTGTAGAGTATTTACAGTATTTAACTCTGGACCTTATGGGTCCAATTGGTTCCATTTGTACACTCTCAGATTTACAGACCTGAATTGAATTGAATTGAATTGGGATTAAGATAAATAAAAAAGAGAAAAGAATGTAGGCATACAGTCAGTGTTCCACCGTTTTGGGGAACAGGTAAAGAACACACAGCAGTAGTTTCTCAGCGTCTGTGTGACATGTGGTAGTGAGAGGTTTGACATATATTTAGGTTGTGGTTAACACCTCTATCTCATGAACATGACTGTTAACCAGCTAGTTCCTTTTGATCACGTTAAACAGTCAACATTATCAAATATTTTAACACATATATAAAGTATGTACACTTTTGGTTGATTGGGTCTTGATGATTTAGCTTCTCTGGAATTTTCAATTTGCTACTGTACCCCCTGACTCATTTCTCCTTCTAAATTACTTTTAGAATGGAGTGAAATTAAATGAAATTAAATAATGAAATTGTGCAAACATAGTAAGAGAGTGTAACTCTTAGTAAGAAGGGAATATCTTAAAAAGTCCTGGAATAAATTCCTTACCAAAACATTTTCTTCACCAATGTGTTTGTAAAGGTGTCTAGTAACACATCTCACAAAGACTGAAATTCAGTTTCCCTAGGAGAATCCGTTACAGCTGATGAAAGTTGGAGTCCCATTAAATTAACTATACAGGATAAAACACACCAAAATAAATATGCTTTAAGTAGCATGTGAGGGGTCTAACTAGGGTTTCTTAATGATTCTGAATCCATTGCAAGCATTTGTTTTGCACAAAAAACATTCCTTGGGGTAGAAACAGCCCCCATACAATTATTGTTGTAAAACCACTGACCCCTCACATGCTATTTAAGCATTTTTATTTTGGTGTGTTTTATCCTGTATAGTTAATTTAATGGGACACCAACTTTCATCAGCTGTAACTGATTCTCCTAGGGAAACCGAATTTCAGTCTTTGTGGGATGTGTTACTAGACACCTTTACGAACACATTGGTGAATACATATTTTGGTGAGGAATTTATTCCAGGATATGACACTATTTCTGAAGATATTCCCTTCTTATAGAAGGAAGAGAGGCTGCTTAATTGGGAAATGGAAGGTAACTGGTTTGATTCCCAGCTGTCATTGAGCATGACACTGAACCCCTGACTGCTCCTGATGAGCAGGATGGTACCTTGCATGGTGTCTTCTGCAATCAATCACTGTGTACATGTGTGTGAATTAGTGGGTGGATGTAATGCACATTGTAAACAGCAGCGGCTCCAGAGAATTGTGACTGCATGGGGGGCTATAGGGGCTTTTGTAGAGTAGGGGCGAATTAAACAATAAAAAATAGTACTAATATGACAAACGAGATTCTCTCGCTTAGGGTATGGATAACTGAACAGATCAGATCATTGGAAATTTCCAGCTCCAAATCTGAGGACTGTAGGTGATTGGATAGGGTTTTTGTGAGGCTGAAGATGCTTACCAGCATAAACATTACGATATTATGGTTACATAGAAGTCTGTCAATTGTCTTTCACATGTATATTTAATTTATGTATTCCTTAAATATTTGTCATCACAAATGGGTTTGTGGGATGGGGGGGCTTAGGGGGTGCTAAGCCTTCACCAGGGGGAGCTAAAACCCCCTCTAGCCTATATATATTTACCATTTTTAATATGGATGGTTGGCCATAAGGCTATACATTACAAACACCTATGGAGCCTATACAATAAACACACACACACACACACACACACACACACACACACACACACACACACACACACACACACGCACACACGCACACGCACACACACATGCACACACACAAATTATGTGCTGTTCAGGCTTAGAGACTGCGGAAACATTAAACTTGATTAAAGTATATTCTACATGTAAATTGAAGTTTTTAGTCCACAGGAAACTCTCTGCAGGATGACATGTTGATGAAAGAGGAACTAACTTCAACCACACAACTAATGCATCTTTCCAGTCAGCCTCACTGACACACAGAGACCGCTCACAGAGACAGACAGACAGACAGACAGACAGGCAGCCAGACAGACTCAGAGAGAAAGTTCATATCAGAATGTCTGGGATCACATGGATTCATTTGTTTATCATTCTGCTGCTTGGAGTCGACAAAACTCACCCAAAGGACTGCAGATCTGGAGATACTGTCAATCTCAGATGTAACAAGAACTTACCTGACTGTAAATCAAATACGCGGCTTTATGAAGAAAAAGACTCTCGGCCTGCTGATGTTGTGGCCGAGAACTGCTCTCTGACTGTCAAAGACATCGAAGCTGAAGATGTTGGTTGTTACACCTGTAGCCGATTTGATAAAAAACAACATCGACGCGATCTGTCTGTGCTGAACATCGCCATAGGAAACAAAGGGAAAGAACCGACATTAACATGCTCTCTGTTTAAATATGATAGAAGATGTCTTAAGCTGAGCTGGCTGAAGAAGAATGGTACCCTGATAAAATACAATGTTAAGTATAGATGTTCTACCACTCCGACCATCAACAACCTGATGGAGTTCAGAAGATGTCAGGTGATTTGTTGGAACAAAGTGCAGACATCCATTGACTTCCCAGGATACTTGAAGACGACACAAACAACCAACCCTCCCACTGGAACACCACCTGGTTTGACCACTGCCTCGCCCACTCAACCACTGTCCACTGTCTCTACCACCCAACAACCATCTATTGATTCCTCGTCCACCCAACAACCATCTATTGATTCACTGTCCCCTGTCTCTACTGCCCAGCAACCACATTCACTGTCCAGTGTCTCTAGCAGCGAACAAACACCAGGTAAGAGAGGAGGTACACATTACATTACAACTAGCCCACATTGCATATAGTTACAACTGAACCTATACATTATAACTGACTTCACATAAGGTGCGCGGGTGGCACAGTGATAAGTAGCTGCCCAGCACCCCAGAGTCTGGGGGTTTGAATCCTCCGTGATGCATCTGGATTTGTCAAGTGTCTACTGTCTATGTACGAACACAATTGGTGTTTGGGGGAGGGAAGCCAGGCGGGAAGGGTGATATTTGGGAGTAGTGCAGGCTCTGCGTCCTCCTGGTGGGAGCTCTGTTATGGAAAAAAAGAATGTTCCACAAGGATGAAGGATTGACAAAGTTTTATCTAAAAGATCAAAACGTCAAACAGAGTAACAGCATTACAGATTAGTAGAGCCAGGCCTCCTAGCCTGCATGCTCTTGGCAGCCCTGTCTGGGCACAAGCCTCCTCTGCCCCATTTTCAGACAGTCCTTATACTCCATTCTAACAGAGATGCTCTCCTAAATGGTCTTATAAGGGTATGTACTAAAGATAAAGGCAACTACAAATAGTTACAGAAATACAGGTTTGCTGACAAAGTGATAGTTGAGTTAAGATTAGCGCACGTATTGTGAGAGCTTGCTGACGAGACATTCAATGAGTTTGAATGGAAGCCAAACAAGTACATAATAAATATATTTGGTAATCTATACATTTCTGCCACCACAGCTCCTCACTGCAGGTGAGTCATTAGGATACTAGCCTCGGGAACCCAGGCATTTCATTCAAGAAAGAAAAGCCTAGGTAAATCCATGTAAATGTGACAGGATTTTACAGAAATGTATTTCAGGCAAAATAAATTACTCCACATTACAATTGTGTGGCGTTAGTTGTAATGTAATATGGGGTCAGTTTTAACATTAAAAAAAAATTCAGTTCAGTTTAGTGACCCTTCTCTCCTCTCCACAGCACCACACCAGAACAAGAGTGATGTCACCATCATTGTTGTTGTGGTTATGGTCGTAGTCATGGCAACAGCACTGGTGATCTTCATTGTCAAGAAGAAGAAGAACATGCCCACCCATGACATTCCCCTGACCTCAACCATTGACCCTGACCCTGATAACAGTCTGACCTACGCATCTGTTGTCCACACCAATCAGACAAGGGCTGCAGTGGGAGGAGCCAAGACACATGATGACGATGATGATGGAGATAAGGTGACCTACGCTACCGTTAAATCTCGTTCTTCAAACGACCTCTACGCCAAGGTCAACAAAACCACCAATAAATGACATGTTTGTACAACAAGTTCATCTTTAATCCCCACTGATTTACAAAATGCTTCTATTATGGTATATAGATCTAGGGCCCTATTTTCATCCATGCTAAACCCTAAAACCCTAAACTTCTTTGCCTTTTTTTTATTTATTTTGAAAACCTTTTTTAAATAGTTCAAACAGCTGATCTACAAGCCCACAATGTGTCGATGTAGATCGGTATTTAAAATGTTTTTCAAAATAGTAAAAAGAAAAAAGGCAAAGAAGTTTAGGGATTTAGGGTTTAGCATGAACTAAAATAGGGCCCCTACTGTCTGTATAACTTGCATTCAAACCCATGTGTGTAAGGCATCATAAACTCAGGCCTACTTAATGCTTTATATCCTGCTCATAACATAAAAGTGTAATGAGCACTTGTAAATATTCATAATGCTTTAATAATATTCATAACACAGAATAAATGTATACTTTTAACCAGTAAGACTCCCTAATTGAGAGATAAGCGACTGTCAGGTCGCATACACAAACTTTAGAAGGCAATGGTAGGCAATCAGGAGGGAATATGGGAAATCCATGTTAATGACATGACTTTAGAGATACCTTGTACCGCTTTGCGTGATTTTAGGGCGAAAAGTGTAGGAGCAGTGTCCAAAAATGTGTTTTGCTAGAATCGGCCTCATGGTGGCGCTATAAGAGGGCCATGTGAGAAATGAGGTGTGGTTTGGCAGCCAAGGAGTGTGTGTACAAAGTTTGGCATGGATTGGGGCAACGGTGGCGAAGATATGAGTAGGGGAAAAGTGTGACGTGACATTCAGACTGACTGACTGACAGACAGCCGGTGGAGGTTTTGATAGTAACTGCGACCTGACGGTCGCAATTAGCTAAGTCAGGGATTCCCAAAGTAGGGTGCATTCACCCTTTGGGTGCTTGGGCCTTTTCTAGAAGGTGTGTCAGAGAAATAAATTAATGTTGTTTAATGGTTGTAATGATTACATCATTACCTGGTATTGACGACAATTTATTGTTTTATATGTCTGTATAATGAATTGAATACGACCACAATGGAAACGAGACATCAAGGGCTTTTTGTGATTAGCGATGCTTGTTTAATTGTACTTGCTGGTAGCCTACTGTTTGTAAACTTTTAATAAAGTACTCAATCAATCAATCAATCCGTGCCATTACCTATCCATCCTCTCTGCTATTTGAAAGTGATATTTGTACATAACTTTGTTTCAGTTCATTGAAACTTTGTTTTAGTGTAGTTTAAGTTTCATTAAAAGCACATTGTCCTGCTCTGTGGAATACTCATATTGAATATCATTATGCATGATGTATTTTTTTTTTTTTTCTTAAAGCTATACTGTGTAAGATGCTCAACTAGTGGTCATTAGCCCTATAGCAAACCGGGTCGCGCCCGCGTCTTTCAGCCGTTTTTCGTACCTTCACACCCCCGCGTCTGCCTCCACCTCGCCGAGAGCTATCTTTAGAGGGGTCCCTGGTTCCTGTGCGTTCAGGCATTCCGGAGAAACGGACTCCTTCACCCTGCCTGGTAGGCGAGATTACCTTTTGAGTATAGAGACACACGGGCGACTACAAATATGGCGACCCCACATCAAGATGCGCTGTGATTGGCCGGCATTGTATAACCCTCGCTGTGATTGGCCGGTAGTGTGACGACGTAATTTTGCCGGGAAATCCCGCCCCTGTCACGGCTAAGTAGAAAACATATAAAGAGAAGGCTTCAGAAGCTGAAAATAACGGAGTGGGGGTTCTAAAACTTTAGCGATTTAACAGTTAGGACAATTTTAAGATTTGTTTTATAAAAAAAGTTACATGGTATAACTTTAAAGGAGTAGCTCACCCCCAAAATGACTTTTTTTTCTAATGTTACTTGTAATTTCATTAAATTACAATAAATGTACCCCCATTGATTCCAGATGGGTGGGGGGAAATTTACTATATTAAAGATTTTGTCTTAGGAATGTAACAAATGAACCGAAAAAAATAAGTATTGAACTCAAGTCTCCATGGTGTAAGTAATCAATAGGAAAAAAAAGTCATTTTGGGGGTGAACTACTCCTTTAAGGATTCATCAACCAAGTCGGTGTGTGTGTGTGTGTGTGTGTGTGTGTGTGTGTGTGTGTGTGTGCGCGTGCGTAGGTGTTCAACAAAGTCAATAAATGTAAATACATTTTTAAAGAAGTATAGTGACAATAGCAGATCTACAAGCTCATTGCATTACGACTCATTGTGAGCTACTGCCCCATCTGTGAAGGCTGGCCAAGCAGGGACCATGTGTCCAGCACTGAAGGTTGACCACTGTCTCCTGGTGCCATGGACCTGTGAACCTTGACCTTGGAGGAGAAGTGGCATCATGTGGCGTCAGCCCAAAGCAAAGATTATATTGATAATATATTAGAAATATATCATTTATATTAAAAAGGAGTATACTGTAGTGTATACAGTATACAGTACTATACATTTCTAAATGTAAAGAAATGCCTGCTATTTACAACCGTGCTCATTTGAAGGACCTCTAGTTTGATTATGCAACAGATCACGGACCATAATGTGATACCAGTTTTTAATCTCTGGGACACTGAGCTACATTTTAAAATCCTCTGTAGAGTATTTACAGTATTTAACTCCCTTATGGGTCCATTTGGTTCCATTTGTACAAAGAGTTACTGACCTGAATTGAATTGAATTGGGATTAATAAGGTCTACAAAGAAATGAAATAAATGTAGGCCTACAGTCGGTGTTCCACCATATAGGGGAACAGGTGATGATAACAACACAAATCTTTCTCAGCATCTCTGAGACATGTTGAAGTGTTTTTAGGTCGTGGTTAACAACTCTATCTCATGCACGTCACAGCCATGACTGTTAACCAGCTACTTCCTTTTTTATCATGTTAAACAGTCAACATCCTTTGGTCGGAAGGTCTTATCTATTGATCATTATCATACTTTAACCAATGTGAATATGTACACTTTTGGTTGACTGGGTCCATAGATGGTGTAGCTTCTCTTGATTTTTCAATTTGCTACTGTCCCTGACTAATTTCTCCTTCTAAATTACTTTTAAATGGGGGTGAAATGAAATGAAATAAAAATATATAATGAAATTGTGCAAACATAGTAGAGTGTCAGACCCTAAGAAGGAAGAGCGGCCGCTTAATTGGGCAATGGAAGGGGTTTGATTTCTCAGCTGTCTTTGAGCAAGACACTGAATACCTAAAAGCCTTGAAATTCACTATATTCATCTAGTATTTAACTCCCTTCAGGGTCCATACAGGGGAGTTACAGAGCTGAATTGTACAGACAGTGTTCCACCATATTGGGGAACAGGTAATGTTAACAACACAGCAGTAGTTTCTCAGAAAATCTCTGAAAAATGTGAGAGTGAGAGGTTTGAAGTGTTTTTGGGTTGTGGTTAACACATCTCACACGTCACATGCACCCATGACTATTAAAGGCTACTTCCTTTTTATCACGTTAAACTGTCAACATTCTTAGGTCTTATTGGTCATTATTATCATACATGTTTTAACCATTAAGTATGTAGCCTACACTTTTGGTTGACTGGGTCTAGAATGGTTTAGCTTCTCTGGAATTTTCATATGCTACTGTCGCCCGCGACTAATTTCCCCTTCTAAATTTATTGTAGAAGGGGGTGAAATGAAATGAAATTGTGCAAACATAGTTAGAGATTGGCAGATGTTTCCAGTCCACAGGAAACTCTCTGCAGAATGCCATGCTAATGAATGAGAAACTACTGTAACTTCAACCACACAACTAATGCTGCTCTCCAGTCAGCCTCACTGACACACAGACACACAGACAGACAGACAGACAGACAGACAGACACAGACACACGCACACACGCACGCACGCACACACACACACACACACACACACACACACACACACACACACACACACACACACACACACACACACACACACACACACACACACACACACACACACAGGCAGAGAGAAAGTTCAGATCAGAATGTCTGGGATGAAATGGATTCAGTTGTTTTTTGTTCTGCTGCTTGGAGTCGACAAAACTTACCGGACGCTGTTGACCTTTACAGAAGATCTGGAGATACTGTCAGTCTGCCATCCATGTAACAACAACTTACCTGATGGTCCTGACTGTAAATCAACTGTGTGGCTTTATAAACATTTTCACCTTATTCTGCAGATGTTGTGGCTGAGCATGGTTCAATTAAAAGTAAAGTAAAGCCATCTAAAACAAATAGGATGAGTCTGGAGTCTAACTGCTCTTTGACTGTTAAAGACATGCTGGTCGTTATTCATGTCGACAATTTGATACAAACCGTCTTGGAAAGAATCAACTGATTTACCTGTCTGTAGCCTATTGAACATCACCAGAGGAACGAGTGGGACACATCAGACATTAACATGCTCTCTGTTTAAATTTGGTTTTAGATGTGCTACGTTGAGCTGGCTGAAGGAGGATGGTATACCTGATGAAAAACAATTGTTTGGTCTGTAATAATGTTCTACCACTCTGACCATCAACAACAACCTGATAGAGTTTAGAAGATGCATTATTAATCTTGATGTCTATAATGTAGATATAATCAGGCCATTTATTTATTTTTAAGGGTTGTGGGTGTATCGACCAAGTCGGGTGCATTGATTTAAACACTGTTTACTTTGGGAAACAGTAGGCCTTGTGAAAATAGCAGATCTACAAGCTCAGAACACTTTGCTTTTGGGTCTCGAGCTAAAAAGATTGGGAATGGGAACCACTGGCTTAAAAGGTTTTGGAAACATTGACCTATAATATTGATGGACACTCACAGATATATTAATAGCCCACTATACATTGTCATGTTATAATGCATTATAAACACTGTTATAATAAGTTACAGTGTGATTACAAGTGAAATATATGTTTTGTTGTTTAGTGATGGTAGTGCTCTCTGTCCCCAATGTGAACAAGCTATTGTGCTTTCTTGCATGGGTTTAAATCCTATTAGTAGACCTTTATCTGAACTGTGCTGTCTAAGTTCTTGTGCTGTGCTTTTCCTATGCGAACTTCTAATAAAGTATTGAATCAATCAATCAATCAATCAATCAATCAATCAATCAATCAATCAATCATTGTCCATAGTTCCATGGTCTGCTGTTCAGCTGGACTGAGGTGTTCTGCTGCCCTCTACTGGCCATCTGACACAGTGAGTTACAGAACTGAAGTCTTAATATACTTTCACTTTGTTGTTTGTGTCACACAAAGAAATGGCATATAATAATGACGACAACAACAACAACAACAACAACAACAACAATACTATTCGTTTTACTACTACTCCTAACATTTTTTATATAAATATTTAGATTTAGAGATTGTATTACAAATTACATTTACTTCGGTGCCCTCGGTGTCTTCGGGCTCATGTAACAAGCGAACCCATGGGGGTTGCTAGGTCATCCTATCGACATGCATCATGGGAAATGTAGTTATTTATAACGCGTGCCCACCGATTAGAACCTGAATGAACCAAAGTGAACGGCATTACAACTACATCTTCCACAATGCTTTGCGGCGTGTGTAAACATAGAACTGTCAAACAACAGCAGCGCCATCTTGACAGCTCCCTGCTCAAAATGGCAGAAAGATGCATCGGGACACAAACCCAACCCGGGCTAAAGATTACATGATCATATGATTCATAACAAAACAGCCTTCCGTCCACGACGACGCCAGGAGGGTTTGTTATGACCGGCTGGGCGGCCGCTGCGTCGGCGCAGAGTCTATAAGCAATACAAAAACCTCGATAAAATGGATATAAGCACGGCGGTGTTCAACGCAGCCAAGGACGGTAAGCTGAAACTTATCCAGAAGTTGCTGAGCAACAAAAGCGCCGAGGAGCTGGGCGCCCTGGCCGAGGAGAAGACCCAGGGCGGCACTCCGCTGCTCATCGCCTCCCGCTACGGCCACCTGGAGGTGGTGGACTACCTGCTGGAGCACTGCCGCGCCGGCGTGGAGCTCGGCGGCTCCGTCAACTTCGACGGTGAGACGATCGAGGGCGCGCCGCCGCTGTGGGCGGCGTCGGCCGCCGGCCACCTGCCCGTGGTGCGGACGCTGCTGAGGCACGGCGCCGCCGTCAACAACACGACGCTCACCAACTCCACGCCGCTGCGCGCCGCCTGCTTCGACGGCCACCTGGAGATCGTGCGCTACCTGGTGGAGCACCGCGCCGACATGGAGGTGGCCAACCGCCACGGGCACACCTGCCTCATGATCTCCTGCTACAAGGGCCACAAGGAGATCGCCAAGTTCCTCCTGGAGCGAGGAGCTGATGTCAACCGAAAGAGCGTCAAGGGGAACACCGCCCTACATGACTGTGCTGAGTCAGGTAGCCTGGACATCATGAAGATGCTGCTGAAGTGCAATGCCCGCATGGAGAGGGATGGCTATGGC
This sequence comes from Nannobrachium achirus, assembly GCF_963921795.1. NCBI lineage: Eukaryota > Metazoa > Chordata > Actinopteri > Myctophiformes > Myctophidae > Nannobrachium > Nannobrachium achirus. The sequence goes on along the minus strand of NC_137814.1, from coordinate 27,020,021 downwards.
ATGACACCCCTCCTCGCTGCCAGTGTCACGGGCCACACCAACATCGTGGAGTACCTGGCCCACCAGCCGCGCTCCTCCAGAGAGGAGCGCATCGACGCGCTGGAGCTCCTGGGCGCCACCTTCGTGGACAAGAAGCGAGACCTGTTGGGCGCCATGCGCTACTGGAGGAGAGCCATGGAGCTGAGGCAGCCTGGGGAGAAGAACGCTGTGCTGGCCAAGCCCCCGCCCGGCGCCCCGATCCCGGCCTACGACTGCGCCCGGGAGGTGAGCACGGTGGAGGAGCTGGAGGCACTCATCACGGACCCCGACGAGATGCGCATGCAGGCGCTGCTTGTGCGCGAGCGTATCCTTGGGCCGTCGCACCCCGACACCTCCTACTACATCCGCTACAGGGGGGCCGTGTACGCCGATTCGGGCAACTTTGAGCGCTGCATCAGCCTGTGGAAGTATGCCCTGGACATGCAGCAGAGCAACCTGGACCCTCTCAGCCCCATGACGGCCTCCAGCTTCCTGTCCTTCGCTGAGCTCTTCTCCTTCGTGCTCCAGGACCGGGCCAAGGGAACGCTGGCCACGCGTGTCACCTTCCATGACCTAATGGGCGTGCTGGGGAAAAGCGTCAGGGAGGTGAGTGTTAAGGGGAACAGACCGGCTGCGGACAGGGTGCCGGACATTTTTTACAGCGCAGCAACGCCTGGATATAGAACATTGACGTATCGAAGGAGTGCGTGAGGCGTGAACGCGAGCTTGCGCGCGCCTGCCGGTGTGGGTAGGTTCATTGAAAATAATGGGGGCGCCTGTTTTGACGCGAGCCGTCCACAGCCGGTGTGTGTCCCCCTTTAAGGGCCTTTCAGACGGACGGTGGTTGACGTGGATCAGCGGGAATGGCTCCGCAGTGGAGACAAACACAATCGCTCCGCGAGCGATTGCATTAACGATGAAGTGTGAGAATTTCACAGGACCACGCCCACTCGCCTCTCCGCCCCTCAACTTCTCCGCACATCCTAATTAATAGCCCATCTCTCATTGAAAATGTATTACTTGGGCGCGTCAACCACCTCCCGCCTGAAGTCGCTTTAGATGGCCGTAGCTGAACGAGTAGCGAGGCCACCCGGGGTAAACGGAACAGGGGTTGACATTAAGGTCTCGGAGGCACTTGCCCATCGGGCAAGTACAGGACATGTTCTACTTGCCCGAAAAGTAAATCGTCCATTATAAAATGATAGGTAAAATTTTTATTACCACTCAATTTAACGCTTATTTCTTTACTTTCTGGGGCTGAGTGATAAAAAATAACCTCAATATCTCCAAATCCAAATACCTACATAGCTATGATTGAATATGTCCATGGTTTCACACTTGTTACATTCCACAGACCAGAAAACGGACTGCGCTGGCCATATTTCGTTTTTTAGACAGATATTGTGTTCATAGACATTGCGTCCCCTACTCAAATAAGCACTTGCCCAGTCGGGCAACCTGAAATCAAACTAGTCCTGCCCGAAAGTTTTATTTGCCTGCCGGGGCAGCTGGGCAAGCCTTAGTGTCAATGCCTGCGCAAAGTCCCATGTTCGATGGTGCAACTTAACCCCTGACTGGAACCAATTGGGGAAAGGGAAAATAAAACAGTGGTGTGTTCTACCATCCAAGAAAGTGTATCTGATATGCAGGAGGAGGGTCTGGGGCAGCAAGAATGTGGACTTCACTAGCCTAGTCTGAGGTGAAGGCTTACGTGTAGTCGTGTAGCTATTGTCTTTCTTGAGGTGATAATGAATTGCCGCTGGCTAAGAAATTCACACATTAAACAGTAGACCTGCCACACTTCATAGTATTCAAACTGTGTCGTCTCACAACATAGACCATTCGGCAACCATGTGAGTGGGAATATTCAGAATGATAATCTATGCCGTCCACAAAAAATATTGAACACACCGTGGGAAAAACAGAGGCCAACCGGGTGCTCATTGGAGATAAAACGCACACTGTCCCAGTGACATTGCATTGTATCCCACCCTGTGCTTATAGGCAGGCAGGTACTGCACGTACGCAAACTCACAGGTAATCACAATGTGACAATGATGTGCTGTTATGGCATCACAGAATGAATACACTGATTTCATTACAGTAGGGCTGGGCGATATGACTTCAAATTAATACCACGTTCACGACACCACGATAGGTGAAACCTTTGCCTCGATTATCATTAATGAATGATTAAAATAGATTTTCATTTTTGAAAATGGCAGATCTACAAGCTCAAAATGCTTCTCAGTGTAACACCGTGACCGTCTGGATATATTTCCAGTTAGTTTCCCTGCCCTACTTAATGTTACAGTGTCAGAAGTATTATCAGCAGAGGTGTGGACTTGAGACTTAAACTCAAGTCTCAACATTTGATGACTTTAGACTCAACTTGATAAAATCAAGAAAGATTTGCAACTCAGCTTGGACTCTATAACACCAATGACTTTGTCCCACTTCTACTTATCAGCACAGTAACCGTACAGTAACCTCACACCATACAGGTGACCTGGTACCACTCAAATCTAGAGCTGACATTTTCTCATTCTCATTCTACTACCCTGCCTTTCTTTCAAAAGACATACTAGTTATTTTTTTATTTTTTATATATGATTTTGTTTTATGCTGTGCTGGTGAATTGAATACATAGGTCCACAAGGTAATCAATAATTAGAAGTAACATTCATGCCGGGAACACATTTTATTGTATGGGAGGTGCTTACAGTACATGCACAGTATGTAGCAACATATTTATTTGTGTAGGCTAATTTCTGATTTAGGCCTAACTATAGGTTATAGGTTAGGCATAAATGGATTAAAATGATTGGCTTAGGAATGCGTCAAAAACAAAAAAAAATATTGGGTGAACTACTCCCTTTAAGTGTGTGATCCTTTTAGCCTTAATGTCTGACTGTACCGTGTGCTGTCTGACTAATGAAGTGTTCAATCAATCAATCGACCACATCAAGGTGGAGCGTGCGGTGGCCCAGCGAGACAACCCTCCCGAGGCTCCTCAGTTCACCAAGGCCCTGTCCATCATCCTGCACCTGATCTTCCTGCTGGAGAAGCTGGAGTGCGGCGGCGAGGAGCAGGAGCACCAGAAGAAGCAGACGGTGTACCGGCTGCTGAAGCTGAACCCGCGCGGCCGCCTGGGCTACACGCCGCTGCACATGGCGGTGGACAAGGACACCACGTCGGTGGGCCGCTACCCGGTGGGCCGCTTCCCCTCGCAGGCTGTGGCCCAGCTGCTGCTGGAGTGCGGCGCCGACGTGGATTCGCGCGACTGCGACAACAACACGCCGCTGCACGTGGCGGCCGCCAACGGCTGCCCGGAAATCATGGCGCTGCTGGTGCGCGGCGGCGCCCACTTCGACGCCACAAACGCCCACCGAAAGACGGCGTTCGAGCTGCTGGACGAGCAGAGTGGCGGCGGAGGTGGCGGGCACCAGGCCCTCTACCCGTTGAACTACGTCAGCCTGCAGTGCCTGGCGGCGCGCGCCATCGAGAGACACAGACTGCCCTACAAGGGGCTCATCTCGGAGGAGATGGAGGCCTTCATAGAGCTCCACTGACCCTCCATACACTGTTGTCCCCCCCACAACCACAACTACAACCAGCCTCCTCTTCTCATCCCACCAAAACCCTCTATTTATCCTCCTTCCCCACTGATATCGCCAGGGTTGCAACGACTAATCGAAGTGATCGATTTAATTAATTATGTCATGAATTGTCAATTCTTTTTATCAAATTAATACATAATTGGTAATCGATCGATATTTTGGGCATGTCATATAGGTGGAAATGTAACAAAAAAAAAGAAAAAATCTAATCATGAAAAAAGCAGAGCTTGTAGATCTGCTATTTTAACAATTTTTGTACGGCACCGTAGTGTGATGAAGGTTGATTTCCAATCCAATTGATATTGCATTGATATGCGCAAAAAAAAAAACACTGCTTCTCAATTGTCAATTAATCAAAAGTATTCGATAAAAGGATTGTTAAGAAACGAAAGGGTCGTTGCAGCCCCAGATATCAGCTTGCCATCACCTCCACCGCCACCCTGTTCTCTGCGTTGCCACTTGACTTCTACCATCAATAAAATCCTCCTCTTCTCTCGGATGGAGCATAGCAATAAAACACCTGCTCTCTGGTGCGTGAAAAAGTAAATAGAAAGTCCTCCTTTCTATGTCGATTGATTTATCATGGACACTTTTAATGTGACGCTAGGTTTCTACTGCTATTTGAAACTTAAACTTGGTCTAGGCTTTTAATGCATTTGGGGTTTTCTCTTTTCCTTCAGTTTTCCCAGTCAAAAGCGGAGACTCTTTACGGCAGGGGTCTTCAGCAGGGGTCCAGGGCCCCTAGGGAGGCCCTCAGAGTTACTACGGGGGGCCACCAAATTTTTCTGTGACATTAGTCAAAAATGCAGAGACCGGCCATTTTCGTCAAAGAGGTAATTGTAGAGGGGGGTAAAAGAGCGGACCAAGTACGGAGCCAAAGATCAAGTATTGGTGGTTTAAATGGTTAAATGTCTGAAATAAACAAAACAAAAACATACATTTACACAACACTGAACACAACACTGATGAAAGTCAATGAAGCCTTCTATTAAATCTATGAAAAAGTTTAATCTGCAACACAATTTCATACAATATGTTGTGGGAGTCCCTGCTTCATCTCTCTCACCTAAGGGATCTTTGGGCTGAAAAACGTTGAAGACCCCTGCTTTACGCGGTATGTGACAGTGCCTGTATGTATTGGGTGACGGCTCTCTTTGCGTGCGTGAGAGACGGGATGTTATTATGGTTGCTTGGCGGCGATCACATTTTTGGCCGGACAACCTGCATGAGCGAATGAGGAGTGAACACGATAGCTCGTTTGTTGTGATGATGCATTGCAAGTTTATCCACGGAAAACGAAAACCAGTTTGATCATCAGAATAAAAAACACTCCAGTTTTCGCTGCTGCTTGACAGTTCTGCCAATTCCCAAGCCAACGTAGCATTGTCCTATTTTGAATATCCCACCAAACTTAAAGGCTTGGTTTGTCACAGAGAACCCCTCACTTAACCCACACTGTGTCAAATATGAGCCATAATAAGGTTATGTTTTCTTTCAAAGTGTAGCCTATTAAGCTGTTGGCCAGTTTGGAACACGACTGTTTTGTGCTTTATTGTTGTGAGGAGAAGCTAATAAACGTGCACTGTTGCTTTTGGGGGATGTGAGCCTTGCTTGTACACTTAATGAAAGTGGGCTGGACAGCACAGGTCGTTGGTTCTGTCTCAGACCATGACAGGACTGGGCAGCTTGCAGCGTTTCTAGGACTAGGATCAGAGTGTGAATGATGAGTGATATCCCTAACATGCATTCATACATGCATATACCACTATTCTCTGCCTGTCTCTCAAATCTACTTGTTTGGTTAAAGAGCACAGACCCATGTATGTATGGGTCATTATTTTTGCTATATCTTTTTTTTATTTTTTTTTACATCGGTATCCGCAATTATGTCCTAATTAGTAACCACTTTAACCTGTTGACCCTGTTTTGGACAATTGTCATTCTAGGCAAAAAGAATGTTTCAAAGGTTTCCAAGAATTTTCAAAAATTGCTTATCTGCTTGTAATTCAGCAATTTTTTAATGTTCTACTTTTTTGGGGACAAAAATAGAAACGGATCAATGTTTTTTAAATTGATTTAGAATTAATTTTGTGCCGTCAAAATATCGGTCAAAGTGTCGGTAATATGTGGGCTCTTTGTGGGCTATTTCTATCTGACCTATGCAATTTAGAATATTAGCATATTATGCTAATTTGCTCGACCAGAAACGGTCCTGTATCATATTCCATCTCACATTTGTGAACACGGGGCAAATTAGTGTTCCAGAATGTTTAAGATGCAAAATCTCAAGAAGATTGCTTGGTGAAGTAAACAAAAAATAATAATTGATTGTGTTGCATTGACTTGGAATGTTTTCTTGAGAATTTAGCCTATATCCAAATGAGCTTCATTGAATGGTAGCCCCATTAAATGTACCCTGGTAGGTACTGTCATTGTCATCATCAACCTCCAGCTCAGTGGTACAGCCCTACTTCCAGTATTTGTCATCTGATGACAAACATGGCTCTCTTTATAGTTTGCGAGCAAAGATGAAAATGTTTTTTTTTTTTTTTTTTTACCCCTGTTGTTCTCTCACAGTGTTCATAACAATGGTACGGATGGCTTTCCGCTCTCCGACCATACCAGTATTTTAGTCTTATTGTTTTTGGTGGTAACATCTTATTGGGTTTTATTTAGTTTGATCACGAATGTTTGGGTTTGTCTGTCTATCAAAACGCCACCGAAATTTAATGCACTTTGAGAAGCTCTGAATCCTAGAACCGAGACCACATCTGGCTATGAACTGTTGTCTCTCTCTGTCTCTTTCTGCCTCTGTCTCTTCCTGTCCGTCTCTTCCTGCCTGTCTCTCTGTCTGTCACTCTCTACTGATTGATTCATTATTTAACCGGTGATGATGATAACCTCAGAACAAAACAAAAAAAACTGTGTTGGAAATAATGAATAAAATTCAGAATCACAATAACCAGACGGTTTTGTGTACTGCGTATTATACGTTGATTGAATAACAGTGTTATTTTTCTGGTCCAATGTAAAGTCTCATGTTGAGTTACAGGTCTCACTTAGCCTAATTCATCTAACTAATCTAACTTAGACCTAATTTAGATGTGTGGTGACATAAAATTCAATATTATGGGCTAGAGCAGTGGTGAGAGCGGCTGCTAACAAACCTATGTGCACTGCTTCTTTGGGAACAGATCCTGATTTTTTCACCCTACATTCTTCCATCATTGCATTATTTCTGCAATGCCGTGATCTTAAACAAATTGTAGCCCTCTACATTGACTTTAAATGTTACCCCGATGTTTCAATAGGCAGAACTCTCTGATATGTCCAGCCTATGTGACAGTTTGACTGGGATTCCCCAGGGGTCTATACTTGGTCTGTGTGCTTCCCCCTTTACACCAAACGTCTTCGCCAAAAATAGCTGATCTACAAGCTCACTAAGTGAAGTGTTGTGATCTTGTAGATGAGCTATTTTCCATAGAATGTTTGCCCCAGAATAGGGATGTTAAGATACACATGGTTAAGTTATGATCTCTTGATATCTGGGTCAAATCTTCAGAAAGTTAGAATATGGAGATCAGAGGTTTCTACCCGACAGTAACGTATGTTTCCCTACGGTTAAGTGAAAGGAGGGCCCCACATTGGACAACTGAAATGAAACGTGAAACGCATAGCCCTGGATTATGTTAAAAGCGGCACTAAATTGATAGACGTGACACATTGCTTTACAATAGATCATGTGTCACTAAAGTATAATCTGAGGTTACAGTGAAACATTACTTCCAACAAAACAATCCACTTCAGGGTTGATTGAAGGTCTGTAACTCTTGAGAGTGTACAAATGGAACCAATTAGAGTTATGGGGGTCCTTGAAAATAAATCAGTGTCATAAAGTAAATATTCTAAAGAAAGCCTGGAGACTAAAGACTCTGACATTGAGTATTTTGGTCATATGATAAAATAAGAACATTATAATGTTATGTTAAAAACAAAAATCAAAAAATTGCCACGGACAACGACAAGTGAAAGTCTTACCACGGACACATTTGTCCGTGAATGGCCAAATTGATGACCCCTGGTGACTACATGCATGGGGGTTGTTTTCTTCTTCCTTTGAGGACGTCACAGCCAGGCCATGTTGAGATGGACCACGAGGCGGCTCCAGCCCCTGGGCCTCACTCCTCCCATGTGTGTTTCTGGTGTTGCTCTGTCAGTATATCTTGGAAGGGAGTGAGTAGCCATTCTGGGTGACTAGTTAGCTTCCCCGCAGGGCCACTCATGTTACGGACATCCTTATATTTAGATGGATTGAAAGGGTTGTGACGACTGGACACACAATCTCTGCAAATAACTGATGAGTCGTCCCTGGGGTCGCTTTTGCCACTCGCCTCCGTTGCTCGGCCCTCCGAAGAAGAATTCGTACACCAAGCAGTTTATGTTTATATTTATGTTTATTCAGCTTTCATCATGATCACAGGTTTAAAAAGAAGGTTGCCATTGAAAACACAGAATCATTTACCTGATTACAACACATAACTTCAAAAAAGAAAAAAAAACTGCCTATCTAAAAAAGTCGAATACGGTAGAATTTTAGGATACTTTATACTTCTACTCCACTACATCTCAGAGGCAAATGTTGTCCTTTTCACTCCACTACAAGTATTTGAAAACTTTAGTTGCTAATGTGATGCATTGTGAGCTTTTGGACAAACTTTTTAAGCAATTTTCCAATTTGGAATACAGACCTTTTACGTACTGCTACTTCATATCTCTGCTTTATTTCAAATCTGAATACTATTTCCACCAAGGTGGGGTTTTGAATTTCAGCTAAGAGATAGAATAATACAAAAAATAGCATATACATATCAGGTTTTATTATTGTCATTGACCGATTCATACAGTATCATGTTTTATTGCTTCTACGCTCCGGACTCATAATAAGACTTAATATAGGTTCATCATTGCATGCTTTCTTACATCTCTGTGTGTCAAACACGGCTCTGTCACAGCCAAGAATAAAAAGATAACAGAAACTTGATCTTTCGCACTCTTCCAGTATAAATATAGCGGTGTGCAATAGGCCTAATTACCGCCAGGCCTGCACTGCGTGGCTGCGTGGATACAGAGCTGCTATTTCAGGGGCTCTTTCGCAGTGGTGGAAAAGGTTTTTACTCTGTGTGTGTGTAATGCAATGTAGAAATACTCTGCTATAAGTAGAAGTACTCAAAAAGTATCGTCATCAAAATGTACTTAAAGGACCAAAAGTGAAAGTACTCATTGTGTGAAATGGGACACAGAATGTCCGTTTCACAAGTTGTCAAATGTATGAAAATATTGTGAGAATAGAGCTACAAGCACACAATGTGTCTATTGTCAAATGGATGAAATCACCAATCATCATCAAAATCCACAAAGTATAGTAACAAAAGATTTCAACTAATTGCAGTGGAGTAAAAGTACAATATTTGGCTCTGAGATTTAGAAGTTCAAGTTCTGAAAAAATATATATAGGCTACTTAAGTACAATTTACTGGAGTAAATGTACTTAATTAGTTTACATCACTGGGCTTGTGCCTCACCATCAGCATGGAAAACCTAGAATAGTGCACGGCTATAGTTGATAAAGGTCACCACGGGTCACGGGGGGGCAGAGCATGGGGCAGAGTCATAGACAAAACACAGACTGAAGTCATGTGACCAGTGTCCCGATGGACCCTTGCTACAGCTCTGTAACTGAGGGTGTGAAATAAATGTAACCACCTGGACCCGTAACAGTAAGACTGATCTAATCTACCCAGATACCGAGCAGATGGGCCTACTAATGCTATATATACTGTTTTATGATGATGGCTATTTGTGGGGCTGCTCCAGTTATAGCAGAGAGTCTACTGTTGTCAACATGTTACTGGTGTGACTGTGAATGTAATGCAGGACTCATCGAGAAATACATGAACCCTTATCAAATAATTGTTAGAGAGCTAACGACACAAGGTGCTGCAGCTGGATTTAAAGATTTGTTTTTGCGACCGTAGGCCGCATTTAGTATGAAAACCTGCAGATCATGTGTGTGCGTGCGTCACGCCTCATGTCACGCTCCATATATGGCCAAGATCCCTGATGTCATCAAACCCATATCTTGGAATGCCCATATATGGACATATTTTGTGTCTGTTGTTTCAGTGCGACCTCAGCCTTAGGGGGTCTTACTGGTAAATAGCTGTGTGTGTCTGTCTGTCTGTCTGTCTGTCTGTCTGTCTGTCTGTCTGCCTGCCTGCCTGCCTGCCTGCCTGCCTGCCTGCCTGCCTGCCTGCCTGCCTGCCTGCCTGCTTGTGTGCGTGTGTGTCACAAGATGGACCATAACTAACTTCCCATTCAAGAAAAACATGTTCCTACTAGTAGATATTCTTAACCCTAAGGGTGGTATGCAGGCTATTTCTGTAGCCCACCCATCCTAGCCCACCCACTACAAAAATAGAGAGAGGAAAATCTGTGTGACAGCAGAAATTCTACCCTGAAATGGCACATTAATGGTGGCAGCTCCCTTCTACAGCCACTAGGGGTCAGTACAGACAAAGACAATGCTGCATGGTGCTTTGTTCTTCCCAGACCCCTGGAAGACTGTACTGTGTGTACAGGATAATTAATTATAATAACTGGATACCACTGCGATTAATAATTAACATGAATAATTGCACATTTTGATTCTGTCTGTCGACCACTCACATGTTATGTAGGCCTAGATATATTTGTACATACAAATGTGTATAGATATCAACAACATGGTGGAGCTTCTTGCAAAAATTTTAATGTAATCCCAGCTGATTTACACCTGCACACCTGTGATGTGAGAAAACAAATGGTTCATAGCAACAATTATAAGCCAGAAAATAAAGTAAAAAAAAATACATATATTTACAATCTTTAACTTGGCCCTCTGGCTCTTTTTTAACAGGGATAAACGCTATGGGATAAAGTGATGTTTTCTTGTTGTTGGAGATCAGTCATACCCGGCAGGTAGGCAGTTCTGCTGACGCTAGCAGTGCATGCAGAGTTTTATGTGTGTGTGTGTGTGTGTGTGTGTGTGTGTGTGTGTGTGTGTGTGTGTGTGTGTGTGTGTGTGTGTGTGTGTGTGTGTGTGTGTGTGTGTGTGTGTGTGTGTGTGTGTGTGTGTGTGTGTGTGTGTGTGTGTGTGATGACTGACTAAGCCTTCTTCACACAGAGCTGCTGCTGCTGCTGCAGGTTCATTTTAGGATGCAACACCAACACCATCTCAGGCAGCTTCACCAAAACATGCACCTGTTTACTGTGGGGAAAGACTTCATTTTGTAACCATGAGGCCAGAAATTCACAAAATGTAATACATGCAGTTTTATGCTAATAACTGGCTTATAGGGCAGTGCATCACCTGAGCATACTTCATTAAAACAAGTCATAATAGTTATTTTAAAAGTATAATTATGCTCCTTTTCCCCAAAGTGTCCTCCTAAAAACTGTTCCTGAAAACAGGAACTTAAAGGCCTGACTGAAGAAGCCAGATTATTGCTTTGCGTATGTGTTATTGATTGATTGATATCGAGACGGGTAGATACATAGGCACAGCTGAGGAGGATAGGTTATGTGGTTTGTGTGAGCTTAATGAAATTGAAAATGAAATGCATTTTGTTTTCTATTGCCCATTCTACAACTATATTAGGCAGAGACTTTTTAATAAGGTTGATCCAAATTATGAATTTGTGTGGTGTGATGACTCAGAGAAGCTGAGACGACTGTTTCAATATGATATTTTTTCTTTTGCTTCATTTCTGGAGAAAGCTTGGTCAATGAGAAGGAGGGCCATATACATGTAGAATAGTACTGTTTTATTTAAGATAATTTTGTTTCTGATGTATTCTCATGTTTATGAATTTGTTAATGTATACTATAAGGGCGTAGTGTAAACGCCGGAAGGACTACCGATGTAAAGTCACTTTGATGTCTAATGTGTCATATAATCCCATATGGGATGGGCCAAACTATGGCATGACACGGAAATAAAAATTTCATTCATTCATTCATTCATTCATTCATTCATTCATTCATTCGATTGAAGTATTTATTAGAAGTTTCATGACAGTACAGTTCACTGGCACAAGGTCAACTAAAAGGAAACTCAGGTAAGCCAAGGCTTATTTCCATTGAGATCCTTCTCTTTAACTCATTTAACATTGTGAATGACAGACAGATAGAACACAGTAGGCTTCTATGCAGTAGATATCATTAAAAAAAAAAGAATAATAAATAAAAAAATATATATCCACGAGTTTCCAACGCCCCATAGTGCATTGCGCAGACGCTGTACCGAACTTCCGGCGCCGCAGCCGAGTGTGATTTACAAGCTCACAACAGGCTGCATCTGCGACGCGACGTGAGCTTGTATGTCTGCTGTTAAACCGGAAGTGTGGTGCAAACAGGTCTAAATAATCTCCAGTAAACTCCTGCGGAAACAGGTGGATATAAATAAAAGGTATTTACAATGAAGGGTCAGGGGGAGGGTTAGGCTAGGTTTACAGTTTCGAGTGGCAGTCGCCTGTAAGTGGTTTTAAAGGAACTTACACCTTTGGTAGGGCCTTCACATTTTAGTGGTATAGCAGGAGAATAAATGTTACCCTTTGTTTGAGCCGACTCTGGGTTTAACATGGTTTGTGGCGCTGCCTCTGGTGTTGTAATTGTGGACATCCTTGATGTTTTGGAAGTATTTTGTCAGGTGCATGGGTATCTTAGTGGTGTAGTGTATCTGGTACACCAGGCCCTTTGCAAGATGCTGTTCTCTGTCGTCTACTTTGAACTACCCCACGCTAGACTGCATGGTAAATAGCGGTAAGGTGAGTCCGAGGAGAAAGGTTAAGCAGGACCCTAATTAGTTTCTTTTGGGCTGTTTGGAGCTTTGTTTTCAGGGCCTTTGGGGCGCCGCGATATCATACGTGGACTCCATAGTCATAGAGGGGCTCAGAGTCTTCTGTGTATTGTTTATGACCATCGGGGCGATCCTCTAGACTGTAAGAAACGAGTTTGTTGGTTGATTTTTTTGATTACCTTTGTAGTCATCTTTTCACTGGATAGATTAGCCTCAAGGATGCAACCTAACTAGGTAATTTAGTTTTTTGATGTTATTACATTGTCACCCACTTTGACTGAAGTTATCGACCTTGCTGAGGTTATGGTTTGATCCAAAGAGGATGGATTTGGTTTTGCCCAGGTGTATTGATAATTTGTTGACTTTGAGCCAGGTGCAGATCTTATTTAGTTCAGAGCTAAGGGTCTTTTCAACCTGCAAGCTAGCAAGCTGTCATCCACGAACAGGATCAGGTTGCAGTCGCAAGCAGATGCCATGTCGTTTACATATATTAGGAACAATAGAGGCCCTAGTATGCTCCTTGAGGAACTTCTCATGCGAGACAGACTGAGCTTGTAGATCTGCTATTTTCCACGAGTCTCATTGCCTCATTAGTTGAAACCACGCCCCCTTGTGCCCTGCACGCTAGAGTTCTCAAATTTTCCCCGAACCTGACGCGACATTTAGGGTAGGTAGGGTAGGGCCTAAAATCTATATTAATTAGTAGGGCCGGGCCGGGCTTCGGGCTCAATGAAAACAGAAAAGATAATTGTGGGCTCACCTGAAAGGCGATTATTGTGGGTTCGCCTGAAAGGCGAGAACACTATGTTATCTTCATTATTTATATAGTGAGTTAGCCAATGAGGTGCAATTGAGGTGTGGAAAATCTGGGAGTGGTGTTAGCTGGAGTATTGGTTGAGCTTCACATGACAGTTAGCACACTGCAGAATATAGTCACAAGCAAGCCCACACTGTTGAACAGTATATAGTGAGTTCCGTCACATAGTGAGTTTCGTCGAAGACGGTATAAAGGCAGGGCCCTTAGCCAATGAGGTGCAATTGAGGTGTGGAAACTGTGGGACTGTGGGACCAGCATTTGTCTTGGTGATGCCACTGGTGATGTCACCAGATTTTGGTATATAAGAGCGTTCTTGGTAATGTCTTCATTAACATCCAATGAGGCCAGCAGCGCACACCTCGTGGCGCGCTCTGCTTGCACCCAAGTAGGCCATGTGTGGCCTGCTTGTACGTGAGGTGCAAGTTGGCACCTCAGCAGAGTGCAGGGCAACAAACTGTAGTCCTGGGAACCTTATTTTCACCACTAGATAAACTTGCTGTAGTACACTCCATTTTAACCATGATGGATTCATCAAAAACACCCGTCCTTGGTTCTGCTAACTCCTACTGTCCTCCTAATACTGTACAGGAGGCCACCTTCAACTAAAGATACTGTTCCTACGAAACAGTGTGGGCTCGCTCATGACTATATTCTGCAGCGTGCTAACTGTCATGTGAAGCTCGACCAATACTCCAGCTAACACCACTCCACTGTTTTTTCCGCACCTCAATTGCACATCATTGGCTAAGGGCCCTGCCTTTATACTGTTGTGGCGGAACTTGATAAATAAATAATGAGGTGAGCCCACAATCACTTTTTTATTTATTTTCAATATATATATATTTTTTGTAAAATGAAAAAAGAAGAAAAAGAAAGAAAGAAATATATATATTTACATTGAAAAGGAGAGACTCGACAACGAGGACTTTCACAATAACTGTAGGCTATTGATATCTAGGTCCAGACAAATAAAGTAAGTGCCACCATTATACAGTATATTTATGTATGTATCAGTTTATTTTCAGCCTAACTCTGTGTTGTGTTGTGTTGTGTTGTGTTGTGTTGTGTTGTGTTGTGCAGTGTGATAATGGGACGCTCGCTGACACACTTATTATTTCTCTCTTTTTCTGCTGGAGTGCCAACACACCTGCCCCTTATCAGTGCATTTTAGTTTGCTATTTCTCTCTTTCTTTCTTTCTTTCTCTCTCTCTCTCTCTCTCTCTCTCTCTCTCTCTCTCTCTTGTATAATTCTAAAATGTGTGAGCAGCACATTTTGGCTGCATGCCTTTGCGGGCATATTTGTTGATTTAGCCTACAACTGTAAACTACAGTAGCCTATATTGTATCTATTATGCATGCTTTATGAACTTGGGCTGCCAAGCCCTCATTTACAGTATATGCTCACCTGGCAAACGGTTCACCTTAGGTTATAGTTACTCTGTTTCAATGGTTCTCAAACTTTTAAATGTCAAGGTCTCCCCTTAACTATATCAGTATACAAATGGAACCAAATGGACCTGTCAGGCCCATTTGGTTCTATTTATACTGTCCAGGTCATTTATACTGTAAGGGTCGACTCAATTTAGTCCCCCCTAAAGGAACCCAGATAGCCTACTTTTGCCTAACATTTGTGTTATCGGCTCAATGCATTGGCACAATTATTGTAAGAAGATACATATAGGCTAGTCTTATTGAATGTATTACTCTTGAGCCTAACATTTGCGAGGAGACAAATGTAGCCTACAACATGCAAATGTATGCTCACAACTTTTGACTATCTGTTTCTTATCTGTAAGTTGATCTGTGGTACAATAATTTACAGAATTCAATGGGGTTTTTTTACGTTTTCTTTTTTTTACAGTAACCCACTGGTCCTCGATGTCCAGTCTGGTGACCAAGCGGACCCTTATATGGGTCTGTCAACTCTGAGTGTACAAAGGGCACCAAATAGACCTGTAAGGTTAATATAATGCATAATATCAAACTGACGGGGATCACTGAGATTCAAAAGGTTGAGGAGAATCACTGACATCTAGCTTATGTGTCCAACCTAATTTCCTATTGCTTGTACGTACAGACAGACAGACAGACAGACAGACAGACAGACAGACAGACAGACAGACAGCTCCATGCAGCCACTGGTCCAGGGCTACATGGGGGATGGGAGGCTGATGGGAAGGATGGATGGGGAGAGGGGAGGAGGGGATACGGTTGCTATTGGAGATCTTGACTGCATCACGTCATGGAGGGGGGAGGAGGGGTCGGGGGGGGAGGAGGAGGGCCCCGGTGTGTCGAGGAGGAGGGAGCGAAAAGAGGAGGAGAGAAAGCCAGGAGAGAGGAGGAGGAGGAGGAGGAGAGGAGAGAAGAGCAGGGCATTGACGAGCAGCAGTAGGAGGAGGAGGAGGAGGAAGGCAAGGAAGGCACAGTCAGGGAGTATCAGTGACATCAACCAGCGGTTCTATCCATGCAAGAGGCCGAGGCCGACCCGAGAGAAATGCTGCTCCCTCCTCCCCGACACAAGAGCCGACAGTAGCCGGTGTTTAGGATACAATAGGTAAAGGTGACCCGCTGTCGCGCGGTCTTCGGTTGTTGGTGGGAAAGTGGGTGAAACTGGCCGCCGGGCGATGTGTGCATCCCTCCCGCTGACACTGGATTATCGCCACCGCTGTCTGTGCAGGAGGAGGAAGAGATCCACATGAGTGTAGCAGACAGACAGCAGAGCCAGGTCGGAGGAGCGCTTCTTCTCAGCAAGGTAAGGGTAACCCGACACCGAGCAGCATGCAAGGTGCACGGGGGTTGCGTCGCGATGCCTCGGTTGGCTGTTGTTGTTGGGGATGTTTGGGGGTTTGTTGTGCGCTTTTGCATTGCGTTGCGCTCCTTAATTCACCCCAAGCTGAGATGAGATCCCGTTTATTACATTCACAGAATGAAAACAGCCTTTGTGTGTCAGTCGGGCAGCGCAGCGGGACAGAGCCATTGATGGCCACGTTTGGTGGAAACTTTGCATTAGATTCGGAGAAAGGCCTCCTATGGCCAGCCTCATCCATAGTCATGTGTTGTGTGTTGGTGCTTTTGTTTTCAGGGTCGCTTTGTTGTATTTGTGTGCGCGTGTGTGTCACACCACGACCGCCGCGTGTGAGCACGCACGAATGCACACACACAATCGCGCGCGTGTGCAGTAAAGGTCGCTTATTGGCGAGTCGACACGCACAGCTCGGAGGAGAGTGCGTGGTGTCCCCCCCCACCCCCTTCCTTGTCATTGTTTGCGGGCGACACAGGGCAGCGAGGGACCCCTCTTCTACTGCCAGACTGGCAGAGCAGATCGAGGCACAGCGCGTCGCCTTCCTTTGTCTTTGTCTCCAACTCGGTAAATAAAAGGTGTTTATAATCTCCCCTCAAATATAAAGTCAAAACATCCCTATGGCGTCAATAGTAATTGGGCGATCAAATCATAAATCGAGACGGAAGATCGATATTTCTTTCCCGAGGAGGAGGCACCAGGTGGCAAAGCAGCGACGCTTTTATTATCCTCCTATACAGACAATTGAGAGGCTGCAGGCTGTAGTGTGGCTGTGGTGCTCGGCTCAGCAGCATCTGATGGTTGGCTCTTCCTTTAGGGCTGACTTGACTTTTATTTATGTTTTTATATATTTTTTAAATGAAGCCCGTCTGTACAGTAACAGTCTGAAGGCATTGAGTGTGGTTCTCAAGGGGTCCTTTGAGAGACTGTCACAGGGGTCCCCAAGTAAAATTATTATAGTTAATAAAGCATCACAATCAGTTTAACCACATACTGTAGCCTACTGTATAACCCTGTTGGCTTTTGTGAAGAAAAAGGGAAGAAATGTTCAATGTTTTGAAGCATTATAGGCCTAATAACACTATGGGGGTCCCTGATTCCAAATATTTTCAGATGGGGGTCCGCAACCACATGCACATATAGCCTACATTTGGGGGTCCTTGACATGAAAATGTCAAGGACTGTTCTAAATTCCCAGGGTTTTCCACTCTGTGCCCCTGGGCAAGGCATCATGCCATATGTTTAATTAGACTACAAGCAATAGGCTGTACGATGTATCGTATAGGCTGTGCCGTTAAGGCAAGTGCTCATGCATGCAGGCGTTGGCAATTTAATGCTACATCGATTTGGGCCCTGACACGTTATTGGTGGTTGTGCGGGGCTTTAATCGTGCAGTTTTTATGCATCGGTTGCCTGGTTTGGTTTGCTTTTATTTATTCATGCCGCCTTCAAATGAATTTGCAGCCTATATGTGAGGTAGAAAACACAACACAACAACATCAGTGCTACATCATCATTCACCTCACAGATGGGCTTCTCTCCAGGGTCCCATGTGTCTGCTGGTCTTTTGTTTCCACCACCATTTTCACCTGTCTCTTTTTGCACACACGCACGCACGCACACACACACCACTTCCATCGATATTATCTTTCATCATGCATTGTTAATTAACTGTTAACTCTCGACAGGGTAAAAATGAAACCGAAGGGTCCATTTGGTTCCACTTGTAAACCTGTCGAAGTTAGAGGATTTAACTGTGTGCCAGAGATCACGCACGCACGCGCACACACACACACACACACAAACACATACACACACACACACACATACACACACACACACACACACAGCTCTTTCAGCTTTCACAGTCTCCGTGCCATCCATCTAAGACACACACAAGCCATTCCAACTTCTCAGTCTCACTTCAAAAGCAACATTGTTTGTTTATTAATTTACCAGGGACCGTGCACAACTGCACATCAATCAACATTTCAGTTTTCACATACATTAGATGTAAATGAAACGTGCCCAGAGTTGACTTCACAAGCTCCTTTTCATCTGTGGTCCCTGAGCAGGTTGTTAAAATTCATGGTCTAACAGCTATCGATACAAAGCAATGCAACTACTAAACGTTGTTGTTTTCTTTCTGCCAGAGAAAATATACTTGCATCATCATGGGGAGTAGAGTTATTCTAATGCAGTGGTTCTCAATCTCAACCTTTTCTAGATCATTGGTTCTCAAAGTGGGGTCCAGGGACCCCCAGGGGTCCTTGAGGGAGTTCCAGGGGGTCCCTAGCCCCTAAATGATAGTTAGGAACCAAATGGACCTTCATGGGTATGTAACTCAGAGAGTGTACAAATGGAACCAAGAGTTAGGCCTAAATTAACATTGATTTTACAATATAAATTGGTAGTCTCAGAGAGAGAAATGCCATTAAAATGGGGTCTGTAGCCTAATCAGTGTTCCAGCTTGGATCAAATGGAACTAAGATCGTACATTGTTTAAAGTACAGTATTTTCTGGACTATAAGGCGCATCTGACTATAAGGCGCACTGTCAATGAATGGTCTATTTTCAAACTGTTTTCATATATAAGGCGCACCTGACTATAAGGCGCACATAATAGACGCTACCGTTGCGTTATGCATCCAACAGATGGAGCTGTGCTAAAGGGAATGTCAATGTCAATGAATGATCCATATATAAGGCGCACTGGACTATAAGGCGCACTGTAGTTTTTTGAGAAAATTAAAGGCTTTTAAGTGCGCCTTATAGTCCGGAAAATACGGTAGGTTCCCATTTACCAGCATCACAAAGAAAAGTAATTTCAAGGTTTTAAAGATTTTGTCTTTCTTTATGTTATATTATCATTAAAAGCTTAATGTTTTGCCATTATATGGATGCAAGATATTCATTTGTAGGCTAATGTAAAAGATTTATACAGCATTGGAAGTGGATTGTTAAGTGATTTTGTAACAACAATGTTATGTTACACTTACAACGTTCTTGTGCTGTGAAGCATGGACCCAGGCCTCCTGGCCTGGAAAAATTGTCTATTGTAAAGCCATCTGTCATCATGTCTATCAAATTAACACTAAACGCTGTGTGTTAATACATTTCATTTTATTGTCCATTGTGTGGCCTTCCGCTCAATTAATGAAGTCAGTATGGCCGTCTGGTAAAGAAATACTGCCCACCCCTGATCTAGTTAGTGATGTGAGCTCTAAGCGTATTAAATGTACATTGCAGTTAGAGCTGCAGATTCATTCCCAATCTAACGCTGTAATCTGAAGACTCGCCTCTTCAGACTCCACCTCAGTCCGTAGCACGTGAGCTAGCCTTGACGACCATGCAGTCTTAAGCAAAGTTCTTGGTTGACCCATGACCCTAGATTAGTGGTTCTCAAACGTTTTGGGCTTCAGTACCCCCTTTTCCTGATTGCTGAATTCAGTACCCCCTTTAATCGACAACAACATTTTGACCTAAAAATACTGACATCAAAAGTCCAGTTTTTATGTCAATATATTGAAAATAACAGTAAGTAGCTTGTTTTCTATTCAGTAACCGTTGTGCTAGTCAAAATTCGTACTTAATTTGGTTTAAAGCTTTGCGGAGCAGCACGTCCACGTACATTTGTCAATGTTTTATAATTAAACATAACAGTAAAATAAATGTTTCCATTTTCCATGTAGTCTCAAGTACCCCATGTAGTACCTGGTACACGTAAACCCCCATTTGAGAAACACTAGAATGTAGATTACTGATGCACTACACTGTCTCTCTGCTGTTGATCTATGTGTTTACCTTGCTTATTATAAGTCACGTTGGATGAAAGAAAGTGTCTGCTAAATGCCTTAATTGTAATTGTAAATTGCAACAGAACATTCTTGTGCTCTGAAGCAAGGGCCCAGGCCTTCTGGCCTGGAAAATAGTCCATTGTTAAGCCATCTGTCATCATGTCTATTAAATTAACACAGTTTTAACATAATTGCTCACTTAACAAAGTCAGTGTGGTGCTCTGGTAAAAGAAATGCTTGCTGCCCACCCCACATCTAGTCTGTGATGTGATCTGCAGGCTTATTAACAGTGGTAGTGACAACATGCCATGGGTTCTAGTGCTTTTCTCCAGGTTATTATAATAATAATTTGTTATTATTAATATTATTTTTGCTTTTTACCACTTTTTCTCCCCAATTTAGTCATTATGCCGAATGGTTTTCCTCCCCACACTCATGTCTCTGTGTTGTCATCACTGCTGTTGTATCCTACTGACTCACCTGCCAGTGAGGAGCCCCTACCGGGAGGACGTAGAGAGCCTTTGTCCTACTCCTCCCACCCGACACTCCCTGCTTGTATAGACGCCTGACAAAGCTGGATGCACCACGGTGGAATGGATTTGAACCCACAACCTCCATGGTGGTTCTCCAGGTTTATCAAAGTGGTGGCATCATGTACGGGGTTTTGGTGCATCCCCCAGGTTATTATTAAAGTGGTGGGGTGCCCACACTTTCTTTGACTTGAGAACGTCTTATAAGTGACCAGCTGAACAATATCTACCCACGAAAAAAAAAAAAAATCATCATCCCTTTGCTGAAATTATTTACCTGAGGGGCCCTTCGAATGGGAAATAGTGGGGGGGGGGGGGGGGGGGGGTTCTTCCCATTCTGTATGTTTATTTGTTTATTTGAAAATGATCCCCATTAGCAAATGCCATGGCAATCAGCTGGTCTTCCTGGGGTCCACACAAAAACATCTTACAAAACACACATAGAAAAAGAAAATGAAACCCTACAACATAAAATTGCATTAATTCACATTACAGTTACATCAATATCAATATAAAAACAGATTAAATTGCAGCCAAGCATTGCATTTCCTACTATAGAAGCCGTGAACGGAGCCGACTGGCCCTTCTTGATGGTAATCTATCAAGTCACCTTTATATACCGTAAGTGGCACAAAATGGGAGTTTTGTGATGTTTTTGTTTATAAACATCGTTTTTTTAAATATTGTCATTATCTATTTTTTAGGGGCATGTCATGCGGTCTATCTGCACAGCCTTTGTGATCTACTGGTAGATCGCGATCTATCTTTTGGGCACCCCTGACTTCATTGTACTGGGTGCATTCCACTAGGTTCAAACACAGGTCTCCTTCACCGTTCCTATTGGAACGTCATTAAGATCCATCGCAGCTGTCGTTGTGGGATGAGGTCTGCTCCCAGTGGGCGGGCTTTGGTTTCACATCATAGGAAGCCTTTGATGTACACTTCTCTCTCTCTCTCTCTCTCTCTCTCTCTCTCTCTCTCTCTCTCTCTCTCTATTCCGTGCAGCAGCATTAGAGCCAACATGCTCCTCTCTGTATGTCTTTGAATTTTATAAGGGGGACACACGACACAGGAATTAAATGAACTATAGGTGGTGGTACACACTAAACCAGTCGTTCTCAACCTGTGGGTCTGGGGGGGACCACAGGTGGGCCGCGGGAGTATTACAAGTGGGCCCCCAAATAATTGGCGAAACACAAAGATTTTAATGATAAAATAACATTAGTTTTAAGAAAATAATAATAATATTGCCCACAAGCTTGTAGATCTGCTGCTTTTGATACTTTTGAATTTGAATCTTGAAAAGTAACAGTTTTTGGAGGTTTCCACCCGACAGAGACGATATCGCAATACTGTGCTATTCATCCAAGCCACAACGCAATCTGATTGATTGTTAAAATAAGAACGTGCTCTGAAAAATCCACGCGGGCCCACCCATCTGACCACGTAACATGGCAGCCTTTCAAGCAGGCCCTGAATCTGATCCAGAAAAGATTGAGAAACCACTGACTGCACTGAACAGAAATGGTCATAAACAGCAACACAAAGTGGTTCTTTTGGCTCGTAAATAATCACAAGAGGGAAACCTCTTTTATTGCTAATATACTGTAGCGCCTATCATTCTTAAAGAGGCTGTATGGCTCCTTTGTCAAAGGTACTGCCATATATAACCATTAGAGGTGACGTGGGATGTTAATGGTTAGCCGTTTAACCGTAAATCAATAAGAAGAAGGATTGATATTGATTTAGTTAAATGATTCATTCATGCATATCGTCTTCTGTTTATTCGTTTCCATTATAAAGTCGAGTTTTCATAGTTTAATGACGGCATACTTGGTCATTTTTGCCTTTTAAAAAATAAATGTTTGAATCTAGAAAAAGTTGCAGTTTTGAAATTTGAATATTATGGATGATGTTTCCACCCAACAATGATATTTTTCCTGTAGGCTCTACAGTATGTTATGCATTCTGTTCACAGCTCTGCAGAATAGCCTATATATATCCTAGCATGTGTGAGTGCTGTTGTTTATGCTGCTGTTGCGCATGCAAAAGAATATACCTCCTCTCTTATGGAAAACAACATTTGCTGCACTGGTAATTATTTTAATGGCTCACACAGCAGACATTCGTCCTTTGTACTAGCGCTGTTTCTTATTGATTAATGATTAATTAAACCTTAACGAGTTTCGATTAAGGGAAAGAAAATGGCCAACTCTAGTTGCCTAAACCAAAGCAATGATTGATAGGAACCAAATGGACCCTATTTTATAATTTGCACACTCCTAGCGACCCCTAAGGTGTTCATTTGGTTCTACACTTTCAGAGTAACAAACCCAATTGGTTGCATTTGGTTGCACACTCTCACAGTTACTGACTCTTAAGGGTCTAGTCCCTAAGTATCAATCATTGCTTTAAGAAGGACTGACTTAACGCACAGTATCCATGCCGTTTTGTATGAACATTGTAAAATCTGTTTGCATGCGTGCATGTGTGTGTGTGTGTGTGTGTGTGTGTGTGTGTGTGTGTGTGTGTGTGTGTGTGTGTGTGTGTGTGTGTGTGTGTGTGTGTGTGTGTGTGTGTGTGTGCGTGCGTGCGTGCGTGCGTGCGTGCGTGCGTGCGTGCGCGCGCATGGGTGTGAATGAAAGCTCAGAGATTGGTCTTGACTTGATGTCCTTCTCCATCCAGATGAATCAGAGATTGTGATGTGTCAGCAGGGATGAATTATGCACATACAGTAGCTCTCTTCTCTTCTCTTCTCTTCTCTTCTCTTCTCTTCTCTTCTCTTCTCTTCTCTTCTCTTCTCTTCTCTTTCTGCCTTTAATTCAAGTCTTTCTTTCTTACCTCTTGTATTCACTCACCTTGTTGCCTCTTATTTACATCTGAAATATTACAATTGAAGACATATTCACCTCCTTTCAACCTCTTTCTTTCTTTCTTTCTTTCTTTCTTTCTTTCTTTCTTCTCCCTGCTCTCTGTGCTCATGTAAAAGAGCAAATCATTTCTTTATAACTGCTGCCTGCTCTTCCTCCCCTCAGCCCCTCCTCCTCTATCTCACATGCATAATGTCTTCCCTGGGAGACGGGAGTTGTTGCTGTAGTTATTTATGTTAATAAACTGAGTCACACAATCTTATTTTAGCTTGTGTGTGTGCACTGCATATGTGTAAGTAGTAGGGCTGTGCAATTAACCAGAAAATACTGATATTAAGAACCAATAACCGCTTAAAAAAGAGAAGTTCTCCTTTCTTTTATTTTTTATATCAACAATTAATCAACATATATATTTGATTAGATTCTTATTATCGACTTGATTGGTCTGATTAACCACTTAAAGGGATAGTTCACCCAAAAGAATATGTAGTTTTTTTCTATCGAGTACTCACCTCATGGAGACTTGAATTCATGAATATGTTCTTGTCACATTCCTAAGCCAATAATTTGATGACCAGCAGTGGTTCCCTATGGAGACACGAGACACAAAGAGCCTGCTTTGTTCCCTATGGAGACACAAAGAGTCTCTTCAAATTATTGCTTTAGGAATGCAACAAAAACACAAAAAAAAAAAGTCTTTAAGCCTTCATTGTACAATGGTGCCGCAGAGAAATAGTGAACATAGCCGATCTGCAAGCTCACATCTCATAAATCTGCTATTTTGATGTGATGTCGACTTGAAATCGTATCACTCAGTCCTACGTGTTAGGAATAATTAACCATGAATCTAGCTGACAACACGCTCTGTTTATAGGTTAGACATGTTGATGATGGACAGGCTTATTAACCAATCACGTGAGGAGGAATGAAGGAAGCGCAGTGTGTGATAGTGACATGTCTGACTGACAGCAGGCATTAGGGACGGCAGGGCTTGACGGACAAGATGGCTGACACTCATAGAAAGCAAAGTGCCTCGTCAGGAACGCCAGGAATTAGTAGTCGCTGTTGATTTAACAATTTACCTTCACTCACTCAGTGGTGGGAAGTAACTAAATACATTTACTCAAGTACCATTACTTAACCGCTTAAACCCTGTACTCTTTTGAACCGGAGTACATCAGGGCTCTACGCTAGTGACTCTTCTGCTTGAACTCAAAATGAAATGTCTTGGCCAACGATTCTAAAAGATTAAACATCTATCTTTGAACATGGTGTCAATTGGGTATGGCAAGGTATGGCAGCTGCCATACCTTGGCTATAGGAAAAAATAAAGTACTTCTTAAAATAAATTCATGCTTGTTCCTAAGGTATGGCAACATGACTGGTGTCTTGCAAGAAACCAGTCATGCTGCCATACCTTTGCTTTTGCTGAACTGACGCCACTGAGTCCGAGGTCCCATTAGTCCGAGGCTGGTGAATGCTAACCTACCGACGCTGGTGGATGCTAAACTGGTGAATGCTAACCCAAACCCTGACCCTAAGCCATAACCCTAACCCTACCCCTATTGTCCCCTAAACCTAACCCTTAACCCTAACCTTACTCGGATTAATGGGACCTCGGACTATCGAGATTTTCCCGTCCAAATGTAGCAGATCTACAAGCTCAAAACGTGTCGCTTCACGCCGCGTTTCTAGCTTGTGGATCTGCTGCTCTTGATGCTTTTGTGTGACGCTGTAGTGGGAGTAGGCAGTTAATTTACGAATAAAAACAAAAAGTTAGACATATGGAGATAAGAGGTTTCAACGATCTCCATACGTTGACTCCAGTACGTGGGGGTTGAGTATTTTGAACACTGCTGCGGAAATTATCACGCTCCGCTCCTCCACACGCGAACACGATATGTCACACCTCCGCTATCGTGACAGGCACTCCAGGGTACTCTCAGCTTCCGCCAGAGAGAAAAACCCTGCTTTTTGAAACATCTTTTCATCTGCGTGATTAGAGGCTAGGGTGCACTTGACTGTGGCAAAATGGATGGCAAAATGGAGTCGACATTTTGCAAAATACGATAATAGGAATTCCTGAAAGGTCAGCGCGTCTCAGTTGGAGAGGAAACTAGCGGTGGCATCACTGTCGCCATCTGTCATAACCAATAGTGTCATTGTCGCCTCTTAACTGTAATATCAGTAGCTACAGCAGACATGGCACGTTCCTTCACTGTTATTTGAATCAATCAGATGGAGTGTGTGTGTGTGAGAGAGAGAAAGTGGGAGAGAATTATGGGTATAATGTCAATGGATATTATTCAACTGTTCCAGCGTGGCTCTGCCGGAGGCTCGTGCGTGCGTGCATGCATGCATGCGTGTGTCCAGAGCTAACAACAGTGTCCTGCAAAATAATGAAAATAGCTGATCTACAAGCTCAAGGCACAGCGTGATGCAGTGTGTTTTGATTTTGTACAGATCTTTTATTTATTCATTTTTACCTTTTCACCAATAATAACATGCCCAAAATAGGGATTAATTTTTTTAATCAAATGATTAATTGTCAATTACCTTTTTTGCTATCGATTTTAAATTGATTAAATCAATTAACTGTTTGCGGCCCTAGTTGAGTAAAGAGTATATGGGGTGGCGACGCGATGCAACACAGTTCCATTCCGACTCCATGCTCTAATCATGTGGACAGACAGACAGACAGACAGACAGACAGACAGACAGACAGACAGACAGACAGACAGACAGACAGACTACGGGTTGATTGCCTGTACCACTGTGCTCCCTCCCATCATGCACCATTTCTTTTTAAAATAAAAAAAAACTATAGATCTATTTAAAGACTTGACTTTCTACAGACGCGGGTCAAGGTTGAATCTGAGCTGTAATAAAACAGGTTTGTTGTTTCCGGGGAGGTTTTCCATTTCAATGGCATCACCACCACCACCTTCCTCCTCCACCCTCACCACCTCTCACACTGTACGACACGATGAGGCTGGAAGATTGGCCTTCTGATTGGAGCGACAGGAGAAGCCATCAGGGGGAGAGGAAGGGGGAGGGAGAGAAAGGGAGAGAGAGAGAGAGAGATAGACAGACAGAGAGAGAGAGAGAGAGAGAGAGAGAGAGAGAGAGGGAAAAAAGAAGGGATGGGGTGGGGTGTTGCAATAATACATAGACAGGCACATGCACACATAGACATCAAAGGGGGCTTGAGCCCCTGCCCTTTTATCCATTTGTAAAAAGTGCCCTCTCCAGACCATGAATGCAAGTAGTGAAAATAGCCATCTGCTTTTTTGACTATTTTCACCAAAAGGCCCTTTTAGATAATTCATCCCCTGCCTCTCTAACATTCTCTGCAAGTCCCTGTACATGTCAGACAGACAGACAGACAGACAGACAGACAGACAGACAGACAGACAGACAGACAGAGTGGGTACAAACAGGCAGCGTTGCATACACAGATAAATGGAACTGGTTGACAGACGGACAGACAAACAGAGGGTGTAAACATGCAGCGTTGCCTACACAGATAAATGGAACAGGTTGCTGGCTGTGACGGGCCGCTGCCTCTCATTTGGTTCAACCGTAACAAATGACGCAAAGCTGAACTGATAGTCGACCTAATTGATTCTCCATGTATGACATCTAGTCATCTACCATCCGTCTGCCTGGCTGACAAGGAGGGGGGAGGGGGAGGGGGGCTAGCCAAGAAGACCGGCATGAGGGGTTGTGCAGGGAAACGATGTTATTATATGGATGCTGTCGGGTGGAAACCTTGTATGTCCAAAAGAGTAGCTTGTCAGGAAATGGGAAATGAGAATCTGTGTTCCGCTGAACTGAGTCCAATGGATGTTGTTATTATTTAGGAAGCGCTTGTTATTCACATGCACAGCTTTATTTTATTTGTTTATTTTAGACGGGAGGGACACCACATATTAATGAACATTACATAGCAATGGAATGTAAATTTAGCAAAGATACTAATTTACATCTGCAGTCCCCACAGAAAAGCCTATACAGTATACAAACAAAAACAGGCAGACAATAGAGTACACCAGTAAGACTCCCTAATCGGGAGATAAGCGACCGTAGGTCCACAAATAGGGCAAAAATTTGTTTTTCCAAAATCTTCCTGATCCATGTTGATGACATGAGTGTAGACATGCTGTGTAGTGATATTCGTGATTTTAGGGCAAAAACTGTAGGAGCAGTGTCCAAAAATGTGTTGTAAAAATCGGCCTGAAGGTGGCGCTACAATAGGGCCATGTGAGAAATGAGGGGTGGGGTCTCCGCGTTGCCTTGGCGGACGAATAGGTACCGGCCCCGGCTCTCCCGGACGCTCCTAGCCCGAGTTACGGCATTTTATGTGCGCTGCAGTGGCAGGGGGTCCTCCACTGGGGGCGCCACCACTTTTGCATCCGTTCTGGAGCACCAGGAGTCGGTGGTCCCCGGGAATTCCCCATGAGCAGCCCCGTTGGGGTGGTCATTTGGTCATTTTTGCACATTTGGTCATTTTTTACATCTGGGGGTCCCCCAGGGACCTGGGGGTCCCTGGGGCTCCGGGAGTCCTTGGAGGTTGTAGTTTGGCAGGCAAGGAGTGTGTGTGTAAAATCTGGCATGGATCGGGTCAACGGGTGCGGAGATATAGAGCATAAAACATAAGTACAAGAACAGAGTTAACCAGTTTCACTTAACAACATGTTTCGAAAGTGGGGCGCCAAATGGCCTAGTGGTTAAAGCACGTACCATACAGTAATTATATAAGCTCTAATGCAGCAAGTGAGTCCCGGGTTTGATTCCCGAGTCCAGCAGACCCTGACTGAGTCATTCTCCGACTCTTCTCTGTCTCCTGCATGTCAAATCTTCACTGTACTATTAATAATTATAGAAAAGCCCCCAAAATATACGTTTTATTATTTTTAAATAACCCTCAAGTTCATATTTGAATCTACAAGTTCACCTTCGAATCTACAAGTTCACCTTTTTTTTTAAAAGAAAAAAAAAAGTTTGAAAGTGGAGATACAAGGTTTTCTTCCCCGACAACGATGATATGTAAATGGCGGTTCGCTTGACGAGCTGCATTTTCATTTCACAGCAGCAGGCGGCAGCGAGGACACGCACGGCACATACGCCGGCCTCGCCACCCACCGACTGGATGGCAACAGGGCCTGGCCGCCATTTTTCTGCACCATTACTCCTCTGCCTTTCAATTCTGTTCACAACTTTATGGTCCCTCAAGGAGAAATTCATTTACCCACAAATCTCATTTCCATCAGGAAGCCGCGCGACGGCTGGTTAGTGGCACAATTGCCTGGTCCTGCGTGCGTCGCCCGTGTAGCAAAGCAAATAGAATTTGTTCTACAGCAGATGAGAAGCGCTAGACTAGACCTCGGCCGTACGCGTCAGTTGCGCCGGCATTGAGTCGTCGATTATGTGCGGGCTGATCCACAAAGTGACTTTATCAGTAAACGTATTCAATGTTTGTCACACCATACATAATTATATACATATATAATGTCACAGTGTTTTTGAGATTCAGTGAGCTTGAGACCAGGAGCGCTCGCTTTTGGGCGCGAGGTGGAGCAAGCGGTGCCTCCTTCCGGAGACTGCACAGAAGTCCGACATCTCATTAATCCTACAGGGTTAGGTTTAGACATAGTTTTACTGAGGTTAGGGTTATCAGCGTCGGCAGGTTAGCATTCACCAGGTAAGATTTTTACTAAGGTTTGGGGTTAGGTTTAGTCATAGTACCATTCACCAGGTTAACATTCACCAGCATAGGCAGGTTTGCATTCACCAGGTTCGCATTCACCATGTTAGCATTCACCAGCGTTGGCAGGTTAGCATTCACCAGTGTCGGACTAATGAGACGTTGGACCAATGCCATGGCACCGGCTCCCTCCGGGGACTGCCTATAAGGTGAATTACAAAACGAGCGCCTTGCTTGTATTTTTTCTTTTCTTTTTTTTTCATAAATGAATGCCATACTTTGTTGCATGACAGTGTCGCACAAAAGCAGCGAAAATGTGCCGAAACTACAAGTTCACAAAGTGTCGCTGAACAATCTAATGCAGCTACACATGAACCCAGTGTATCAACTAGGGAATGGGATGGGACGATATGAAAATGTCATATCACGATTATTGTGACAAATTGTGAAATCACGATTTACGATATTATCGTGATAATCAAAATCCATTATCCTGCTGGGGTGGAACATTTGCCAAAAAAAATAGCAGATCTACGAGCTCACAACGCGCCACGTTGCGGCGCGTTGTTAAATCTCCACGACACGTTTATCGTGAGTGTTTTTTTAATCACGATAAACAATAATATCGCTTATCGTCCCATCCCTATTATCTACAACATCAGATAGATCTAATGCAGCTACATCCAGGGGCGTCACACCAAATTCTGGGCCCTGGGTACAAGTATTCACTGCGGGGCCCCTGTGCTTTAACTATTGAAAAATAGCAGATTTACAAGCTCACAGCGCGGCACCAAGTGCCGCGCTGCGAGCTTGTAGATCTGCTATTTTTGAAAAATCATGAAAATCTTTGAATATTTCAAAAACCTATGTTTCTATGTCAGTGGAGCTCAAACCTTTTCATGTGAAGGACCCCCAAAATAGTATGTATTTGGCCACGGGGTGACGGAACCCCATCTCAAAATATTGAGTTCCAGGGACCCCCCAGAAGCAAAGATTTTAGTTACAAATGTTCGCTTAAAAAATACATATATTCAAAGATTTGCACACATTTTCACGACTTTTCAAAAATAGCAGATCTACAAGCTCGCAGCGCGGCACTCGGTGCCGCGCTGTGAGCTTGTATATCTGCTATTTTTCCATAGCTAAAGTATAAAATAATTAAGGCCCCTCCACCACCTTGGGCCCTAGTAACTCAGTCCCACTTTCCTACCCCTTGTGACGCCCCTGGCTACATCATGAACCCAGTGTATCAAGCACATCGGATGGATCCTAATAACATGAACTCCATGTATCTACAGCATCAGATCCTAATGCTCGACACATTTGAACCCAGTGTCTCTACAACAAGGTGTTGCAGGGTTGAGCGATAATGAGCTCTCCAAGGAGCCTATAGCGTCACGTGACACTGAGGCAGACAGGTGATGCCATGGCAGCTCCAATACACCCGAGAGACAGCTGGCTTCTGGGTAAACACAACAATGCCTCCTTCTTCTCTAATTAACGGTCTTTTGTTGTTAAAATAAGCATTAAATAGCTCTGTGTTTTCTAATTGTAATCATCATTTCTAATGGAGCAGTGGTTCTAAAACAATTTTTTAATTGATGTATTATTCCAAACTCCAACTCTGAGAGTGTGCAAATGGAACAACATGGACCCTTATAATTGCTATAGAGCAGTGGTTCTCAATCTATTTTGTATTTTATTTCAAAGGCCCCCATAGCTCTGAGAGAACCAAATGGACCCACTTGGGTCCATTTGTACGGGTCCTTTTGGAACCCCCTCATGTAATCTTGAAGGTCACTGGACCTCACTTGTAGAACCTCTGCTGCTACAGTATAGAGTGTGTGTTCAGTAACAGGAAACAGAAACATGCTTTGTCATTTTATCCCACTCACACAGGATTTAAACAAGTGAAATTGGAAGTGCATGATGACAAAAAGAAATGAGCCAAAGGAATTGGAACCGTAACACTATGAAATTGAAGTTGATAAATGGGTTATTGCTCCTGTTTGGCTGAAAATGTATTTTTTTTCCTGTTTATTAAAGAGCTAGGAGACACGTAATATGACCACTGTTACTGAACACTCTAGCAATTACTCTCAGACAATGTAGAACTTTTTACACACACAAAAAAAAAACTATTTTAACCTAAATAAATATCACTTACACTACAACCCCGTCATTCATATTCTTGGGGTTAGCCACAAATAAGTTGTTGTGAGCGTGTAGATCTTTTTTAAGTGGCTTTGGGTAGTTTTAAGGGTTGTTAAGCACCATCCCACCCACATGAGCTCAAGACATTTCACCAAACTTCCAAAACTTGCTTCTAGGATGCATAGCCTCTCAGAGTAGCTGGGCAGTATGAATGGGCCAATGAATATATAAATCAATGGTTGAGGATGGTTGATGTATAAATAGCACCACTGTAGCCATACAAAATCAATGTACTGTACTTGGCAGAGGATGATATTCCGTCCCATCAGTCGATAACGTGATGAATCTATTTTGATGACTGTCGTCCGCCCAACTTACAGTAATAATCACACCCTCATCTGGATAATTGCGTATGAATGACTAATCAATAGGATTATTAATACCAGCGCGCGTTTGTGTTGTTGTTGTTTATCTGTAGAGCCCGTGGGCGAGAAGATGGTTCCACCCTGGCCTACACGTCTTGTCTTTACCAGACAACACTTTGTCTGCAGAGAGGAGATGCATGTGTTTTGTTAAAGAGCTGATAGTGTGGAGAGAGAGAGTGTCTCCTTAATGCAGCAGAATGGAAGGATGATGGTGATGATGATGATGATAATAATAATAAATCCAATTTAAATCCATATTTCACTTTTCTCTGTACTCAAAGTTGCTTTACAAAAAAACCTGTACAAATAAAAACTACTTTATTAAGAGAATAACTATAGTTAAAAGGCGAGTGCCGCTCTGCGAGCTTGTAGATCTGCTATTTTTGAAAAATACTTTTAAGGTTTTTGGAAAAAAATGTGTTTCTATGTCAGTGGTGCTCAAACGTATTCATGTGAAGGACCCCAACATGATATGTCTTTGGCCATGGACCCCCATCTCAAAATATTTAGTTCCAGCGACCCCCCAGAAGCAAAATTTGAGTTACAAATGTTCGCTTAAAAAAGCTAAAAAAGCTTCTATTTTCTGTCGCCCGGCGCCCCGGCGCTGCTCGACTGCGTAACAACCGGGCCTTCAGATGAAGGTGCCGTGGCGTTGTCAGGGCGCTCTCTCCCGGCTCTGTCGGAAGCTCACTAATTGGCTGCCGAGTCTCCAGGCTGCCTGACTCTCTCTCTCTCTCTCTCTCTCTCTCTCTCTCTCTCTCTCTCTCTCTCTCTCTCTCTCTCTCTCTCGGGTTTCATGATGCGCGGCGCTACACCGCAGCAGAGAGCGAGGGCCTTCAAATCCAGGCATTTCACCCAGGGAGCCAGAGCGACGCAGAGAAGGATTGGAGGGGGCTGATAACGGCAGCCTATGCGTGGATGTGTCACCACCACTCTACGCCTCCAGAGAAAAGAAGCACGCGGATATATAGATCAGATTAGACACACACTGTAAACAGACAAATCAAACACGAGCAAAACCCTCAAGGGCTTGTTGCGAGTGGGGGCCTCTAGAACGCAACGGAACGGAGCGAAGGAGGCCAGCTTTTGTTTGCCTTAGCGCGGAAAATACTTCTTCTGCGTGTCGTGCACCCCTAAACTTAAATAGGAATCCTTTAGTTTATTAGCTCGGAGTTGCGGCGCACCTTTTCTGAATATCAATAGTTTCTCTGTCTCTCTCTCTCTCTCTCTCTCTCTCTCTCTCTCTCTCTCTCTCTCTGTGTGTGTGTGTGTGTGTGTGTGTGTGTGTGTGTGTGTGTGTGTGTGTGTGTGTGTGTGTGTGTGTGTGTGTGTGTGTGTGTGTGTGTGTGTGTGTGTGTGTGTGTGTGTGTGTGTGTGTGCACAGCCTTGGATAAAGGGCTGTTCCAGGCTCAGATATGCTAATGCGACAGTGAGCTGACAGGGACTCAGCCATCAGCGGCCTAATGAGGCGGGGTACAGAAGACAGACCGCTGCCTGCTCACCACTTACAGGCAGAAATCACTTGAATTAAAGGAGCGTGTGTTGTATCGTACTCACCTGTCTGTCCGCCCGCACACTGCTCAATTTGACTCCACTTTTTAAAGTGTGTCCCCGCGGGACGGGACGGACAGACGGACGGACGGACGGACGGACGGACGGACGGACGGACGGACGCGGCAGCTGTTTTATGCGCCGATGTTGCAATTACTGTACGTTGATACACCCACACCGCTGTAGGTGCAACGTTTTAAGCCTAAAGGGACACAGACCCACACAGAGCACAATACATATTACGATATATAGATATGAATTTAAATGGATGGCCGAGTTCACACCACCACGGCTATAACAAAGACAATGATGAACGATTACAATTACAATTTAGCACGGTAAGCAAGGTTAACACAAGGTAATACATCAAATGCATAGACATGGTAATCTAGGATCATGGGTATACCAAATAAACAATATAATGATAATAATGATAATAACTTTTCTAAACAGATTCATTCATTAATTCATCCGCCTCTGCCAGGAGCTTTCAGTGTGTTTACCTTGTTTTCGTCTGCAACAGGAACGCCCCATGTGGCCAGGATGTAAACAAAAAGCACATGGCCAGGTGGACGGTTGTCTTTTCTTTCACCCGGAAAAGAAGAATTGTATCCGCCATGATGCTATCCTTAAAGGACAACTCCTCACTAAGGGTGCGTTCGGAAATGCGCACTCAACGCACTGATGTGCCATGTTGTCGTTCGTTTATTCGGTGCACTTGGTCGTTCGTAAATCCAGTGCGAAGCGCACCGGTGTGCTGAGTGCACGCACTCACCGACCCTACTCAGAAGATGGGGTTTGACTGTGTGGTGCGTCAGTGCAGTGTTTTGATTGGTTGCAGTGTCTCAAGCGATTCTCAGCTGTGAACAATGGAGGAATTGATAACAAAATGCACTATTTGCGGCTCGAATAGGTCCTTTTGGGGTTTATTGTTACACAAGCATCAACGTGTGAACTAGCAGCAGGTAGGCCAATGTTATGAATTAAATTACCTTTCAATAGCAACGTTACATTAGCAACTGCTGCTTTTCAGAAAGTTTTCCTTCTAATAAAGCTCACCGCTGCCCCTTAACTGGTCGTTCGTAAATAAGCCACACTGAATGCACTCTCAACGTCACCGCCCACTGCACTCACTACACTGAACACACACCCGGTGCGCACCCCTAAATAACATCCAGGCTCATTTTCCTCCTTATATTGATCCCAAATTTTGTTTATGTTTTGACCAAAAACGCAATCTGGGAAAAGAATCAAATTAATATAAATCTGATAACATTAAGCCGGACGGGGAAAGACATTTTGGGATGAAATCATGTTCGATTATATCAGTCTCCTAGCAGCACCATACATATGTTGGCGAAGAGCGCCCCCTATGTCAATGTCAAGGTGGTCAAGTTGCATGCTGGTGTTACGTGTCGAAAATAGCTGATCCACAAGTTCACAGGCTTGTAGATTGCACAGTTTAGTACCTGGCAGCGATTGTGTTAAGTTTGAGTCGGGCTTCAGACACCATGTTCAGCGCATGGAGGCCGTTGGCTCTAGCTGCACGGGACTCCCTTTTTTGCAGGTCTTTCAGTCCGAGTCTATCAAAAAAGCACCTTGGATAAGGTGGAGACGACGGAGGCGCGCCGTCTCAAGCAGACTTGAGCCACGTGAGACACCGCCGAGCAAGCTAAAGCGAGCAAGTCGCCGTGTCGAGCATTGCAAAGGTCACTTGAGCGGAAGTTGTAAACTAGGGGGCCAGAATAGTAAATCATCATCCCCCTGACTTCCGGCACCTCTGCGCAGCCAATCACAAGCTTCCACGGGCGGGTCTTGCCTTAACCGAGGTGCTTTTTTTATACAGCTGCACAGACACTATAGAAGGTCAAAGGAAGTTAAGCCTCACATGTCGTTGGCGGCGGGAGCGTTAAGGTCCATCCAATCAGATTTACACGCAGCCGGACACCTTTTTATCAACGCCCTGTGCTGACCAGTTAGCTTTGTAAGCACATTTACTGCATTTCCTCTCCTCTGATCTCCACATTAATCCTCCCCCCCACTGGACATATAATTTATCTTCTCTGCCGGGTGGAAACCTAGTATGTCCTAAAGATGAATTGGGAGGAGAAGGAAAAAAAATAAATCGGTGATCCAACATAGTTATTGTTTAGTCACACGCTCTTGTTAATACTGTTAGCTGGTAAGGATGAGACCATATGAAAATGTAATATCACGATTATTGTGACAAAAGAAATCGCGCCTTACGATATTATCGCGATAATCAAAATCCATTATCCTGGAGCGGAACATCTGCCAAAATTATAGCAGATGAAGACATGTGAAGACATATGAGTGTTAAAAAAAGGCTGTATGAAGTACGTACATTATAAGTACCTTTTACCAATTATTGAGGGTTTAAATGGTACTGGATATGCAGCTCGGCAAATAAAAGGTAAATTGATCCCAGTGCATGACAGAGGACGATATCACGATAAATTAAATCTCTACAATACGATTATCGTGAGTGTTTTTTTTATCACGATAAACGATAATATCGCTTATCATCCCATCCCTGGTTAAATATCTATAAACACTCTACGGACACAAACCTGGGGGTCACTATTTTGGGGCATGTCATTATAGCTGAAACATAAATGAATTCATAAAATATTTCAAAAATAGCAAAATCTGTAGATCGGCTATTCCTCCCCTATACTCGTGTCAGGTATAAAATCGGGCATCAATTGATGAAAAACAACAACAACAAAAAACAAGTAAAAAGGTGACAGATAGAGATACGAGGTTTCAGCCAGACGGCGACACACATGTGTATTTCCTGTAGCATGTGTTAATACGTGTAAAAAGCCTGCCTCCATCTGCTGCCGGGTCTCATCCTGAAGGACAGGCCATCCATTAGCAGATGCATGTTGTCTGCCATGACCTTGAGGGCCCTTCAGGAGGATGAGGATGCGTGGGTGCGCGTGCGCACGTGCACACGTCAGCCTATTGTAGGGCCCCCGTGGTTCCCATGGCGCCCTGGACTGGCAGAGATTGAGGTCAGAGCCATGCAGGGGTTTGGCTCGGGTACAGCTGCTCTGTGGCACAGGGAGGGGAGGAGAGAGAGAGGAGAGGGATGAGGGTCCATGCAGTGTGACATATCTCTGGCCGAGGGTCCAACCAAAACCTCTTCAGACCCAGTACCAAAAGAGAACCATGATGTGGTATTAGGGATGGGACAATAGGTGATATTATTGTTTATTGTGATAAAAAAACACTCACGATCATTTATCATGATATCATCCTCCGTCATGCACTGGGATCAATTCACCTTTTATTTGCCAAGCTGCATATCCGGTACTACCTAAACCCTCTATAATTGGTAAAAAGTACTTATAAAACACGTACTTGATACAGTATTTTTTCACTCTCTATCAAGTGTCTTTGCCACAACGCGACACGTTGTGAGCTTGTAGATCTGCTATTTTTTTGTCAGATGTTCCACCCTGGCTAATGGATTTAGATTATCATGATAATATCGTAAATCATGATTACTTTTGTCACAAAAATGGTGATATGAAATGTTCATATCGTCCCATCCACCATCATTCCTTTTTGGTTCTGGGTCTGAACAGGTTTTGGCTGCATGGACCCTCTATCACACTGCACCACCGAAATGTGTAACAAACATGGCAACGTTCTCATTCTAACTGCTCTGCCACTGAAATGTGGAATGCCCTGACACCATCCATTATTAAAGGAGGTGTAGCACCACTTTCTTTCAGAAATATTGCCAAAAAAAGAAAAAAAAAATATCAGGAGAACACAAGGGAATCTCCTTTGAACATAATAGTGTTTGTATTTGTTGATTACGTTACATGTATCGTTGTGGCTCATGGCTTCTAGATAATGTTGCAGTTTAAGCACGGTGGTTTCTTGAGACAGATTTCTATGTATTATCTATGCTGTGAATCAGGTCTTTTATCGTTTTTAGAGCGTCTCATACAGTATATCAATGTCAGTTCTTTGTTGATATATGTTTATTCTCTGTACAAGACCAACAGACTACAATGGAAATATCTTTTGACTTCAACTCCTTAGGCTTGGTCTTATCTCAGTGAAAAGCATGTCTTTCAAAGTTTTTCACTTCACCCGCAGTGTGAGTGTTGCTGCCAACGCGCTTCGGCACTGTTACTTTACTTGCAATCGTCCAGTTCTTGCGTTTGCTTGGTCCCATGCAGGGCTAGTGCTGCCCCTGAAGCCTGTGCATTAAGCCGGGTTTGGGTGCATTGATTGATTGAATATTTATTAACAGTTTGCAAAACATACCGAGGTACAGTCATACGATAATGATAAAAGGATAA
Organism: Nannobrachium achirus; assembly: GCF_963921795.1. Lineage (NCBI taxonomy): Eukaryota > Metazoa > Chordata > Actinopteri > Myctophiformes > Myctophidae > Nannobrachium > Nannobrachium achirus. The sequence goes on along the minus strand of NC_137814.1, from coordinate 26,982,493 downwards.
CACAAAAAGCCCAGAGGGCTTGTTTACATTGTGGTCCTACGGTATGCATTCAATTCATCAATAGATATAAATCCATACAATACTGTGCAAGAAATAATCAATACTAGGAGCAGTAAAAGTATATTAACAGAAAATAAACTGTGGAAGGTCATTTATTTTGCCATGCTAGGAGACTTGTCCAGTTGCATACTCACCGATACCGGCGTTCTCGCCGCCAATGCCGATAGCAGCATTTTAGCCAGGATCGGCAGCGTTTCTGATGCTGCGGATCGGTATGGGAACAGCTGTACCATAAAGCCTGTGCATGAAGCCGGGGTTTGGGCTGCTGGTGCATAATGTTTTGTTTGGTTTGGCTGCTGCAGCTCGGCTTTGGCTGAGCCAGCGCTGTGACAGGATGACAGTAGTGTGACAGTAATGACACCGTATGACAGCCACCTTAACTGCTGCTGCAGGCTGGAACAGATGGTCCAGGATCCCGTTTCTATGGCGGTTAAAATGAAAATGTATCATGACACCCATCCACACACGCACAGACACACGCACAGACACATCCACACTTGCAGGCAGGCAGGCAGGCAGGCACATTTAGCTCTCTGTCGGTTTCCTGAATTGTTTTCTTCTGCAGTGCACTTTGGAACTCTATTGCAGTGATTCTCTGCCTATTGAATGTAAAGGGGACCCCCCCCCCCCCCCCCTTCAGTTTGATATTAGGACACAGGCCCCCCATTTTATGCTCTTTTTAATCTCTGTGACTCTAATCTACACTATAAAATCTTCAGTCTCAGAGAGTGTAACGGATGGAACCAAATGGATGTGAGGACCACTCTTCACACTGGCAGATTCAATGGAAGCCCCTATAAGCCAGTGACATGAAGAGACAAAGCAACACCAACATGTGTAGATGCTACAAACTCTACAGCTACAAACCCCAAGTGTTGAACCATTTCCAATTCTCACCTCCTCTCTTCACACAGTTCCTGCTTGCAACTGGGTGGTAAAATAATTATTTCTGTACGCTAGTTCCATGTTCTTTCTAACCCCAGGCTTTATCTTTCTTTACGTTTTTTTCACAAATTTTCTCCCTCACATGCTTGATGACGTCAATGAGCAAGTTGAACACTTTAACAGCTGCTCTGCGATGGCATGTACGCTGTGTCGCTTTGTATCTTTTTTATCTGCCGGTGTGAACTCAGCATAAGGGTTCCCTGTGCTCTATTGGATGATAATTTCCATGACACATGTCAGTGCGTATTGAAATGGTACGAAGTACGTTGACATTCTAGTGTCACAGTCGGTGTCTACAGTCATTTAACATTCCTAGCAAACAGTCCCCCTTATTCAAGTGACAGATATGTTTCCTTCTTAGTGCGGGGGGCAGGTGATCTCGACAGGTGTGTTTCCTTGTTAGTGCGGGGGGCAGGTGATCTCGACAGGTGTGTTTCATTGTTAGTGCGGGGGGCAGGTGATCTCGACAGGTGTGTTTCCTTGTTAGTGTGGGGGGCAGGTGATCTCGACAGGTGTGTTTCCTTGTTAGTGCGGGGGGCAGGTGATCTCGACAGGTGTGTTTCATTGTTAGTGCGGGGGGCAGGTGATCTCGACAGGTGTGTTTCCTTGTTAGTGTGGGGGGCAGGTGATCTCGACAGGTGTGTTTCCTTGTTAGTGCGGGGGGCAGGTGATCTCGACAGGTGTGTTTCATTGTTAGTGCGGGGGGCAGGTGATCTCGACAGGTGTGTTTCCTTGTTAGTGTGGGGGGCAGGTGATCTCGACAGGTGTGTTTCCTTGTTAGTGCGGTGGGCAGGTGATCTCGACAGGTGTGTTTCCTTGTTAGTGTGGGGGGCAGGTGATCTCGACAGGCGTGTTTCCTTGTTAGTGTGGGGGGCAGGTGATCTCGACAGGTGTGTTTCCTTGTTAGTGTGGGGGGCAGGTGATCTCGACAGGTGTGTTTCCTTGTTAGTGCGGGGGGCAGGTGATCTCGACAGGCGTGTTTCCTTGTTAGTGTGGGGGGCAGGTGATCTCGACAGGTGTGTTTCCTTGTTAGTGTGGGGGGCAGGTGATCTCTGACGTCTGCATTTGACAGGTCTTTTCTTGTTAGTGCAGGGGGCAAGTGATCTTGACGGGTGTGTTTCCTTGTTAGTGCTGGGGGCAGGTGATCTGATGTGTTGTGCATGTGACATGTGTTTCCTTGTTAGTGCGGGGGGCAGGTGATCTGATGTGTTGTGCATGTGACATGTGTTTCCTTGTTAGTGCGGGGGGCAGGTGATCTCTGATATCTGCATTTGACAGGTGTTTTCTTGTTAGTGCGGGGTGCATTTGGCAGATGTGTTTTCTGGTTAGTGCGGGGGGCATGTGATCTCTGACGTGTGCATGCCATGCTTGCGTCTCTGCAGGACCTGCAATGTTGTCACTGTTGGTTACTATATAACCTACAGTATATGGTCATGGGAAGGTCAGAAAGAACCTGGGTTTCAATAGATGGGTTTCTCTCTGACAGCCATGGCGTGGATTCTTGCATTGCTAAAGAAAGACTGCGGTAGACGTAGCCTCAACCTCACGTGAGTGTGTGTGTGTGTGTGTGTGTGTGTGTGTGTGTGTGTGTGTGTGTGTGTGTGTGTGTGTGTGTGTGTGTGTGTGTGTGTGTGTGTGTGTGTGTGTGTGAGTGATATACTCTGCTTACGTGTGTGTTTGTGAGGGGAGGAAAGGAACTGACTGAATGCCAGCAGCCCCATGATGGTTCACCATCTGCTGTGTGTGTGTGTGTGTGTGTGTGTGGGGGGGGGGGGGGGGTGCACCAGCTCCTTGGGTGTGGAATGGATGCATATGCATTTGTAAGCGTCATCGTTTGCCAGTGGGGCAGAAGAATCATTGCTAGCCTATCTTTGTACCATCGTCACATCTACCTCTCTCCTCTGTATCTTTGTACCAACTTTGTATATAACACTTTTACACATGTACATGCTTAGGCATTTAGCAGTTCCCTCTTATTTGCGACTTGCATTTGTGTGAGATCAGAATAACCAGAGTATAAACATGGACTGTTTTAGGTCTACAAACAACAAGTTAAATAATCACATTACAGAGAGAACAATGTAGCGCCTCAAGGAAACTAGCTAAAGCGCTAGAACATGTAGGCAGATGCTAGGTTCATCGTTTAGGTCAGTGGTTCTCAATCTTTTTGGGCTGCAGTCCCCCCTTACACTGATTTCCAAAGCCAAGTACCCCCTTCCCCTGCCTGACTAGTACTACATCAAAATTGACATCAAAAGTCCGGCTCCAATGCCAATATGTTCAAATAAAACAGCATAATGGCAAATAAACATTGCTTTCTATTCAATAACAGTTACTACTAGTCAAGTAATTGATGTCATTTGGTTTAGAAATCTACAGATGAGCAGGTTCACACACTCTGTCATTAACCATAAGACTAAAATACATATTCTCATTTTCTAGTTTTTATCAAGTACCCCTGCGTACCCCTGCTTGTAAGGCCGACTGCCTTACAAGCAGCATCTTCAAACTAAATAGCATTTTTCTTTGTATTATTTTATATTCATGTCATATTATCATTGAAATCTTGATCTCTTGTTTTGGCAATTATTTGGGGGTCCACTTGCAATTCCTTTGCGGCCCACCAGTGGGCCCAGGCCCACATGTTGAGAATCATTGCTGTATTATGACAGCATCATTGTTACCAAATCTATTTCTTATAAGCGACGTTGGGCTTGTTTTTTCTGTAAAGTCACTTTTAAATCTTGTTTTTAAAGTACAGTTGCTTCCTTCCTCATGTTGTTTAAACCAGTCTCTTGGTTGCTTACAGTATCTTTCTTGCAAAACATGGCAACACTGAAAAGCATATTTATGTACAGTATAAGGTCCACTTTAACAGATCATCTGTGTTAAAAGAAAAGCAGTGACTTAAAAAAGAAAAAAAGTGAATCATCCAGATCAGCGCCCTATATCAGGTTGTCCACACATGCACACACACACACACACACACACACACACACACACACACACACACACACACACACACACACACACACACACACACACACACACACACACACACACACACACACACCTCTCTCTCCTCTCTGCCAGGGAGTGAGTGAGCGAGCTCCACCGGCTCCGGTCGCCATGGAGACGCTCGTTGTGAGACCGTCCGTCGCAAGGCTGATGAAAGGCATGCTGGGTAGGGGGATGGGCGGAGGGGGGGAGGGGGGAGGAGGGGGGTAGTAGGAGGAGGAGAGAAAGGTGAGATAAACAAAACATCATCTTTCTTCCCAGGGACACGGGGGCGGAAGGTAACTATCCTCGCTGTCGGGGCAGAATCCTCTTATCTCCCTATTGTAACTTTTCCACGGCCTACTTGATCACACTGTAGCGTCACGCAAAAACATAAAAAGTAGCAGATCCGCATTGAGCTTGTAGATCTGCTACTTTGCGTTTTTATTTATTTATTTATTTGAATCCTGGAAGGTAACAGTTTTGGACATACGAGGGAGGGTTCCACCCGACAGAGACGATATAGTACATTTACTCAGTACTTAAGTTACAATTTGTAGGTACTTTTACCTTTACCTTACTTGAGTATTTTTTCCATACTTTACCTCAGAGGAAAAACATGCGTTAACATTCGTCAACCGTTTATTTATTTATTTTTTATATATTTGTCTGGAGAGTCTCGGCCAGGAGACTTGGCTCAGATCTGAACCCATTTGATGTGGCGTTAGGAACCTGCATGCCCCTGCTAACGTCGATCTCAGGCAGTGCTCAAACCCACTGCCATTTGGCACGAAAGGCGTGTGCTCTAACCACCGCGACTATTCAATGCATCAACATACCATAAAGAATCAATCGCACAATAATACATGCCACCATTGAATACAAACACTACTATGTACAACAGAGATGGCAAATTACAGTTGCCTCACTGGTCTCCTGATAGATGTTTTTAACCAGTGATACAAATATAAAACATATTCTTTGAGACATGCATACAGGGATTTCGTGGCCTGGCCGAAGCCACCATTGCCATTGTAGTCCAGTCATTTTAGGCCAAAATTAGGCTAAACCTCAAACAAATTGCAATAGTAGCAAACTCAACTGATTTTGTATCCTCAATATGTCCTTAGTGAGGGAAAAAAAGTCCCAAGGAATCCCACCAGGGCAAAGTTTTGAAAACGACCTACCTACCTTCACTTACTATACACTACAATATAAAGGAAACAATGACAAAAAATCTGCTTTAAGTGGGATGTGAGGGGTTTTTAATTATTCTGAATCCATTGCAATCATTTGTTTTGCACGAAAAACATTCCTTGGGCAAGAAATGGCCACTCAAAACGATGGTTTAGTGATGAGTCATCAATTTTCACAGTCTTTTGGGGTCCGTTTTTAGCCCAAGGAATGTTTTTCATGCAAAACAAATGCTTGCAATGGATTCAGAATAATTAAAAACCCCTAGTTTGACCCCTCACATCCCACTAAAAGCAGATTTTTTTCAGTCATTTTTTCCTTTATATTGTAGTGTATAGTAATTGAAGGTAGGTAGGTCGTTTTCAAAACTTTGCCCCGATGGGATTCCTTGGGACTTTTTTTCCCTCACTAAGAACATAATGAGGATACAGAATCAGTTGAGTTTGCTACTATTGCAATTTGTTTGAGGTTTTTTCATATAATGACTGGACTATTGTGAACAACACAGCTTTTACCTTTGGATTCGCATTACGGAACATACACAATGTTACATTTTATGGGTTTATTTTTCGTCATAGCGCAACATATGGTAGTGCCGTTAATTGCAACAACCACATATCTAGTGAACAATGAAAACTGGACCGCCAAATATTCGAAACTTTCCGCGATTCTGCCAATAATCATATTCTTGGAGACAAATCAGAGTTTTTGCTGGGCATAACAAGGAAATTACGTGACGTTGATCCCCTTCCCCTATTGGCTCATATACTAGGACATGACATATATGTAGGCGGAAGAATAGAAGTTACAGATAAGAAACAAAGACAAATTATAGTGGTATTACTACAGTGGTATTACTACAGTACTTTTACTCGGGTAAAGAGTACTTCTCCCACACCCCTGGCCTGGTGGCAGGTCGTGGGTTGACCGCCAGGCACCTAAACAACGTCATTTATTTCATCAAGCGGGGCGGCAGGCAGGCAGACAGACAGACGACAATAGGCGGTGTGCGTTTCACCACCTGTGTCTACAGTGTGCCATTAATGTCCTCCTCCCACACTTAAACAGCACTCATCAATCTGTGTGTCTGTGACACCGACCGGCCCGACTGGCCCTGTCACGGTGCAAGGAAGGAAGGTAATAATAAGCCCCCTCAAACTGCCTCCTGTGTCCCCCAACCCCTTCCTCCTCCTTGTCTGAGGTATAGACCAGGGTTCTTCAACAGGGGGTCCGGGACCCCTAAGGGGTCTCCAGAGTTACAGGGGGTCCTCCAAATCTTTGTGTGATAGAAACTTTTTTATATCAACCACTTGAACCCTAGTGTCCATATTCTGAGAACTAGCTAAAAATAGCAGATCCACAAGCTCACAGAGCTTGTAGATCGGCTATTTTTAGCAAAGAGCTTTGGTGTAGAGGGGAAAAAGAGCAGACTAAGTACAGAGTGGAAGGTTAAGTTTATTAAGGTCAAGTATTGACGGTTCAAGTGGTTAAATATCTGAAAACACAAATTGACATGAATCCAAAATACATTGATGATTGTGCTCTCAAACGATGAAACTATGGAATCTCTGAAAAGGTTGTGGGGGTCCCTGCTTCATCTCTCTCTCAACTAAGGGGTCCTTGGCCTGAAAACGTTGAAGACCCCTGGTATAGACTGTAACAAAAAAAAAGAAAAAGGAAAAGCGTGAGTGTTCATTTAACTCAGAGCTCAATGAACACTGTGGATTTCCTAGTGTAGACAGGATATTGAGCCAAATGAAGAGTGGAAGCAGTCTATGATGTCTATTGATTTATCCTGTGGTGGAAGGAAGAAGTATTCAGAGTTTCTTTCCCCCCTCTTATAGTAGGTATACTAGTAGCTATTCCTCCCCAGTTACTGCCTGCACAGAGTGCTAGACACTGTTTGTTTGGCCTACCAAGCAACCAAAGCAGTGTTGATTTTGTCGACTAAAACTACGACGAAAATGTTTTGTCGAAACTGACGAAAACGAAATAAAAACTAAGCTGTGATGACTAAAACTAAGACTAAATATATTGACAATTTTGTCAACAAAATAGAAACTAGACTAAACTTGGTTGCTCTCAGGTGTTGTGTGCTGAAAATAGCAGATCTACAAGCTCACAACGCGTCGCAGATCTGCTATTTTCAGCACACAACCAATTGTAAAATCAGTCATTACGATGCCATCAAGGCCTGCCAAAATACATTTCAGTTGACTAAATCAACTGTAGATTTAGTCGCCTAAAATCTTAATTAATTAGACTAAAACTAATACTTTTCAGGTGACAAAATTATGACTAAAACTAAATTACATTTTATTCAAAAGACTATGACTTACTAAATCTAAATTTGCTGTCAAAAACAACACTGAACCAAAGGTCCCCATATCTCCAAAGCCTGATCCAACCCTACGACCCCTCCCGCTCGCTCAGATCAGCTGACAAAGGGAAGCTGTCAGAACCTTCCCCAAAACATCCGGGACAATTACTAGGGCTGTCACAATTATTACATAATCGTCTAATCGCAATTATTAGTGGTAATCGCAATTATTTTGCATAATCTTCATAATCGTTTTTATGTTTCAAACACTTTCAAAAAGTAGTGGAAATAGCAGATCTACAAGCTCACAACGCGTCGCATCTGCTATTTCCACTATCAATGTTCTTTTTTTAAGTATAAAGTTGTCAAATATGTCAGTAATGTTTTCTATACAGTATTTAGAGTATGTGTCATATCTGCTATGTGCAACTTCAAAGCCCACAAGCCAAACAGAAATGTAATTGTCAACGACAAAAACACAATTAAATCGTTAATCACAATTATTTGAGTCGCCCCACGCGTCGCAGACTCTTCTTCCTTCTGGCTCCCAAACTGTGGAACAAACTCCCCATTGCAGTTAGAACTGCACTCCCTATTTTCTGCCATAATCTGACTCCACCTTTCTGTAGCTCCTAGCACTTGATCTGGCCTTGCTGACCATGCACTATTATGCAAGGGGTAAAATGTAATTTAGATTACATGTTATTTAGAGTAGACAAACGCTAGGTCCTTGGTTTACCTGTGATCCTTGTTTACTGAGGCACTGCACTGCCTCTCTCTTTGCACTACTGTAACACTCCCCTTCCCTCGGTGACCACACATGAAGCTAGATAGCATTTTTAAGTTTAGAAAAGTTTTTTACTGATTCGTGGTCTACCTATGTTATTGTTTTTCTAGATTGATATTCCTATGCATTTGTTGTATTGTTGTTGATGTACTGACATATTCGCTTGCTTATTATATTGATGTATTAAGTCGCTTTGGATTAAAAGCGTCTGCTAAATGCCTAAATTGTAAATTGTGAATTGTAAATTGTCTGTATGTTTACAAAACCAAACAGCATATGAATAGTTTTGCCAGCAGCTCAGTCACTGGAGTAGTGTGGTGGTGTTCCCCTGCAAAAAACATAGTGTCCTTGTATTTTGGTGTTTTCACTGTTTGTTTTGGTAGACGGGGAGGTTTTTTGGGGCATCTACCAAAACAAACCGGGAGAACACGAAAGATACAGTGAGAGGACAACATGTTTCTGCAGGTTAACACCATCACACTACTGCTATAGAGGTAGAGGGAAATTATAATGTGTAAAACATGTACAGTATATATTGTGTCTGTCGGGTGGAAACCTTATTATGTCCAAACGTGTTACTTAAATTACAGTAAAAAGTATCAAAAGTAACAGATCTACAAGCTCAAAACGCGTCGCTTCGTGGCAGTATGACCAGTGTGAGATGTGACAGACTGACAGACTGACATTTACAAAAAAAAAAAAAAAAAAAATATATATATATATATATATATATATATATATATATATATATATATATATATATATATATATATTATGGATGTTTCTGCCCCGACAGTGGCAGTGTATATTATTATGTTTTGTAGATACATTGCAAAGTCACATACTATGCTTTTAACTATGAGAGTGTATAAATGGAGCGTCACTGAGGGCTTTGACAGAGACAGGATATTGAGCCAGATGAAGAGTGGAAGCAGTCTGTGATGTCTATTGATTTATCCACTGGTGGAAATAGGATTCTTTCTTTTTCTATTTTATTTTTATTTTCTTAATGGAGCACGTCACCCATTCCCATGCAGTGTGTCCGTGCAGCAATATAATCGCCTTGCAAGTGAATCTTGGTATAGTTTATAATGGGATATGATTATAGATTCTGTTTCAACTGACATAGTGACTTCTACACCAGTGGTTCTCAACCTGTGGGCCATAATAATCAACAAACTATGTATTAAAAAGTCAAATAATATAAGATGGAGGAAAACATTTTGAAAATGGTCTATCTACAAGCTTGTGAGCTTGTGAGCTTGTAGATCTGCTATTTGGACAATGTAATGCATAAACTCCTACAATTCCACATGCTTGTCAGGGTATGGGGGGCCCACCCCAGTTCAAGTTCAAAATTGATTATTTTTGTGGTGACGGCCTGAAAAGGTTGAGAACCACTCATCTATACAATAGAACTGAAATTGGCTTGAAACGAGGCTCTAACAACTAAGTCTTAGTTTCAGCTGGAGGTACAATTCCCCATTCTAGACTGCAGGCTGCCTAGAGGACAAGCCAAAGACTGCAGGAGGTGTAGTTCCAGACTCTACTGTATGTAGCTTTCAGAGATTGTGGAATAGTTGTCTGGTGACGAGAGACTAAATCAAACATACAGTAAGTGCGGTGTGAGCCACTTTGTTTGATCTGGGTACTGTGGGATCTGGGTACAGAGAGAGAGAGAGAGAGAGAGAGAGAGAGAGAGAGAGAGAGAGAGAGAGAGAGAGAGAGAGAGAGAGGCGTACGGTGGCAGGAGAACCGGGGAGATGGGGAGAGATGAGAGCAGATTTGACACGGCGGTGCATCTAATCCAGGAGAGAGACGAGAGGGAGATTAAGGATTAGGAGGAGGGAGGTGGAGATACAACCGCAGGAGCTAAACAAACAAACAGTGGATGAGGAAGTACTGAGAGTACTGACATAAAAGTAACAATACCCACAATGTAGGAAACGTCATGTATTCACTTGTGGTTGTTTTGTCCAGTATGTTTGAGTGTTGAATGTAAACAAGCCTTTGGCTTTTTTTGTGTCTCATCCATTTGGCATGTTTTTAACCCATCGAGGGATATTTAAAAAACAATCAAATATAATGTTCTTTCAATCAATCAATCAATCAATCAATCAAGCAATCAATCAATCAATCGATCGATCAATCACGAACACAACTTGCTTCAGAAAAAAGTATTAAAGTATTGGCATCACAATACTCATTATGCCGAATGATCCATTTCACAATCATATTATTGAATTGTAATTAGTAGTGCATTAATGTGTTTTCATCACATTAATGTTGGGGCTGATTTTAATTACTTTATGTCCTGCTGGATCAGTATGTAAGCAAGCCTTGAACTGACTTGCCTATACGTAATCGGTGACTTTTGGAAATCTGGCTAAAACAAGATATAGCCAGACGGTAAAGCAAAGTGAAAAGAACGCCTCCTTCTGGGTTCTAGGCTATAGGATAAAGTATACAAAATGGAAATCCAATGAAGTCTCATAAGTCTAAAAAACTAAAAATTCAATTGTACTGAACTGAACAAGTATTGTGCTGAATTTAAACTGTAGTACATGTACTTACTCCACTGCAAACAAAGGATTGGGAGGGAATGGGTTCTACAGAACAGGTTGTTCTGTAAAGTAGCCAATTACATTTACTCAAGTATGTCACGGTAACTTTACTTTGCGTATTCCATTATCTTCACGCAACTCAAGCTTTTGAATGCAGTGTCTTAGACAGTGACACTTTATAAGTGGCTGTGTATGGTAGTTAAAATGTGTTCTGCTGAGCTTGTGTCCGCGTAGCCACTTATTTCCACCCCTGGACCTCGTCTCCATAAATACCTCTAAAGGGCTTAATGTGCCCCCGTGTCGCTCCACAAAAGGTTGTGTTTGCGGGTCCGTGCGGCAGAGCGGAGGCCCTAGTTAGATTAACGGCCACAAATTGAGTTTGTTTAAAGGAGAGAATTTACTTAGGATGCCGCCTGCTGCCGGTGGCTGGCTTGGATGCACATTGTGGGCTTGATCACATTGCTGTTATCACAATGCTACGTTGAATAGAGATAACTGCAGCGCTGAAAGCTTCTCAATTCACTGTTTATTACCTTCATTTGGCAGATAAGAGGAGAGAGAGAGAGAGCAGGAGGGAGGGAGAGAAAGAGGGAGGGAGAGATGAGAGAGAGACAGAGAGAGATGGAGAGGGAGAGAGTGGGAGAGATGGAGAGAGTGGGAGAGGAGAGAGAGGGGGCAAGCAGTGATGGAAAGTACTGTACTTCTGTATAACTTAGGGGTTCTTGTACTGTACTTGAGTATTTCCACCTTTTCGATACTAGTATATCTAGTGGTGTAAAGTAACTAAGTACTTTTACTTAAATACTGTACTTAAGTACACTTTTGAGGTATTTGCACTTACTTGAGTATATCCAATTTCCAATAGTTTTACTTCTTCTCCACTATTTCTCGGATCCAAATATTGTACTTTTACTCCACTACAATTATTTGAAAACTTTAGGTATTAGTTACTTTGCAGGTGTAAATTATAATATTATAAAACCCACATTAATCCACTTTAGCCCTATTTTATATCTTGGCTATTTGAAAATAGCCGATCTGCAAGCTTGTAGATCTGCTATTTTCAAACATTAAGTACTTTTACTTTTGGTACATTAAATACATTTTGATGCCGATACTTTCATACTTTTACTCAAGTACATTTTGAATTCTGGACATTTACTTGTACATCTACAGGGCAGTATTGATACTTTTATTAAGTACAAAATGTGAGTACTTTTTCCACCTCTGAGTATATCGTCGTTGTCAGGTAACCTTGTAGATGCCGAAAACCTTCATTTTTTGTTATTATCTTAAAAACAATTTAAAATATTGAAAATAGACGATCTATTTGTAGATGTGCTTGTAGATCTTGTAGATCTATTTTCACGACCTTCACTTTTTTTCACCTTTCACTTTTGTATGATGAATTGGGGCTTTAATTTACCAAAACACATACACATTTGAAACTTGGAGATACAAGGTTTCTGCCTGACAGTGATGACATGCTTCTATGTTTAGATGTTACTGGTACTGGGCAGGTTTCTGAAGTGTCCACCACAGCCCTCCTCTGAGACACAGAGGGAGTAGATGGAAAATGATGCCATCTTTCTAATGGGCATCAGTGAGGACCAGTTATACAAAGAGCAGGTTCAGAAGGTGAAATGCTCCTTTAATAACCACTTAATCCCTGTGGTTTTAAGGTGGTTAATCTATGGCGGTGCCATCTTGGGAATTTGAAGGTTTATCAGTTATTATTGAAATGGTGTGACATCACGTTCTCGTAGACGTGGGCTGCTTTCTTCCGTCGTCTTCTGATCGGCTATTTTTGGCTGACGGTTCCCTCCCCAGAATAGCGATGCTGCATGGTCCAAGTTGTTAAGTAACTTTTTTACACCACTGTGTGAAAGTGAGGCAGTATCAGATAGACTGACATGTCTCTCTGCTCTCTTTCTCTTTCTCTCTCTCTCTCTCTCTCTCTCTCTCTCTCTCTCTCTCTCTCTCTCTATCTCTCTCTCTCATACATGCTATTTTTAGAGTTCAAAGTGTCAGACCGTAATGTGTGTGTGCATGTGTTTGTACTGTGAGTATATCATTAGCTCATTAAGCGGTCGCCGGATCTTATGAATATGGAAAGATCTCTTTCATTTAGGAAGCATGTGGGGGCAAAATGTGTATAACCTTTAAAACGCACCCAGCAATGCCCCCCCGCAGGGCCTGTATGTGTCTGTATGTGTGAATGTCCTACACGTACGTGTGTGTGTGCGCGTGTGCGCGTGTGTGCGTGTGTGCGTGTGTGTGTGTGTGTGTGTGTGTGTGTGTGTGTGTGTGTGTGTGTGTGTGTGTGTGTGTGTAAAGTAAGTAAATTGTGTTAAACGGCGCTGCTCACAGAGTAAGCAAAGTTCTTGACATACAATAGGATTAAAAACAGCATAAGCCGGCATTCAAACACATTCAAACCACCGCTCAGTTCACACGGGTGTGATTTTTTTCCTCCTCTGCACGGAGAACACAGAGTGCCTCCGGGTCCGGTTGCCAGATTCTGTGAGTGAAATAAGCGACCAGGTCTATGAAAATAAGCCCAAAAGCAGTGACCAGTTTCACCTCTGAGCTCTATTACATTAGTTATTTTATAAAATAATGTTGAAAGCAAGGCCAAATAAGCAACTACACTTCAGAAACAAGCCCAAACAAAAGCAACCCACAACTAGCAACATTATAGGAAAACAGGATCAACGTTGCTTATAACGAGCAGACCTGGCACCACTGCCATACAGTAACTACAGTCGGTGTCGTATGAAAAAATAAATAAGTGCTTAGTTTTTTGCAGTTCTTTGCAGTCTGTGAACATTCAGAAGAGTCTCCTGTATGCTGTTTGGTGTGGAGACACCTTTAGACATAGGGTCTTCAATGTTTTTTCAGGCCAAGGACCCCTTAGCTGAGAGAGATGAAGCAGGGACCCCCAGCCCCCACTATATTGTATAAAATTGTGTTGGGGTTCCCAAACCTTTTGGCCCCGGGCACCCCTATAAATATTTTTTTTTCATCCGAGGCACCTCTACATTATCTATACTATAATTTTGCAAATGTCTGTCTGTCTGTCTGAAACAGCGTTTCTCCTCAGTGGCTGGAGCAATTGATCTGAAATCGCATCACCATTAGCATATGAACAGACCTAACATAACTGTGAAGCCCGTTTGTCACTTTCACAAATCGTATGCTGTATATTAGCATTTTTATGGTGTATCTACTATCTATTCTGCATCTAGCATGAGGCACATCTATTCTGCATCTAGCATGAGGCAACATGTTTAACCAGCTCTCTCTCTCTCTGTGTGTGTGTGTGTGTGTGTGTGTGTGTGTGTGTGTGTGTGTGTGTGTGTGTGTGTGTGTGTGTGTGTGTGTGTGTGTGTGTGTGCAGGCAGGCGGGTGTGTGCGCAGGCGGGTGGGCGGGCGGGCTGGGGGGGGGGGGGGGGGGGGGGGTTGCCATTAAATGAAACGGGTATTTCTTACATTGATGCTCCTACATATTATCATGCAAGCACCAGTTAAAGTTACTTTCCATCCCTCATATACTGTATGCACAGTGCACATCCCATAACCCACACACTGCACATCATTTTGGAGCTCATATCTTTGAACGGGTAAGGGCTAGTATTCATAATTTTCACTCCCAGCACCTTATATTTATAGCATATTTTAGCGATTATGTTTTGCAAGGAAAACAAGATAATAGCCATTTTGGTAAGAACTGATACTAGACATGATACTAAATATATTTTTAGATGTCCAAATAAATTTCAAATATTATCAAATTATCTCACGGCACCCCTGGACTGCCGTCGCGGCACCCCCAGGGTGCCCTTGTCACCCACTTTGAAAACCCCTGGAATAGATAGATAGTTCATAGATAGCTTCATATACGTGGTTGACAGCACTGCCAATTTGTAGTACTAGCCCTTACCCGTTCAAAGATATGAGCTCCGAAATGATGTGCAGTGTGTGGGTTATGGGATGTGCACTGTGCACACAGTATATGAGGGATGGAAAGTAACTTTAACTGGTGCTTGCATGCTAATATGTAGGAGCATCAATGTAAGAAATACCCGTTCCATTTAACGGCTACAGAGATACTGTGTACCGATCTGCATGATTTTTGGACAACATCTGTAACAGGGCCAGAACCCCCCCCCCCCCCCCCCGCCCGCCGTGTGTGTGTGTGTGTGTGTGTGTGTGTGTGTGTGTGTGGGTTTGTGTGTGATTGTGCATGGCCTGAACAACAGCGCCCCTCCCTTAACATGTGTGGTCACAAAAGGTACTGTAGGCTAAATAGATATAGATACACCATAAAAATGCAAATATACAGCATACGATTTGCGAAAGTGACAAACGGGCTTCACAGTTATGTCAGGTGTGTTCATATGCTTATGGTGATGCGATTTCAGATCAATTGCTCCAGCCACTGATGAGAAACGCGGTTTCAGACAGACAGACAGACACTCAGACAGACAGACATTCCGAAAATTATATGTTAGATTGTGTTGGATTCACGTTAATATGTATTTACAAACAGTTAACCACTTAAAATACCCTCAATACTTAGAACACTTTGTCTGCTCTTTTTTCCCCCTACACCAGGGGTGTCGAACTCATTTTGGGGTGAGGGCCGAATTGGATGAAAGGCGACTTGATGAGGGCCGAACCAGTCGCGGATCGGATGGCATGCACACTCGCGCGCTCTGTTTTTCTTCCTGTCATCTCAGCCACTGCTGTAGCTAGCAGCATAGCTGCTAGTATATCATTTTACAAATTGTGTTCATTATTTTATTAAGTAAAATAGCTACTTTCATTATTGGTATTACAGTTGCAGTTAGGTACGAGAAATGCTATTTGTTTAAAGGAGTTGTTCATCCCCAAAATTACTTTTTTTTTTCTTTGATTATTCACGCCATGGAGACTTGAGTTCAATAATATATTTTTATTTTATTTGTCGCATTACTAAGACAAGAATGTGATAATAGTACACTTCCCCCCATTGATTCCGGATGGGGACCCAATAGGCATGCATTTATTGTAATCAAATTTCTGTTTAAGAATGAGTCTCCATTGGCTCCATGGCATTTTGGGGGTGAACTACTCCTTTAAGAAGTGCCAATAAGAATAAACCATTTGATAATAGAATAATTCAATTCCTGATAGTCTCTGCTATAATTTGTAAATGGATAAAAAAATATATATTATTGATGCAGGACAATTATTTTTATTGTATTTTATAATAAAAAGAATAAAAGTAATGAACAATAATAGCATATTCAGAAAATATCTGAATAATAAAACTTTTACATTTTATTATTATTATATTTTTTAAATAAGTTTTTCTTAACATTAATTTCCATGTCTAATATGTGTAATCTTTGAGTACAGTTCGAATATTGTAGGTATGTTCAGGTATTATTCATAGCCAGACCCATTCCTAGCAATGCTGTCATCTTCAAAGAGAGAGAGAGAGCTGGTCACTTAACATTCCAATCAATCAACTCAATCACTGCCAGGTGGGAGAAACCTAGCCTGCAGTGAGCAGACATTAGTTAGGTTAATTCTTAAAACAATCATAACTCTTGACAGGAATGGGCTAGAGACTTACTTTTTTTCCCTAAATGCTCAGAAATCTATGCTCTACAAGCCTGGGGCCGGATTGAATCATCTCGCGGGCCGGATCCGGCCCGCGGGCCGTATATTTGACATCCCTGCCCTACACCAAACCTGTTCAGAGTTCAATACAAAGATCTTGGAATCATCAAAACCCTGACATATTCAGCTGTTTGTTTTGTTTTTGTTTTGAATCATTGATTATGTGTGACAAAGACATGATGTTGTAACATGTTGTGTTGTGAAATGCTTCCATGGTGCAAACATTGAACTACGATCAATATCAAAAATAGTACTACATTAGCCTTGGATCAAGACTATGATGTACAGTATTTCAGCAAGTCTCACTTTTGCTTTCCTATCTACATTATATGAAAGCAATAGTCAGACTTGATAAAAAACACATTGTTGATAGTCTTGATCCAAGGCAAGCCTAGTACTACATCACTGTGTAATGAGCGTGGTGTTTTTGAGGGTAGCAGTGACATTTTCTCGAAAATAGCCGATCTACAAGTTCACAGTGCCTCGCGCTGCATTTGTATGTTACAGACCTGTATTTGAAAACCCCTCAAGGAACTCTGAGGGTCGCTGGAACCCACTTTGAGAACCACTGTCCTAGATCTTTTATTAAATTACACACTGGTATCGAATCAGAACTCAGTATCGACCAATATTATGACCGATACGCAATCGGTATCGGGAAGTTAAAGGTGGTATCTGATCTGTACATCTCTAGTTGACTTACAGGCAGCCTCCTCACCGCTCGCCTTAACCTGTGCTGTCCTGACACAGCTGAATGCTGCCTCCGTGCTCCATATAGACGTTCGTTCTGAGGAGCTAAGCACAATTTCCGACAGAAAGACAGAGCGAGCTCTGTTCCCTTATTAACAGCGGATTAATTTTGATTAAACTTTTGGCAGCGGCTCATTTAACCAGCTTTCATATCAGCGGTCTGCCGCTGCTATATGACACATTAGAGCCCAATGTGTTCTAATGCAGTGATTCTCAAGGTGGGGCCCGGGGAAGGGTAACGCGTTGTTATCGGGTGGAAACCTTGTATGTCCAAAACTGTTCGTTTTGTATTTATCATTTAAAAAATGAACTTAACTAGTGAAAACAACCTACCGCGAGGCGTTGTGTGCTTGTAGATCATCTGTTTTCACAACTTTTGTGCGACGGCCTTGTATGATGAAGCAGTGCTTAACTTTGCAAAAACAAAAAAAAGTGAAACTTGGAGATAAGAGGTTTCTGCCCGACAATAGCAGCTTGTAGATCTGCTATTTTTAAAGAAAATCATGAAACTTTGTGCAAATCTTTATGTCTTATCTTTATGTCACACACGCACGCACGCACGCACGCACGCACGCACGCACGCACGCACGCACACACACACACACACACACACTCACACACACTTTAAGCGGACATTTTAAACTCAAATCTTTGCCTCTGGAGTTCCCTGGCACAACACATTTTTGAGGTGGGGGTCCGCAGCCCGAAACATATACGTAGCGTACAGTATCAAGGGTCCTTGGTCCATGGACTTGATTTAGAACTAACTGGTATAAAGACATTAGGCACAGTCCCCCCTTCTGAGTTACTGTACCATACAAGACGACACACAAAATAAGCGCCGGTAAGTCTTATTTCCGTTAAGGAAACGGGACATTAATAGGGGATCTCACGGAACCGGAATCGTTTAAATTCTCAAGGTTCCCAACCCTAGCCTTGATGTCAAACACAACCAAAGAAAATATGGAATAATAGCAGAACAGGATTTATATTCATATTAGACCCGGGGGATGGGTGTCGTTTAAATGGTGAGTGAACTTTGGTGTGTGTGGGGGGGGGGGGGGGTATGAGCGATGGATAAGTGCTTATTGCATAGGAAATATGGATCAGCAGCTGGGGTATAATGAAATTGCAAATTGAGCCCAGATATTGAAGCAGTCATCACATAGTGGAATGCAAATGGCCTCGCATTTACATTTCACTATGCGATGGTATCTCCGTTGTTACACGTAGATTAGTCTCTGTACTGTGCGCATGTCTCTTAATATATGCACATTGTCCCACGTTTAGGGTGAATATTTGGGTTAATTTACTTTGCTGGATGGGTACCCAACGTTTTTCCTTCTTTTTATAATGTACTTTGTAATTACCTGCTCTCTATTACATTATGTGCTTGATAGTGTGGTGTTGTTGTATTATCGATCTGTTGATGTTGATTAATGTTATGTTGATTAAGGTTTAAGCGCTAATTTATACACATGATGTACAGTATAAGTTCCCTTGCAATGGAATTAGACGATCTACAAGCTCACAATGCTCCACGTCACACTATGAGCTTATACATTTAGTTTTTTATCCACCTATATAATGACATGCTCGATTTAGGGACTGCAGAAGTACAGAAGAGTAACATTGCAATAAAGACACAATACATCTTTCAACAAAAGTAGAAAGACTGTATAATCACAGTCGTTAGTTGTGAGGTTTTCATGCTAGCTGGATTCTAATGACAGCAGTTAGGCTGCTGTTGTGTTCCGAGTTGAATGTCAGTGCTACAGCTTTGGTTGTGCGTGCTGTAGGCTAAATGCTGAATGTCACTTCTAAGTAGGCTAATGTTTCTTCACAAGACATTTTACTGAAGAACAATTTATGTAAACAGGACTTTGGGGGAATTCAAAGCACTGTCACGATCTGAGAGGGTTTGCAAAGATAAGACACGATTCTTGCAGAATGACCTTGGTTGGCAGTTCAAGTTGTTTTTTTTTCCTTTTTTTTATGTGCATGAAAATGGGTCGGGCAGGCAAACGTTTATTTCATGATTAATTGTCATAAATAATTGTGATTAATGATTTATTTTATTTATTTGTCTGTGAACAGTGGAACATAGAACACAAAAAAATACATTTTGTGTAAAAAAAACAATTAAAAAAAACAATTGCACAGGGCAGATATGGCAAATCATACACATGCACACACGCACACATGCACCTCACACACACACAAAAGAAGATGTATTTTTTAGCTGCAATCATGCAATGTGACAATGAAGCTGATTCTGAAGAAAGTAAAGCGAACAAGAGAGAAAGAGAGGGAAAGCCTAGAGCAATGATTTTCAAACTTTATTTTATTTCATTTCAAGTTCCCCCAGAACTTTACTATCAACCATTTTAAGCATGAGGACACCTGAAGGGGGAGTATTTTATGCAGGTCGTTCAGTCCATTCAGTATCAAACAAGCAACTGGGTTAAGCACTGTTGGTCCGACCAGTTTAACATTCACAAGGTAGCATTCACCAGCGTCGGCAGGTTAGCATTTCACCAGGTTAGCATTCACCAGCGTCGGCAGGTTAGCATTCACCAGGTTAGCATTTCACCAGGTTAGCATTCACCAGCGTTAGTTTTACTGAGGTTAGGGTTAAGGTTAGGTTTAGGTGTATCTCCGTCCCCAAGACTTTCGTTACCTCCGCACAGCCAATCACAAGCTTCCGCTGCCTTAACCCAGTTACTTTTTTGATACTGAACAGACTGAACGACCTGCAAAAAACACTCTCCCGACACCTGAAACCCCCCTCTAAGGACCTCCCTGAGTGGTCCCTGCACCTTACTTTAGAACACTGAGCTATAGAGAGTATGCTAGAGATGATACACACTAAAGACACTACAGTTCATCTCCCCCAAGGCTAGAGATTAACTCTGGATTTAGGGAGGTGCCGTTATTGGATTTGCTGCGTTTCACTTTTGGGTCTCTCTGACCTCTGACCCCCCTGGATTCGCTGCTGCGTCCCAGTGTTTTCCATTATGCACCATGGGGCCGTATTATTGCATTAACACTTAATGTGCTGGCGGGGGCTGTGGAACATCTTAGAATGGGGAATTAAGCCCCGGTTTATGTCTCGCCGTACAGCCGGATGGGGGGGGGGGGGGGGGGGGGGGGGGGGGGGATTTGGGGAGGGTGTTGCCGAAACATATGCGATCTACAAGCTTGCAACGTGTGCTTATAGATCGCCTATGTTCGGCCCGGCGACCTCCCGGCGTACGACGGAGGATAAACGAGGCATTAATTCCGGCGCTGAAGTGAAATGGAATTATCGGGGATGGTGAGTGAAAAACTATCATTGCTGCTCATTTCACGGCTGGTAAAGGAAAAGGACAGTTATTAATACTAGAAGCTGTGACTAAGCCAGAAAAGGGACTATTTTGGATTTTCTTTTTTCTCTGCTGTAGTTTTTGTTGTTCTAGTATTAGCAGCCAGTCGGAGCAAAGCTAATCCCAAAGTCAGAAGCGTGTGTTTGGCTAAATCAAAAAAGGCCCCTAATCCCATATTAGCATGAATCTGCGTTTCATGTTTCCTCGCGAGGATGAGATGTTTTCTCTGTATTCTTTCTGTGGAAACTAAAGTGTTTAATATGTTTCTAATCGGTTGCTGCTCTCTCTCTCTCTCTCTCTCTCTCTCTCTTTCTCTCTCTCTCTCTCTCTCTCTCTCTCTCTCTCTCTCTCTCTCTCTCTCCCTCTCCCTCTCTCTGACATTTGGGCTGTGTCTGTGTTAAGTGTGTGTTGTCTGGTGTGATCTAGTGCTTGGATGCGTGTTGGAGGAACATGTCCTTGTCACGCTAAATGGGACTAGCACTGCCACGTGGCTCAGTGCTTCGCTGGGCCGCCCGGGCCCACGTGGAACCTTCATTGTCTTATAAAATAAGCTCTATTGCACAGCAGCCATATTGGAAAGAAATCGGGCCTCTTCCTTACTTCTTTGTATCGTTGGTGTTTAAATACCAAGGACACTACATGAAGGCTCTGTTCCATTCTGGTCAAGTCAGGGATGGCTCACAGGGAAACACTCTGCTACGCTAGTGGGCTTTTGGCAAATAGATTTGGTGTAGACAGAAGACAGGCAGTCCAAGTACAGAGACAACTTTTCAGGTCGATTAGACGTTTACCCGGGACCCAAACTAGTGAAAATAGACGATCACCAAGCGCACAATGCTTTGACAGCGTTGTGCGCTTGTCGGTCACTACTTCTTCATTATTGAAATTTACTTGAGTCGTGACACATAAAAATGTGTCCGTGACCGGGGAATGCCCTTAGTCCGAAGGTTCATTAGTCCGAACTAATGAGCCTTCAGACCAATGCCATGGCACCCCGTGACCCACTGCTTGGGTCCCGACCCACTGCTTGGGAACCGCTGGTCTAGTGGGTTTAAAGAGGTTAACACTGTGTATTATAGTGCATGTGATCTGTTTGAACTCATAAGATGTGTGTCACTGATTCATTACCTCCAAAAATGTTGT
>NC_137814.1:26935698-26955698 GCF_963921795.1 Nannobrachium achirus | reverse complement strand
AAACATCTTTAACTCTCCCCACGCTTTGAACGATAACGCTCGCCCCATTTTTTACAGAACGTCGATGCCAATACGGCGCTCGTTCGGTTCGTTCGTCTGATGACTGTAAGCTGATGAGGGGTCGCGCGGCCGTTTACTGTAAACACATTTTCCGCTGTGATGGTGTAAAAAATCCATTATGCGTTAGATCAACGGAGAACAATTCACTTCCTTGTTGATTTCCTCTGGCCCGGAGGCTCTGTAGCCAGTGACTGCTCTGAATGTACGGCAACACATAGCAGGACAATTCACATTCATTCTCGCATGACGCCGCCCTCTGCTGCCTGGCAGACCAAAGTGCACTATTGCACAACCAAAAAAAATAAAAAAAAATAAATAAATGTCTGTCTGTCTATCTACTATAACGTCGCAAAGGTAAGCCGCTTTTTGATGGCGCCAGACCCAATAAATAAATAAATAATCTGGCAGTAGGAGAGTTAAAAGCAGGTGCGTATTGAATTGCCTATTCAAAAATAACTATTTTTGAAACATTTTGAAAAACCTGGAACAAATTTGAGAAATGTTTAATAATTTATAATAGATTTCCCTTTTTTGTGCACATAAATCTTCTCTTTTTGGGGTCCCTGGCACAAAATCCTTTCAGATGGGGGGGGGGGGGGGCTCACTTCTTCTGTAAACTTAACTTTCTGTAAATATTGTCGGCTTTTGTTGTCTTATTTACGAATTGAAGTTACTTATTTGGGGTTCCTTTCTGATGGTGCTTAAACCAGTGGTTCTCAAACATTGTGAACATTTTGAAAATCTGTTTGTCCCTGAAGGCCCCCATGCAAGATTTGTGTTAATAAATAAATAATAAATAAATAAATAAAGGTTTACGGAAAATAGCAGATCTACAAGTTGCGACACATTGTGAGCTTGTCGATCGGCTGTTTCCAAATTTACACAGGTTCAAAGTGCTCATGTGGCCTATAATAGTCGCTTCTTTTCGGCTTGTTTTCATTGACCTGCTTGCTTATTTCGGTTGCAAAGTCTGGCCACCCTGCTATGCAGGGAGGGAGTCATTCAGAAGTCTACCACAGGGATGAGGCAGAGGCAGCCATAGTGGATTTTTGAGGGTTCTGTTGATGGTGCAGAAAGTAATGATAGTGCTGATGGAGGCACTTTGCTGAATGCTCCGCGCGCTGCCAAAGTATTTAAAAGTCATAAAAATAAACCCCTCTCTCTCACCTTGAATTCTAAATGGCTCATTTGCAGGATATGAAATTTGTTCAGATTCGTTATAGCCATGCACCTGCACTGCCTTTTGCCTTCTTCAGCGTTATGGCAAGACATTAAAATGAAAGTAACTTTCATTCCTGGCACCGAGTGAGAGTGTGGCGGGCAGGTTAGACGCAAGTAAACACATGGCTGTCAAGGTTACCCCACCCTCCAGCCAGGGGTCCTTGTATATCTGCTATTTTGAAAGAGGTTGAAAAATATTGAAAGTGTGTTGAAACTTTTTTTACACAACTCTTCTTTTCTGGTGGTCCTTCCCTTGCACAATACATTTTCAGATGGGGGGGACGGGACTGCATATCAATTTGAGGGTCCTTTGAGACATGAAAAAGTTTGAGAAGCACTGCTATAACTAAATAAATATTAATATTAATATTTGTCAAAATGAACACACTGTCTAGGCACTTTGTGTGCATATGTGTAAAACGGAAGGAAGGAAGGAAGGAAGGTTGTCCCACATGGCTGTGAGTCAGTGAGGAGGAGCAGGTGGTGGGAGGAAGACGAGTTAAAATGAAACAAAAGAAAACAAACACATGAAACCAAATGAACCCCCAGCAGAGATGCTGCTTTCAATAAGAGAGGCTCTCTGTTTTGTGTGTGCCGTGCTCTTCCGGAGCAGGCCTGGCGGGCGGGAATCAAACCACAACAACAGCCGCAAACCACCTCGCCCACGGTCCGGAGAGGGAGAGAGGGAGTGGTTGGGTGGGAAGTATGTTACATTATGTTACATATCGCTGCCGTCGGTATAGAAACCTCTCATCTCGGGGCACGGTGGCGCAGTGGTTAGCGCTTCGCCTCACAGCTAGAAGGTTCTGGGTTTGATTCCCGTCGGGGGACGCTATGGGCACTGGGGGCGTGTTCCCTTCTCCGCGTCTTCAGTGCCCACAACCTAGGTGGGGTTGGCGATAGGGCCTTTCTGTGTGGAGTTTGCATGTTCTCCCCGTGTCTCCGAGGGTAGATACCCTCACAAAAACATGCAGTAATCCTGGTATCTTTAATGCCTCCCCCTGGCCAGCCGGGGGGCCTGATGGAGGGGAAAGGAACTGGTTGGAATAACGTGTTCCTTCCACGCGCTACGTCCAAACCGGGGAAATACCCACTGTCAGGTGAAAAGAAGCAACTTCGCGAGGTGTTGTGTGCTCGAAGATCTGCTATGTTCGCTAGTTTTGTGGGACAGTCTTATGTGATGATGAATGAGGCAGGGCTTTACTTTACGGAAAAACCTACAAATTTGAAACTTGGAGATACAAGGTTTCTACCCGACAGTGATGATATACTAACTTTTTGTGGTACTTTTGGTACTTTTTGGACGTATGAGGTTTCCACTTTCCACCCGACAGAGACGATACTGTACTTAAAGGAGCTATAGTCAACTTTTTAATTTTGCCCGTTGTCAGGCTGACTTTGTTTACATCCCTCTTCTATTCTTTTATATGTTGTGGTCATTTAATTTTTGAAAAGAAACACATATGAAGCTTAATTTTTTTTATAAAATATTTTCGAAACATTTTTATTTTAGCATCTGTTTTTAAAGAAAAAGTTGACTATAGCTCCTTTAAGTTTTCAGGGATTTGTGTATTTTTATCTTACTACTTTGCTTGAGTTATTTACTTTTTTTGATACGTTATGACTCAATCATACTCAGTGGTGGAACGTATAAAAGTGTACAAAAGTAAGTACATTAAAACAAAACAAATGGTATAGTATGTTTTTTCATAATTTTAGTTGACAAGATTAACACGGGTGGTATTGCTACTTTTATTTAAGTTGAAAAGAGGGAGAAATAAAATGTTGCACCTCTGGCGAGTGGGTGGGATGGCAGCCAGGTTGCCATGGAGATGGAAAGGGTCAGCCCGACTCCCCCCACCCCCCCACCTCCCATTCTGATGCTGAGGAGGAGGACAGATGGAAACCATGGCAACAAGGACACACACACACACACACACACACACACACACACACACACACACACACACACACACACACACACACACACACACACACACACACAGAGAGAGAGAGAGAGAGCAATAAACAGGGGGGAGGGGGTGTATGAGGCATGAAGTTGTTGATTGATCTGACTTTACAGCTATAAAAAAATAATAAAAATAAAACTAGTCCAGGCTCCATAACTGGCCCATGCTGTAGTTTTTTTCTTTTTCATTTTCCGTCTGTACGAGCGGCAGATTAATGTCCTGCTCAAACAGCTGCTTCAGCAAGGAATGATTCTCTCTAGACAAGAACAGCAGAGAACCATAAAGTACAGCATAGAACCATAGAGTGATTCTCTGCAGGCAAGAACAGCATATAACCATAGAGTGATTCTCTGCAGACAAGAACAGCAGAGAACCATATAATTATTCTCTACAGACAAGAACAGCATAGAACCATAGAGTGATTCTCTGCAGACAAGCATAGAACCATAGAGTGATTCTTTGCAGACAAGCATAGAACCATAGAGTGATTCTCTGCAGACAAGCATAGAACCATAGAGTGATTCTCTAACAGACCAGCATAGAACCACAGAGTGATTCTCTACAGACAAGAACAGCAAAGAACCATAGAGTGATTCTCTGCAGACAAGAACAGAACCATATCATTATTCTCTACAGACAAGCATAGATAGAGTGATTCTCTGCAGACAAGCATAGAACCATAGAGTGATTCTCTATAGACAAGTACGGTTACACTGTAGAGAATCACACTATGGTGCTATGCTGTTCTTGTGGTGCTATAGTGTCTATGGTGCTATGCTGTTCTTGTGGTGCTATAGTGTCTATGGTGCTATGCTGTTCTTGTCTGTAGAGTCTACAGACAAGAACAGCATAGAACCATATCATTATTGTCTCTAGACAAGCATAGAACCATAGCATGATTCTCTCTAGACACGCACATCATGGAACCATGATAGAATGAATCCGCAGCATAGAACCATAGCCACCACCTGTTTAGCACTCACAATCACTGATCATCCTCTAGTCTACATCACAGAACTTTAAAATAGCAAAACCTTCGTTTTAGTGTAGGGGTTTTGTCCCTTCAGCCATTGCTGCACTAAACAAGCTGCCTCGCTGATGGGATGGTTCTGTGTGTACTGGAGAAAGCATGTATTGTCTTGGTATTGTGTTGGTGTGTGTGTGTGTGTGTGTGTGTGTGTGTGTGTGTGTGTGTGTGTGTGTGTGTGTGTGTGTGTGTGTGTGTGTGTGTGTGTGTGTGTGTGTGTGTGTGTGTGTGTGTGTGTGTGTTGGAACAGACACTGAAGATTAATAACCCTGAAGGGACAATAAGACTTTTACTAAGAATGATTCTCTCCAGACAAGCCCGGCAAAGAATCACAGAGCACAGTGGGGTTTAAAACCTTTAAGAAATTCAGTCTTTCCCCAAAGGTACATTTGGTTCTATTTCTACACGCGTAGAAGATTGCAAATTTGCTATTTTCAAATAGCCAATATAGTTACTAATTGACTAATTTAGCATGGAGACACACTGGAGCCCCCTAAGGACCCCACTTTGAGAATTGGTGCCTTAAATGTGAGGTTTGTTTCCTGCTTTACTGTATGTGAACAGACCAACAGGATATAATTATCACATACACGTAGAGCAGGGGTTTTCAAAGTGGGTGACGGGCCACCCTGGGGTGCCGTGACAGCAGTCCAGGGGTGCCGCAAGATAATTTGATAATAGTTGGAATGTATTTGGACACGTTATTTTCTAACCAAAATGTCTATTAACTCAACGTTTTCCTTGCAACATAATCACTAAAATATGCTATAAATATAAGGTGCTGGGAGTGAAAATTATGAATATAATGTAGGGGTGCCTTGGATGAAAGATACATTTGGGGTGCCTGACATGAGGACACAACAACGTGATATTAATGTTTTGGACCAAATTAACTACTGTCACTGCTTCGTCCAGCATTTACCACACTGCCACCTGTGGAACACCTGTGTCATTACAACCTGTGCTGCATGCAGTATAAGTAAGCATAGGCAGAGAGAGAGATAAAGAGAAAGAGAAGAGAGAGAATAACAGCGACTAGAAATAAAGCACGAGAGAGAGGAGAGAGAATGACAAAGAGCAACTACAAAGAGAGCGAGGGAGAGAGTGAGAGTGGTAAAGAGAGAGAGAGTGGTAGAGAGACCTATAGTCAGAGTGTGAAGCTGGGGGCCATGCTGCATCTTTTATTTATGACCCACAGGAAGTCCTTGAGCATGTCCTTTATAGATGATACCCACACAGGAAGTAAGCACAATGCTCAGCCAATCATCACTGTGTTCTCTGGACACACGGCTTCTAAAAACTGTGGTTTGAGGACAGATACACTCCCCCGTAAGGGTCAAAATGGCCCCTTATGTGTACACTCTGTGTTCTGGGGGTCTGTGGCCTCTAATGCATGGCAAATTTGGGATACTTGAAATTAAAAGGTTTGATAATTACTCTCTGTAGCCTCGTTCCCTCAACGACAGGTTTAGTGCTGGTTTGGTGTCAAGTACAAGTATCAATACCACAATTTAGTGTTGTATGTGTATGTCATTGTATGTCATGTGCTGAATAAAAATTGAAGTTATAAAAAATAAAAATAAATAAACACTCTGTTGCAAGTAAAAGTCTGGTGTTCAAAATTTACTTGTAAAAGTACAAACGTATTGGCAGCAAAATGTACTTAAAGTACCAAAAGTAAAAGTACCCATTATACAGCACAGTATATGTCCCATGTCATGGTCATTTATAAAAGATAATTTGAAGACGTTTCATAACAATAAAATCTACAAAGTAACAAGTAACTAAATTAACCTGTTTAACCACTTTACAAACATTTGTTGTATGCTAATGGCCAAAGTAGACCACTGACAGTAAAAGCTCCCAGTGCATTTTTTGCATGTTCCCCAGTGCTCGTTTGCCAATCGTTTGTCTATCTTGGCCAAATGTTTATCTATTTTGGCCAAATGTCTATTTTGGCCAAATATCTGTCCATTTTCACTAAATGTTTTGCTTATCTTTGCCGAGCGTTTGTCTATCTTTGCCAAACATTTGCCTATTTTGCCAAATGTTTGTCTATTTTTGCCTGGTCCAGAATAAGGATGCCAGCGTACACCAAGTACATTCTTCAGCCTATTTATTGATTTATTAATCCTTATTTTTTCTCTCTCTGTCTCTGTCTCTCTCTGTCTCTCTCTGTCTCTCTCTCTCAGCTCCTCCTAAGTTCACTAAGATTCCCGGTGACCAGATCGGTGTATCGGGGGGCGTGGCATCGTTTGTGTGCCAGGCGTCGGGCGACCCCAAGCCCGTGGTGAACTGGAACAAGAAGGGCAAGAAGGTCAACTCTCAGCGCATCGAGGTGGTTGTCACAATGCACAACAATCACACCTACTCCACCTACCGCCCCACACTGCAAATACGCATATGTTTCATATGGTTACTAATAGAGCATCTATTATATAGAGCTACTAATTAGTATATAGAGTTTCAACCTGTGGGTCGGGGCCTGCTGGTGGGCCATGTGAGGATATTGTGTGGCCCCCAAATAATTGGCAAACCGCTAAGATTTGAACCCATTAAAACCGGGAAAATAATCTGTGCCATATTCCTAAGACAAAAAGTTGATTGTAGTAAATGTATCCCCATTTATTCCGGATGGGGACCCCCATCCGGAATCAATGGGGGTACATTTATTGTAATCAAATTATTGTCTTAATGCAACAAAAAAATAATAATAATAACATTGAATTCATGTCTCCATGGCATAAGTAATTTAGTATATCATATCAACAACAAATACCACAAAACATGGGAGAAATTATGAAAATGTACTCAGACTCCAACGTACATAAATACATGTTTTAACAATTTTGATATTTATGCATTTTTAAACACACACTATGAAGTCTTTGCAGTATAGGGGCCTGCATCCCAAAGAGATATATGTGTGTGGTCAAAAATATATCTCAAATGTATATTTTGGCCACTGAACATATCAACATATATCACACACACAGTATGTCTCCAATACTATATCCAATAAAACATCCAAAATATATTTTGCATATATTTTGGCCACTTTCAAATCTACTGTATTTGACATGTCTTGAAAATGTATCCAGAATATATTTTCGACATGGCATTATTATTAAGAAATATATTTCCACCATCCAGAATATATTTCAACGCCAATGTCAATACATTCCTGTAGAAAATGTATTTCTATCAATGCTGAAAGCTTTATTCATGGCACCATGGATAATGAATGAACACATGAATAATGAATGAATCATGGCTGCAACTATTCTTTTTCGATTACGTTTTTTTTTATTCATCATATTGAGAAGCGTGCCTTTAAATTGCAATTTTATTTTTGATAAATCAACAAATTGACACTTGTCGCACAACTGTCGGGGAAAAAATAGTAAAAATAAAAAGGATGCTGATGGACAAGCTCACAATGTGCTGCATTGTGACACACTGCTCAAATACTGTCTTTCACTATTTTATCAAAAAAAAAACATATTTTTTTGTATTGATTAGTTGGATTAAAAATGCTGCTCCCCTTGTAATGTGAACAGTGATTTCTCATCTGAATCTATAGGCTCTATGCACATCAGCTATATTGGAAAGGAATTGGAACTCCTCCTTATTAACCTTGCCTTGCCTGGTGATCTTTTACAACGGGCGATTTAAACCGGTCTAGGCGGAAACTACAAGCAGAAGAAGTGGCGTCGCGTTGTTTTGTTTCCCCCCGTTTGTTTCCCCAATCCCTATTAAAATGCTCGAATAGCCTAGTGTAGTCTTGCCAGTCGCTACGAGTTGGACTAAAAGATGCATACGGTATACCAAACAAAATCTCCATAAGCAAAACTGCGCCGCATCAATGGTTTTATTGGGTAGGCCCTAAAAGTATGTCCTTGAGTGCAGGGGAATATTTTGGGTTAAAACCATTTCCGGTGTGATAGTTCCGGCCAAAGTGTAATCCTTCTAGGACTACAACATGACGTAAAGTCGTTTCCGCTCCCAACCGGATCAAACCCCGAAAAGTGAAGGGACCCTGGCTACTTCCTTATTCTACCATGTATACTAACGAAGGCTCTCTTCCTTTTAATGTAGCACAGTGTACCCTTACGGACCCTCCATTTGGTTCCATTGTACACTCTGAGTTACACACCCGTAAAGGGCCATTTGGAACCCCCCTCAAGGAACCATGAGTGTCCCTGAACCACACTTTGAGACCCACTGGTGCAGCAGAGTCCAGTAAGCCAACATGCACAATATCAGCACCCTGACTCTGTTTGACCAGAGTGGAACAGAGCCTTCTTTAGTATCATTGGTAATTAAGGCTCTGTTCCTTTTAGTGTAGCACAGTGTACCCTTACAGACTCTCCATTTGGCTCCATGTGTACACTCTCAAGAGTTAAGCTGGTTGCACACTGCTGCGTTTTTTTCGTTTGTGAAATGTGTTTTTCAGGGCAAGGAGAGAGTGAGAGATAGAGAGAGCGAAAGGAACCCAGTGGTCCAAAAATAAATACGAAATGGGCGGCATTGTGCAAACGTGATTGACTTAACGTGAGGTTGATTTCTTTAATACGTGCTCCGATATTCGCTCCTATATTCGGCCGAAAAAACGCAGCAGTGTGCAACAACCTTTACACACCTGTAACCATGAGGGTCTCTGTCACACACTTTGAGACCCGCTGGTGTAGCAGAGTGTTTCCAGTGAGCCAACGTGCACAATACCAGCGCCCTGACTCTGTTTGACCAGAGTGGAACAGAGCATTCTTTAGGTATTATTGGTAATTAAGACCCTGTGAAGGAAGTAAGGAGGACTTCTTTCCAATATAGCTGCTGTGCATTAGAGCCTAATTGGTTAGTTGGATTAAGTGTTGCACTCCTAGAATGAATAATCATGCTCGTTATGAAGTGAGCAGTGGTTTGTCATCAGTCATCCTGCAGTTGGAAGCATTCATTTATCATTCAGTGCAGATGCTCATGTCGGCTTCATCCTGTTAGCAGCAGATTACTGTGCAAATAGAGTTACGTAATGATGATATAGCACACTGTAAACACCATCACTGTTGACATTCTGTTTTACACTTTAGGTTGAATTATCTACCAAATACACGTTTTAAATGATACGATGAAGAGAAGGACCACATTATATTTACAGCATTCAGATTTTTGATTGATTGATTGATTATTTTATTATTCTCCATACAAAAATGGAGAACAGTGCAAGTATAGTCAATAGAAATGTAGTACAGTACAAGTACAGTTAAACACCCTGCCTAAAAGGAACATCCAAAATAAGACCTTTTACTGTCTTTTTTTTACGTCGGAAGTCCTTGGTATTTAGTTCATATAAACACATGTGTAATAGACATGTTGTATGACTAAAATATATTACAATCGCCAATATAGGCCTGGGCAACATGGACTGATGATATAATCATATTGTGACGATGATGTGGAATTATTATTTGAACCCCTTAAAAGTATACAATGGGGCTTAAAGTAGTACTTTGCCATTTCTATAATTAATACTGTGTATATAATATGGAACTATTTCTGTCCACTCACTCTGTGTCTCAGAGGAGGGATGGACACTTCAGAAACCTGCCTACCAGTGACATCATCAATGGGTTTGACGGCATTTTATCGATATCCATGAATCCACATTGCCCAGTCCTACTCCAAAATAAATTGAATGAAGCCTAGTGTCCATATTTTTGCCCATATCCTGCATCCATATGGCTACATTGGACTGATCAGTGGATGTACAGTATTGATTACCATTGAACTGATCAGTGCATGTATTGATTAGCATGGAGGATGTATTCTATTGATTAAGATGCTTGCCCCCAGAAGCAGACAGACAGGCCCTTACTGGACCAGACTGAAGCCCAGCCGGAAGACTTCCTCCTACGCCTGCCATCTGCTTGTCAGGGTTCATAACAAAAATAATAATAACCTAAAATATAAAAATACAGCCCACTTGCAGCTTTATATATCTCTCTCTGCAGTACTGTCAATACTTAAACAAATAAACCAGTAAGACTCCCTAATCGGGAGATAAGCGACCATAGGTGGCTCATCTCCACAAATAGGGCAAAAATGTGTTTTTCCAAAATCTTCCTGGTCCATGTTGATGACATGAGTGTAGACATGCTGTGTAGTGATATTCGTGATTTTAGGGCAAAAACTGTAGGAGCAGTGTCCCAAAATGTGTTTTAAAAATCGGCCTGAAGGTGGCGCTAGAATAGGGCCATGTGAGAAATGAGGGGTGGGGTCTCCGCGTTGCCTTGGCGGACGAATAGGTACCGGCCCCGGCTCTCCCGGACGCTCCTAGCCCGAGTTACGGCATTTTATGTGCGCTGCAGTGGCAGGGGGTCCTCCACTGGGGGCGCCACCACTTTTGCATCCGTTCTGGAGCACCAGGAGTCGGTGGTCCCCGGGAATTCCCCGTGAGCAGCCCCGTTGGGGCAACACAGACATTTTAAAAGGAAAAATAGGCAGGCCGTTGCAAAAGTAACTGTATTTGTGACCTTTGACTTTTCTTCTAGGCCAGTGGTTCTCAAATTTTATCATTTCAAAGAACCCCAGTTTCATGTGCATCAAGTCTACGGACGCCTTCATAACTCAGAGTGTACAAATGGAACCATTTGGTTCCATTTGTACACTCTCTGAATTACAGAGCTGTAAGGGTCCATTTGGTTCCATTTGTACACTCTCTGAGTTGCATACCTAAACGGGTCCATTTGGTTCCCTATAACTATCAATAATTTAGCATGAGGACCCCCCTGGAACCGCCCTTAAGGATCCCTTAGGGGGTCCCTGGACCCCACTTTGAGAACCTCTGTCCTAGGCGTATAGTACTTACATTCATAACGGGTATCACTTGATGTGCGGTATAAGCGTAATATCATTCATAACCGGTATCACATCATGTGCAGTATAAGCATAGTACCGTAGTAAAGAGAGGAGCTCTGCCAAACAACGTAATATGAATCCCATTGTTCCATATTATTGTAGAGCCAGAGCATGACAAAACCACTGGCCTCATGTCTTTCTGTGTGCCAAGAACCTGGTCCTGGAAAGGTGCCACCGGTGCCTACAGTACTTCTATCTTCTATCTCATTAAAATTGCTGTCGTCTTGCGTAGGCTGTCTGGCTGGACCGGCCTGCTGGCCGTGCTTTTTTCCCTGCATGGAGGAAGCTAGTGCCTGGCTGGCGGAACACATTGACTGTAGGGAGGCGTTATAGGGTCACATTTTCACATGTTCTCCTTGTCACAACAGGGTTTTTTTCTTATTTTTTTTACTGAATAGTGCGTGTGCAAGTCCAACAGGGTGTGCATTGGTCTAGAAAAGTTACTTCGCAATAAGAGGGGAATACTCAGCACTTGTGCGGTGCTGGAAATAGCCAATCTACTGTACAAGCTTACAATATGTGGTGGATGCGACCCGTTGTGGGTTTGCAGGTTGGCTATTTCTGGCGACCGACATTCTCACGAAATATGTACAGTATCTACAGCGAACACATTGCAGCGTTAAACTTCCTCCATCAGCCGTTTGAACACTGATGAAAGCTTGGCTCCGAACTGAATACAAAGACCTTATGGGCCCTCTTGTCTTATACTTCACAATAGGATATGGGCAGCGTTTCCCTTTAATTTGACCAGGGATACAATTTACAATTGGATCTTTATCATACCAAGACGTCGAGTTCATTCGTCAGATGAACATTTAATGTAGGCTATGTAGACAATCCTCCCCCCAAGTGACTTTAATCTAATTCTGCTCGGTTCTTACTCACTCCCATTCACTGTCATTCATGTTAAAATGGTGTGGAAATACACTGAGTAGCCTAATACAATACACTGAGTAGCCTAATCCAAAATAAATTGCACCGGTGCAAAGTGAGCGGTGCTCATGGTATCAAACACGGCGTACGTGCATATCTCCTTGTATGGGCCGTTCTGTCCGTGACATCAGCTGTGGTGAGGTTGGTCTCTGCGTACCTTCTAAGACGTCTTGTGTGACTTTAGCCCCGTACTACGAACATAGGGACATAGGGACTCAAAAGCATTGACGTTGAACCGCATAGCTTCAATTTGGATCCCCATGTCAGGGTTTCCCAAAGCGGGTGCCGTGATGCCAGTCCAGGGGTGCCTCAGAATACTTTGATAATATTTGGAATGCATCATCAATATCACGATCAGTTTAAACCACTTCTCTATGATGTTCTATCTGTTCTAATGGAAACAGATATTTCTCTGTGCCATATCGTATCTCAGTTGGAAAGATGAATATTTACATTGCGTAATTTACATTTGAAGAAAATCTCAAAGTATTACATTCAAAAGGGCAAAGAACAAAGCAAAAACAAATAAGAAAAAGGTTTAGTTTAAATTAGTTTAAATTAGTAAATTAAGATAAGATCAGATCACACCTATTAAACACGGCTCAGAAAGGGTTTAAAAGCACATAGTGATCACCTAATTGACACAGCTAAGAAAGGGTTAAAACGCACATACTGTAGGCATCCAAAAAGTCCTTCCAGAAAGATGCCCGGAGTCAAAAAAGTTTGAAAACCCCTGCCCTATGTCACCAGCCTGTGACGTCAGGTCGTCAGCTATGACATCAGTTATCACTTAACTATGACATCAGCTATGACCGGGCACGATTCAGCTCGACCATTAGCCCCCTTTGTCTTCCCTTTCATATAAAACTGTACCGTATGATTCAGAAGATATAAAATGTGAAAGGAACATTGTGCAGGTAAGTTGTCCTTATTGGCGGTGTGCCTATAGGAAATATGGCTGTGCTGTATGTGCTTCAGCTGTTGGCTAGCTTAGCTCTGGACACACAGACACACCGTCTGTAAGAAGTTACCGTCTTACAGACTGCTAGCATCCTCCAGAGCCGGAAAGAAAAGAACATCTTTACTGAAATATGGTTTATGATTGTCAGTGGTGGACATGCAGTAACTAAGTATATTTACTTGACTACTGTACTCAAAGTAGAAACAAAAAACAAAAACAAAAATGTTCACTCTCCTACATTTCAAATAGCAATTTTGCAATTTCTCTGAGGGACACGTACCAAAAAATACATTATGAATTAACCACTTAAGCCCTATTTCAAGTATTGTGAAAATAGTGGATCTACAAGCTTGTAGATTTTTCCCCCTTCTTTCTTTCTTTATTTTCTCCTTTTTTTCTTTTCTTTAATATCTTAATTTTTGTTTTAGTTTCTGGACAATTCAAGTTTGAGGAAATGTTCAAAATATAAAAAAAGAAAACGTACTTCATAATTTGCTCTTGCATATGACCACCACTGTCTGTGATTATGTAGGCTATGTGACTGTGAATACAGACAGTGTAGTGTCACTGGAGATACACGGACAGAAAAGAGCAGTAGCACAGTTCCTCTGGCCATGGGCCAGTACTCTGGTGGATGTTTTACAATAGCACCTTTTTAATAGAAGAGTCCCTGACACCTCTACCCTCTCAAGAGGATTCTTTACTTCACGAATGCCAATACAAAAAGAACTAATAGGATAAGGGCTATAGGTGTTAAGTTCAAACTTTCTCTTCATGCTTTTTTAAACGTACATGTCATTTCAAAAGGGCACTGGCTGACAGGCGGTGAACTTTGAGTCCAAAGTTCAAAAAACACAAGACCCGGTGAATTCATTAAATCTAGTAAAGATGGTGCTGTCCACACCTACTCACTGCCCTCATAGAGCAGCCTTCGCCTTGCTCAATACTGCCACCTGTTATTGTAACCAACAGACCATTTCACAGCTGTAGCATGAAGTAAAAAAAAAAAAAAAAGAAAGTTTATCTATTTTGTCGCTTGGCCTTTCTGAAATGTAAAAGGTTGCGAATCGCTGCCTTAAGTCTTTAATGTCCAATTGTAAAACGCACAGCAGAGTAGTGAATCTGGGCCAGAGCTCCCCAGGTTCCAGACAGTCTGATGCCAGCAGTAAGGCCGTATTCGGGCCAGACTCGTCCTCTACGTCAGTGGTTCTCAACCTGTGGGTCGGACGCTGAGAGTTTGCAGATCGGCTATTTTCACAACGTTTTATCTGTGGAACCAGTCA
Source organism: Nannobrachium achirus (assembly GCF_963921795.1). Lineage (NCBI taxonomy): Eukaryota > Metazoa > Chordata > Actinopteri > Myctophiformes > Myctophidae > Nannobrachium > Nannobrachium achirus. The sequence goes on along the minus strand of NC_137814.1, from coordinate 26,941,328 downwards.
AACTAAAATGTAATGCCTCCAACTCCTGCCATTTCAAGTGCTTGTCAGGTTGGTGGGATCCCCAGTTCAAATATGATTATTTTGGGGGGGTCGCAGCCTGAAAAGGTTGAGAACCACTGCTCTCCTGTGTGCAGTGGTGGAAAGTAACTAAGTACATTTACTCAAGAACGTTGAGGTGTTGAGGGTATGCGCATGCATAAAGTGAATGGCCAAATGAGTGGCAAAGTGAGTTTAACATTTTTTTAACGTTGTTTAATGCAATCAGGTAGGACTTTTCTGTTTGGATGTATGGGCTATCAAGGCCAGAAAGTCGTTTTTTGCCACTCAGTATTTCTATATTGCAGTATTGATACTTTTATGTAAGTAAAAAATGTGAATACCTTTTCCACCACTACTTTTTCCACTCCAAGTGCTTGTCAGGAATCTCAAGATGGGTTTTGGGGGGGTCGCGGACTGGAAAGGTTGAGACCTCTGTGTGCGCTGTAAGCCTTGCCGGGCTTCCTTCACATCTAATTGTCTCCTTGTTGTGGCCCTCCTTCCTTCCATCTCATCCGTAGACCGTGGAGTACGACGGGGGTGCGGGGGCCGTGCTGAGGATCCAGCCCCTCCGGGCGCCCCGCGACGAGAACGTGTACGAGTGCGTGGCGCGCAACAGCGAGGGGGAGGTCGCTGTCACCGCCAAGCTGGCCATCATCCGAGGTAAGACGTTTTTTTCATTGGGTCTTTAACACAGAGTGTATACTGTGTAATAACCTGGTGGTTGGGATTATTGTTCGGTGTACTGAATCTTTCTGTAAAAAAAGAAAAAAAGGCAAAAAAAAGCCAACAGTGGTCTACACAATTAGAGAATTGTTAACGTTTGCCTGCTGTCTCTCCTATGGTACCAACATCAATACAGCATGGAATTATGGACAAAATCTTATCCAACGATAAGAACATATTATCTCTTGGGTCTGAGAGCAGAAATCTCATCAAATGGTGGTCCCTGCATGCTCAATGCCATATAAATAATGGACCTTGACATAGCAAGGGTTGAAGAAAACCACTGTGGTAAACCATCCGGTCGCTTGAATTCACATCATCATGTGTCCTCTGCAGACCGGCCTGGCCTCAGGCGCTGGGTGGGCGTTTTGCAGAAAACAAAAAAAAGTGGAAGTGCATGCCAATCGGTGTCTGAGCTCTAAGGGACGCTTCCACTTTTTGGTTTCTGCAAAACGCCCACCCATGCAGCGCTCGGGGCCAGACCGGTGGTGACGTTGGTTGTTCTTCTCGTTTTCTCTGCATTCAGTAACGGTTGTCACCAGTGTGTTCAGTGCTTGGCCGGGGGCGTATGGTCACACTCACTGAACTCACTGCACCCTCAGTGAGTGTGTGATGCACTTGCGTTGCGTCACATGCTTGAAACATGCCTCCTATTTCAATAACGTAAACATGTTTATTGATTAACGAACGGCCCGGACTAACACACAGTTTACTGTGATCGCCGGGGTCCGTTGCTCTGTAGTGATTGGCTAGGGGAGAATCTAATCCCTTTCTGAAATGGGTTATATTCTGGTGGTGGGAAAATGTCAGCTTGTGTAGCATTCAGTCTCAAGTCTGTGTCTTCATCCAACCTCCCACACACTTCTGTTCTGAACCTATACTGGAACTCTGGACTTTACTGCTTCACTGCTTCACGCACGCAAGCACACACGCACTTGGCCTACGGTTCCCGGAGCTGTCACCCGTAGATGTGACAAGGCCGGTCGGTGCGCCACACCCATCTGGTTCTTTTTATAGACCTTCGCTCTGAGACAGAGGGTGGAGGGGCTTAGGGTCAACGCTGCATCGTTCTTGGCCAGTGGTGTAAAGTAACTAAGTACACTTACTCAGGTACTGTTCTTCAGCACAATTTGGAGGTGCTTTTGCTTTACAAACACTTCCACTCCGCTACATCTCAGAGGCAAATATTGTACTTTTTACCTTTCTTTGGTATGTATATTTTCAATACGTTTATACTCAAGTAACATTTGGAATACATGCCTTTTACTGGTAACAGAGTAATAGAGTATCTCTATATTGTGATATTGCCACAGTTTACAATTTAGGCATCTAACAGACGCTCTTTATCCAGAGCGACTTACAGTACATTGAGCAAGGTTAACGCATACATCAAATGCAGAGAGACGGTGTAGTACCTCAGTAATCTATTAATCTACTAAACCAAGAACCTAGCATCAGTTTAAACAATATACTATCAATATATATATATATATATATATATATATATATATATATATGTACATCGAAACTAGAAAATATAGGATGCCAGGTAAAAAGAAATAGCCTAGCATCTGTCTAAATAACATGCTCTCTAAATTATATTTTTAACCCTTGCATAAGACTGCAAGGTCGTCAAGACTAGGTGAAGTGCTACGAGCTGAGGTGGAGTCTGAATAGGTGACTATTCACACTACTTCTGATATTTTTACTCAAGCAAAAAAATACCTGTCTCCCAGCACTAGTGTTAATTTTGACAGCAAATGTGTTTTTTTGTCATATTTTAGTCATCTGAAATGTTTTAGTTTTAGTCGACTAAATCTACAGTTAATGTTGTCTACAAAAATGTATTTTGGCAGGCATTGATGGAGTCGTAATGGCTGATTTTACACTTGGTCGCATGCTGAAAATATAGCCCATCTAAGAGCTTGTAGATCTGCTATTTTCAGAGAGCAACCCCCGAGCACAACCAAACATACAATGACTCGTCTTTTAGTTCTACTGGATCTCTTCTCCACTAGTCCCTCCCTCACATTTTAGTCTAGTTTTTATTGTTGATGGAATTGCCAATATACTTAGACAAATAATAGTCTTAGTTTTATTTATGTTTGGTCAGTAAAAGAAAAGGTAATGGACAAACACTTTTCTTCATCATTTTTAGTCAACGAAACGACCACCGCCCAGCATCAGTGTTTGTACCTGATCACCCTCCTCTTCCATAGGCCCCGCTGTGCTCTCTGGACAGAGGGAAGGTGTTGATCTAATTTAGGCCGTCTCCATCTCTTTCCGTGTGCTAAACTAATCTAATGTAGCTCCGCCTAAGTGCTGGGAGTTAGCGCTGCCACACGTGGCTACGTGCCCGCAGGCACCCTGGGGACCGCTGGGCGTTCTGCCTGGCAGCATGGCAGCATGAAGGGTGTCATCGTAGGTCATCATGTACCATTGGTGTCGGTCGGAAACCTTGTATGTCCAAAATACTGTTACTTTTCAGGACATGTAAAAGATAAGGATGTCCCGATCACGTTTTTTTGCTTCCGATCCCGATCACAAATTTTTGCTCCCAATCCGATCTTTAGGCAATGCATTAAGAAAAAAGAAAAGAAAAAACACGTTCACCAACATGTGAATGGTGCTAGGTTGCTAGCAGAGGGATACAACCGGAAATGATGTCATCCCCCCGAAAATCGCCAAATTCACTCCCGGGCCATGTATATTTTGTTTACACCCTGGCCACATGGTGTTCCTGTTACCGCCTAAAATGAGGTAAAAAAAGAAGAAAAAAATTATAAAATAAAAACCCTGGCCGATGCGGATGAATGAATGAATGAATGAATTAATTAATTAATACCTGGCAGTTAATGTGTTAAGGAGTAGCGAAAATTGCAAATCTACTAGATCACAAGGGCAAGAGAGTCCAGTGTGTGCCAGCCAGGCGTGGCGTGGTGCCTGGGACCTGGGCGTTCTGCCCGCCAACGTGGCAGCATGGTGGCATCATGGCTCATTTCAACATGGACGAACAAGAGCAAAAACCACCACCACCACCACCACCACCACCACCACCAACAACAACAACAACAACAACAACAACAACAACAACAACAGAGCAGGGAGAGGATTAGGACTGGGTTTGGCAGGAGACAACGTGTCCCTAGAACAGCCTTTCTCTCATCTTCTTTTTTTTATTTTATATATTTTTGGGGGCTTTTCTGCCTTTTACTTGGATATCACAGTGGACAGCCACAGGAAGCCGCTAGGCAAAAAGAGAGAGACAGTGTTTGTCAGGCTCGAGAATCAATCATTAACCATTAGGACAGTGTTCTGAACAAGTGGTCTGGTGGGGGCTTCCAGGTGGTCCCCAGCTAAAGGATGGAGAGTCGATAACCAAATGGACCCTTATATATGTTACCTCTTGAGAGTGCTAAATGAAACCAAATGTTTGATGTCACGTGACGTCTTGACCAATCCTCAAGCTTGCACCATTCCCCCTTTGAACTCAATGGACTTTTGGGGTTTACTCTATAAAGTTGGAAGAGAACAATATTTAAGAAGTAATTAAGAAGTAGTCCCTGTGAAATGTCTAACCCTCTCTTTTGGGTCTCCACCTGAAACGTTTGGGAACCACTCGACTTTAGACTGATAGTGACCCTAGATTACTGAGGCACTTGACTGTCTCTCTGCATTCTATGTATGTGTTCACCTTGCTTATTATTAAGTCACTCTGGATAAAAGTGTCTGCTAAATGCCTACATTGTTTGGTAACTGTGTGAGTGACATGAAATAATGGAGATGGAAGAGAATGGAAGGTCTGGGAGTAGAGAGGATGGATGGATGGATGGATGGAGGAGGGGTGGGGGGGACTTGGCAGGGCTCTGTGGCCAGCAGAAGGCTGGTAGCCTGGGGAATAGCCTCCTGTCCATCTGTTCCCATGCCTTCATCATCACCACACACACACACACACACACACACACACACACACACACACACACACACACACACACACACACACCGCCCCAGTCTACAGCACATTACCTACACCCCCAGGACACTGTGTGTGTGCGTGCGTGCGTGCGTGCGTGCGTGTTGGAGTGAACTTTTCTCTCTTGACCGGGCGTCTGTGCGCTGTCCCCTCAGTCCCCTCTGTGGCGGTCAGAGGACTGAACTCTCGGCCCCGCTCTCTCTCTCTCTCTCTCTCTCTCTCTCTCTCTCTCTCTCTCTCTCTCTCTCTCTCCCTCTCTCTCTCTCTCTCTATGCAGCCAGAAGGTATTCAGGACAGGGTAAAAGTGCTTCCTCCCACAAGAACTTGACCTACATTATACCGACCCGCAATCTGCAAGTGTCGGCAACAACGCTGGCATTTTGTCAACCTCAGGATGGGGGAGGGTTGTGGGGGGACGGCAGGGAGTGTGCAGGGGTGGCGGGGGTTGTCACAGGTAGATAAAAGTGTAAGGTTTTAGGATTAATAGAGGTACAAGGCCACTGGCTCCTCTACATCTAAGAGGAACACATTGTATTATTTTGTTTTACTCGACTCTCTTTTTCACCATCAATTTTCACCGTCACCTTTTTTGCGTCCCCACTCGGGGTATGTTGCTATATCAGTGGTGTCTGAGGACCCCCAGAATGATATGTATGTTCCATAAGCAAAGATCTGCGTAAAAAAATGCTTGCTTTATGATTATGTATTTAGGCCTATTCGAAGATTTGTTCGCGATTTTCCAAAACAAATATATATATATATATATATATATATATTTATAATAAAATCATAATTATTTTTCTTCCACGAAACCACGGATCGACCGATCTGCAAGAGAGGCATTTAGAAAAGCGTTGAATGAAAACCATGATGATGATGATGACGACAGATTTTC
>NC_137814.1:26915698-26930698 GCF_963921795.1 Nannobrachium achirus | reverse complement strand
AGAGATGCATTGCAAGACTGCAGCGTTTTGCAGTGGAGAGGAGTTGAACAGAGCGATGGATATAAATAAGTGTCAAAGTGAACTTTTATATTACTCCAAAGGTGCGGAGATTGTTGACAACATGTTACATGACGTCCATCATATTGAAGTGGTTTGTTTCTCAACTCAAGTGAAAACTAAGTGATGCACGCAGCACAAACCAGCCGTCGTCAGCGCAACAAGACTATAGAGAAATTGAATAAAAGCCATTTCTACCTTTAAAGTTTTCGGGGTCCGAGAAGAGTATGAACTTGTGTCTAAAATATCCAACGCACTGTATGTGCGGTGTGCGCCAGGCTGCCAGCCCTGCAATGCTGTAGCATTGCAGGGCTAAGTAGCATTTTAGTAGCAGGGCTAAGTAGCATTTTGGATAATTATATGGAAAGCGAGCGCATTATGGAATAGCCTACACAATCCCTGAGTAGTGAGTACAGTAAAGCAGAGAAAGACAGAAGACAACGACTCCAGGTATGAATGAACTCAAACTGTCTGCGCTGCCTGTCTGTCTGTCTGTCTGTCTGTCTGTCTGTCGAATGCTGTGGAAAGTTGCAATGATCCTGTGTCTTTGAATTAATATCTGGAGCAATCACCTTGTACGATTGATTTAGGCTATTTTATTAGCAGTTTGGGTGGAAAAAAAGAAGTGAGGTATTCGAACTGCCAACATTATAAAATTATACATTATATAATAATAAACATGATATCAAATATGATATGGATCAAAATGGAAAAACATCTGCACGAAGAATCTGAGATAAATGGTATGTGTGAAAAGGGTGGCATTTGTTGTTTGAAGATGAACAATGTGGGGCAGAGGTTCTGAATTGGCATCCAGGGAGTGTGTGTGTGTGTGTGTGTGTGTGTTTGTGCACAGTTTGAATACCAGTAGAGTCGCCGAAATGAAGCTCGCCGAGAAACGGGGGGTGCGTTCGGAAATGCACACCGGGTGGGGCAACGGTGCGCTTTTTCAGTCTGAACTCTGAAGGTAAACTTTCTGAAAAGCAGCAGTTGCTAACCTAACGTTGCTATTGATGTTTATAAACTAGGGTAAATTATAATAGAATATTAGAATATTAATTCATGTTGATACTGAAGAAGGCATACTGTGATTGTGTGTCCTACTTTACATGTTTGTTGTTGCTAGCATTAACATTTATGATATTGTGAGATTAAGACTATAACCATAATTTACCCTAGTTTATAAACATCAATAGCAACATTAGGTTTAGCAACTGCTGCTTTTCAGAAAGTTAACCTTCAGAGTTCAGGCTGAAAAAGCGCACCGTTGCCACACCCGGTGTGCATTTCTGAACGCACCCCCCGTTTCTCGGCGAGCTTCATTTCGGCGACTCTACTGGTTACCCACAGTTTGGCAGCGACCAGGGCCAACAGCACTGAGATTAGCTGGTAACGGACGGACGGACGGACGGACGGACGGACGGACGGACGGACGGACGGACGGACACTTCGGCCTGGCGGAGACAATAAGCAGCTACACTTTAGAAACAACCCCCCAAAAAAACGCAACCCACAATCTATCAATATTTACAAGAAACGTTACTGAAAAAACAAGCCCAAAGTCTCTTGTATACAGTATAGCACACATGGCAACGCTGGTGGCTGACGGTCTGTCTTGTGGTTTGTCCCCAGGTGCAGGGGGGTAACGGGGGTCTAAGTGGGGCTCAGGGTGATGCGGGGACAATAGATGTGGTTTGATCCACTGGCTGAGGTGCAGGTCTGGAGTTGCGGCACCATTACCATAAAGAGACATTAGCATTTAAAGTGCTCTCCTCTGTCTATAGACTCCTATAGTATTACTGCTGTTGATGCTGCTTTACTGAGCGGAGACACAACAATACTGAACGAGCTGCAACTGAGTAAATAATCACATGTACTCTAGTACTGTAATTTTGTACCACTTTGAGGTGCTTTTAGGGAATTTACATTTTTTGTTTAGTGTGCTTTTTTTCTCCACTACATCTCAGAGGTCCTTTTTGGGGCTTTTATTTGGCAACTTTTAGATTGATTGAATTAGCAGTTTGCTAAAAAGAAAAAAAGAAAGAAAAAAGAAAAAAGCATAGGGAAGTACATTTAAACCCAAGAAAGCACTATGGTTTGTTTCCAATGGGGTCCTTTGTACTCAATTCAATGAAACATTTAATGACATACACATATACAATATGCAAAACATCAAGTTACTAGTTACTATGATTAGATTGTGATTACAAAACATACTTGCACGAGTATACTAGGGATATTCAAAAATAGCCAATCTACGAACTCACTGTCTATTTTTGGAGAAAAATAAATATTATTCATAATGAGTATGATAATGAATGAATATGACTCCTAACCAGCGCCGGCGGGCCGTATACGCAGACTACGCACTCTGCGTAGGGCCCCGCCGACCAAAAAGGCCCCCCACCGCCCCCTCCTCAGCAGAAAAGAACTAGTGCTGCATGGTTAATCGTTTTCAAACCGAAATCGCGATGTGAAATCCCGACGATTAGCGAATCGCAATTCGCAAAGTTTCTCTGCGAAGTAGACTTTCCAAGCAATATGGAGACGTTTTAATTTTTTAAATCCCTTCATAATTGACTAAAGCAATGATCAAATCAAACTGTGGTGACTTTCTTTGCTTCCGTGCATCTCCACACCGCTGAAAGAGAAAGTGAATGTGATGTTTTGGCACAGTGGCCACTGTGCAGGAGCGTGGGAACAGCATGGGAACTGCAGGTGTTCCAGCACCCCTACGGGGAAGTTTTCATTTTTTATTTAAATAAGAAAAGAACAAATCAAACATAGCAAAAATACATTGCCTGTTGTTGTTGTTTTTTATTTATTCATTTATATATACTTTTTTATATATATATATATATTTCCATTATAAAATGGATTAAAAAACGATAAAAAATGTTAGGCCTATTTGAACAAATCAAACATAGCAAAAATACATTGCCTGTTGTTGTCGTTTTTTATTTATTCATTTATCTATACTTTTTATATATATATATAGATTTCCATTATAAAATGGATTAAAAAACGATAAAAAATGTTAGGCCTATTTGAACAAATCAAACATAGCAAAAATACATTGCCTGTTGTCGTTTTTTTATTTATTCATTTATATATACTTTTTTTTATATATATTTCCATTATAAAATGGATTAAAAAACGATAAAAAATGTTAGGCCTATTATTTTTTCGCGGGTGCTCGCTACGCTCGCGCCTGCAGGAAGGCCCCATAGCAGAATAGGGCCCCCATGGGCCCAGAAACGGCTCTGCTCCTAACAGCACTGACTAATGTTATATCTCCAAGGAGCCCGTTCTCAAACGTACAATGGATGGTCAAAAAGGTAGATCTAACTTAATATAGTTAAGTTATGTCTCGCAGTAAGTAACATAGTTACCAGTAGAGTATATACTACAACAAGTGAGGATGTGCATTGTTTAAATAACTGTGTTATCATCTGTATGTTTTGTCCATTGGGATCCATTGTCTGTTTCATCATGAGATCTCTCTCTCTCTCTCTCTCTCTCTCTCTCTCTCACTCTCTCTCTCACTCGATCACTCACTCACTCACTCACTCACTCACTCACTCACTCACTCACTCACTCAAGGGGAACACACACTGGACGCGCAGGCAGCGCGGAGGCGGCGCGTCAAAAAATACAGCCCCGTTACTTTCTAATGAACTAACCCACACCGGCGCCGTCAGACACGCGCAGCTGCGGGTCTGCCGCCTCGTCTGCCGCGCCGATACGTTCTTTTTTGTCCAGCGTTGCCGCACGTTGAACATGTTCTCCCATGGTTCTCCCCACTGGGGGAAATGGATGTGCTGTGTGGCAGCGCGCCGCATCCAGTTGGGGTTACCGCGCGTCACTTACCGTGCGTCGATACCGCGACGCAACGCAACGCTGCGCAGCCGTCCGCGTTCAGTGTGTGCTCCCCTTCACTCACTCACTCACTCACTCACTCACTCACTCAAACACACACACACACACACACACACACACACACACACACACACACACACACACACACACACACACACACACACACACACACACACACACACACACACACACACACAATGAAATGGAGCATGAGATGAATAGAGAATTGTGGACAGCAACCTGATTCTCACTGTGTGTGTGTGTGTGTGTGTGTGTGTGTGTGTGTGTGTGTGTGTGTGTGTGTGTGTGTGTGTGTGTGTGTGTGTGTGTGTGTGTGTGTGTTTGTGTTAACCATGTGTGCACCAGACGGGCTTGGCTCACTCTCCATGTGTTGGGCACCAGGCCTGATAGGCCTTCTGCAAACATAACCAGGCCAGATTTATACTGCTTCCAACCTCTTGATATTCAAACCCTGACACACTCGTGCACGCGTGCACACACACACACACACACACACACACACACACACACACACACACACACACACACACACACACACACACACACACACACACACACGTTTGTATTACATCACCATTTTAAGATGACACTTTTATTTATGCAATTTTTACACTTTGGGGGGGGGTATATTAATACATACTGTACACACACACGCACACACACACACACACACACACACACACACACACACACACACACACACACACACACACACACACACACACGTGTATGTAGCACACACAGAACCCCAGGAGACAATGCGGCGTGGACCTTGCCAATGTTCTATCAGTGTGTTGATACAGGCAGTGTTTACACACACACGCACACGCACGCGCACGCACACACACACACACACACACACACACACACACACACACACACACACACACACACACACACACACACACACACTACCCCATTTTAAACCTTCTATTCTGAGTCAAATGGACCTGAGCTACAACGACTGCTTTGTTTCCGTCTAAAACACCACCATCTCTCTGTCTAAAATAGCAGATAGAAGCTTTACAATGTGTCACAAAGCCAAGCATTGTGGGCTTATAGATCTGATATATATATATATATATATATATATATATATATATGGGAACAACAGGTTTAAAAAAGCTGCCTGAAACCAAGCTTTAGGTTTTGCAGCACAGAGCAGAGCAGAGCGTTTGTGTTTGATAAATGATTAATGTGTGATGGAGTGTGATCACGGTTCACGCCTCCTGCAGGATCTATTTCAGTATCAGGACATGTGAGTCATCCAGGAACCTGATGGCTCAATACCTGTGTCTGTTCCTCACTCCAGTCTGTCTTTCTGTCTGTGTCCGTTCCTCAGTCCACTCCGCTCAGCTTGCTTTGTCCGTTTGTCTGTCGACGCTGTCAGCTTACCTGTTATGTCCAAAAGCATTCTTAGTTAGCCACAAACTGTTGTTAATTTATTTAACCAGTATAAAACCACATTGTGGCCAAGAGGCAGAGATATTACACAGCTGTGCATGCATAGCCACGCCTGGATTGTTAACCTTTATAGTAATATAGTTATTATATTATGATGACAACATATAGCTGGATGGATAGAGAGCACATATCGTCAGCACTTTTTTTTCTTTCTTTTTTCAAAATGTTAACCAATGAAAAGTATTAACGAATTAAATTCACCGTGTATGCCTCAATGGGCTGTGTTTTCAAGTGGTCACTGCATTTTTTTATATTAATAATCTGCAAAGTAACTCGTAACATGCAGCCGTCATAAAAGTAAAAAGTACAGTACTGCCTCTGAGGTTTACGTGCATGCACATTGCACAACACTATGTAATGTGCTTCACCCCAGCACCACCAGTAGGCTCTGCTTTCCCGAAAGGCCGGGGATCAGCGGGGATCGCGCTGCGGTGGAGACACAAACACAATCGCTCCGTGAGTAAACGCCGGGCGATATTGCAAAGATGACCACAGTCCAGCTCTTGCCGCCCGTGAGTGCGTCCATGAATAGAGCACGCGTGTGGGGGCCACGCCGCCTCGCCGCCCCGCCTCGCCTCGCCGCCCCGCCTCGCCGCCCCGCCTCGCCGCCCCTCAACTTCTCTGTGCGTCCCGAATAATCGCCCGACTCTCATTGAAAATGAATTACTAGGGCGCGTCTACTGCCTCCTGTCTGAAAGGAGCATGTACATGTAGACCTGGAACCACTTTAAACATTATGTTATGCTTTAGCTATAAAAAAAAAAAAAAGATATACAAGCTCACAGCGCAGCGCCGAGTGCAGTGCTGCGAGCTTGTAGATCTGCTATTTTTAAAAAATCATGACATTTTTAGCAAATCTTTGGATTTATCTTTTTAAAAACGAACAGTTTTAACTCAAATATTTGCTTCTGGCGGTCCTTGGAACAACATATATTGAGATGGGGGTCCTTGACATGAAAAGGTTTGAGAACCACTGACATAGAAGCATCCGTTTTTTCAAAAACCTTAGAAGGATTTAGAAGACATTTATAGAATTGGGTCAACATATTCAAAGACTTGCACACATTTTCCCAATTTTTTAAAATAAAATAGCAGATCTACAAGCTCACAGTGTGGCACTTGGTGCCCCACTGTGAGCTTGTAGATCTGCTATTTTTGGCCTGGCCTGAAAATGTTGCAAGACCCCTCTGCTAATGTGCCGAGCAGAAGGGAATATTATATTTGATCTTGCCTGAACGGCAAGATCAAATATAATATTCATAGTTATTCTATTTACATTTCTCAAGCTCTCACTCTCTTTGCAAGTTTTCTGATGGTTTTGTAACTTCTATTTTGGGTGACAAAGGAGGGAGGGAGAGAGGGAGGAACCAGTAGATGGATGGACTTGGCTGGCTACTGAATGAGGAAGCTGTGGGCGTTCTTCAGTGTTGGAGGTTTGTGTGAATGTAGGAGTGATTGGCTAGAGAGGATGAGTTGGAACATATTGTGTATGATGGTCTGCTGAGCCTTGTCGCAACATGCGGGATTCCAAATGAATGGATGGATGGAAGGAAGAGTTCTCTGCAGAGAAGCTGGATGTTGTGAGAACTTGACACTGACAGAGGAGGAGGTGGAACCGTTTCTGTTTTCAGTAGAGCCCGAACAATGGCAGCCAAAGCATAAAATAAATAGAATGTCCCGAGAATGTCCAAACATGTTTGATATCTGGATCTCTTCTCCACTAGTCCCTTAACATTTGGGTGTAGTTCAGTGTCGCCAGATGGGAAATGTTGAATTATCGTACCGGAGCCTCAAGAATTATCGTATTTGACATGAAACTATCGTACACAGCCAAAAAAAGAGAAATCACTTGCGTAAAAACGTAATTTCACCAAAAAATGCGTCTTTAGTGTAAGAAACAACCTTGTTTGAGACTCCTGCGTGACAAAAATGCATCAGATATGCTGCGTGGAGGTAGGCAACTTCCTGGAGCTTACACAAATAAAAGCCTGAAACTGGTCTGGAAAGATGCAACCGGTGTTTTTAATGCCTCCAAGTACAGATCTAGGGTCAGATTGACTGATTTCCTGGCTTATTTTGAGACGCCAAACCAGATCCCAGATCAGCAGCCAGGGAAAATAGCGAATTCACGCTCTTTTTGGTGATATGCCGAAATTATCGTACATTTGGGCATTTTTGGAATTATTGATCGTACATCGTACAGAGGGTCAAATTATCGTATTAAATACGATAATTATCGTACGTCTGGCAACACTGGTGTAGTTATTATTTGTTGACGATTGTCAATATATTTTTAGTCGACGAAATAAACACTGCTTCAGAGTGACATGCATGCTTATTTCATTTGGAGGTAAATATGAGATGAGATGGGTGGATGGGTGGATGGATGGGTGGATGGGTGGGTGGATGAGTGGTGAGGCAGAAGTGAGTTAGGTGAAGACATTGATGTTGACAGTGTACAAGATGCTGGAAGGACAGATTCATTGAGCAGAGTGGCTGTGGCTGTGATTCAGACACGCAACAGAAGCAAACATGTAGGCCAGTGCTTTTAAAACCCTAACCCACGAGCACATCACAATCTCATTTCAAAAGAGTTGGGGACAAAAAAGAAGAAAAAAGTACAAATTTAAATATTCACCTATAATTACATTTACTGGTTTAATGGTAAAGGCACACCAGTGGGCGTTTCAAGCTTGTGGATCTGCTACTTTTGATGCTTTTGTGTGTCGCTGTAGTATGATAGTAGGGTGGTAATCTTTTTGTGATCACAAAAACCCAAGACAGCTGGACTGGTCTCCGAGCACACCAGCGTGGTCAAGATCAAGGTGTATTAGCATCTCCCAAACTCGTGTTACAGCAGATGATAATACTCTAAAAACACTGTAAACAAGGTGTCTCGGAGTCGGCAAACAGTTTTGGAAGCACTGACGTACAGTTGCAGTCTAAATGCAACCAATGCAAATGAGTTTCACCTTTACATTTAGCTGCTCTGTCTACGTGTGTGCATGTGTGGGTGCACCTAAATGCTACCCTTGGTGCACCTATGAAAAAAGGTTAGGCAGACCAGTTAGTCGCTGGAGCCCTTATTACAAAAGATACAAAGCTAGCTTTGTGTCGTTGTAGCTGAAGTTGAAACTGGCTTACAGTAACTATGTTTTGTAGCATCGGGTCTTTGTATCTTCATGTCGCTGTGGCTTCAATTGAAAATAAATGGTAGCCTGCAGCTTTGTATCTGCCTGTGTGTGAACGCAGCACATGGATTTACTGGCAAAATCCACACAAATGGTCAGCTGTTTGCAATAAAAAAATAAAAAAAGAATAATTCAAATTACAACAACAATGTATTTTCTCAAAATTCAACATAAAACAATTACACTTTCAGTGATGACCTAAACCGGAAGGTTTCCATTTTGATCCCGGTGTGTGTGTGTGTGTGTGTGTGTGTGTGTGTGTGTGTGTGTGTGTGTGTGTGTGTGTGTGTGTGTGTGTGTGTGTGTGTGTGTGTGTGTGTGTGTGTGTGTGTGTGTGTGTTTGGGTGAATGGGTGATTCACGATGCATGGCCAGATCAGCAGCTTCTTACTGCCAACGCTCCTGAAGGAATCCTATAGCCCTTAGGCTTGGGTTATCCTTAGGTTGAATAATTTAGGCAGCTATAGGTTGTAGCAGGTTAGTGAAGCAGACTGGAAGGCTTTTCCATTCATTCCAATAGGATGTAAGTGGTGGAAAGTAAGCAGTAGTATGTTTACTCCAGTACCGTACTTGTGCTATTTGAAAACATACCACAAGTGCGTTTTCAAGTGTGTGTTTTCAATCTACGTGTCGCTGCGCTTGAAGATCGTCTGTAAAAGATTTCGATCATTTAAAAAGAAATTGATAATAAATTGACATTTATTTTTGCATAATGAATACTTTTACTTTTAGTACTTTTAAGTAGGCTATACATATTGAAGCCAATGCATTTGTACTCTTACTCAAGTCAATTTTGAATATTGAACTTTCTACTCTCTAGTATTTTTACATTGTGGCATTGACACTTTTACTTAAAGGAGTAGTTCACCCCCCAAATGGCCTTTTTTCTATTGATTAATCACACCATGGAGACTTTAAGTACATTTACCCCCATTGATTCCGGATGGGGACCCAAATGGACCCATTTGGGTCCCCATCCGGAATAAATGGTGGCAAATTCATCGTAATCAAATTATTGTCTTAGGAATGCGACAAAAACAAACTTTATTATTTATTAAATTATTGAACTCAAGTCTCTGTGGCTTGAGTAATCAATAGAAAAAAAGTATTTTGGGGGGTGAACTACTCCTTTAAGTAAAAACCGTGCGACTACTTCTTCCATCACTGGTGGTGGAGTCGTTAAGGCCCTGGAGAGTGGCTGTGCTGGTGTTGGATGGAGGAGGATAAGACGATGGAGAGTGGCTGTGCTGGTGTTGGATGGAGGAGGATAAGACGATGCGCAGAGGAGGACTTCTGGGAATATGATGAGTTATGGGAATATGATGAGCCTCTGAACGTGGAGCCAAGATCATGCGGAGCCAAGGTCGAGCCATGGGTAAAGGGCATTGGGTGGGTGGGTGGGGGAAGGGGGAGGTCCACCGGGACAGGGGGAGGGGTTGAAAGAGAATAAGGTTAGGGATGCTCTGGGGCGGGTTTGCCCACGGCCATGATGAGAGGTAGGAGGGTGTAAGTGGGACAGGAAAAGGACAGGACCAGTGAAGCACCATGGGATCTGGAAGTGTTGGCAGCCTGGACGACACTGGTAGAAAGAAGTAGAAGGGATTTTGAGAGACGATGAAAGAGACAACAATGGGGATAATCAGGGATGGGATAGCAGACATAATGGGTTGAAATCGAAGAGGGGGTGAGGGAGGGGAGGGGAGGGGAGGGGAGGGGAGGGGAGGGGGAGGGGAGGGGAGGGGAGGGGACCAGCTGTTGGTAGGGTGTGGAGGGTTGCAATTTGCAATTCGTTGCTGTCGGGCAGAAACCTCTCTATTTTCTTTATTAATGTACACTTTTGAATTTGAATGCTGAAAAGTAACGATTTTGGAAATGAAATGAGGTTTCCACCCGACAGAGACGAAGCGAGACTCAGAGTGGTGAATGGAGGATACTGTGGCTTTAGCTGGATTAGGCTGGTGGAATGAGTCTGGATGTACTGTACATCCACTGGAGATGGATGGATGGATGGATGGATGGATCGGTGGATGGATAAATTATTTGGTGTAGAGTCTGACTCCACCAATAATTAATTGTTTAAAATAGACCCCTCTGAAGAGTAGTTTCAATCCCAGTGATGAACAGTAAGTAAGTAAGTAAGTAAGTAAGTGCAGTTTACTTTAGTACTGACTTGTAAAGTGGTATAAATAGCCAATCTTCTAGCTCACGGCTGTGACGCTACTTTTGAAACATTGTATCAGGTGGTTTTATAAACTGGAGGTTTACTTTATTCATTTAAAGTGTGAGGGCCCGCCTGGCTGGTGCCATATTTGGTCACAAATATCAACCCAAACTCCATGTTTGTGACTGATTTGTTGGTTATGGCTGAGTCTTGCTTATGGCTGAATCATAGTGACATGAGCTTGATGACCCTTCCCATTAGCCAATTCTAATATAACCTAGCATATCTAACCAATGAAACGTATTGACACAAGCTTGTGACTAAATACTAACTACATTGGATCCATTGGAGCACAATTTTCTGGAAAGCGATGTTTTTGGTCATAAAAGGGATCAAAAATGCGTTTCACATTTGCAGAACAACTGTATATCTATATATATATATATATATATATTCATCTAATCTATATATCTTATCAGTATTCATTCTACTGCACATTCCTGTGAGAGAACAATCTCTCTCCCTCTCGCTCTGTGTCACTTCTACACTGTGGCTCTTTAAGCTTTTTTTTCTTTTTTTTTTTTCCTTTTGTTTAGGAATAATGATATGCCCAGAATAGGGACGTGCTTCAAAGTTGTTAATGTCTCTCCTCGTCCCTCTGGTGTCTCTCAGAGTCTGGTGTCTCTCCCCTCCGTTGCTGCATATACAGTATGTGTCTCTCCAGAGAATCACAGCGTCTCAAATCTACCTGCTGTATGTTTGCGTTATAACTGTACGTTTACACTGCTGCTCAATGTGGGGTCTGGGACGTCCGGATCGATGGACCCTTATGGCCGGGTCTGTAACCGAGAGTTAAATTAACACTGAGGATTTTACAAGGTATAGATTGGGGTCCCTACCCACCAAACAAATGATATCAAATGGGAGTCTGTGGTCTAATGCATATATCAAACCGGGGGTTTCATTGGCTAAGCCTTTGTACTGCCGGTAAAACTTGACCTATAAAGATTTGGTATAACATGCTGGTCTCGCCTTTCAGTGAGCCCACAATAATAATCCCATCCAGAGGGAGTGAGTGGTGCCTTAGGCTGCTCAACAGCGCCACTTGAAGGTGTCTATCTGTCCATATCTGTCCACATACAGACAGACAGACAGACAGACAGACAGACACACTCAGTCAAATGTTGGAGCGGCACCGGGGCACCGCCCAATAAGAAATGTCACACCTACCCACCCACCCACCCACCCACCCTCTCTCTCTCTCTCTCTCTCTCTCTCTCTCTCTCTCTCTCTCTCTCTCTCTCTCTCTCTCTCTCTCTCTCTCTCTCTCT
Source organism: Nannobrachium achirus (assembly GCF_963921795.1). Classification (NCBI taxonomy): domain Eukaryota; kingdom Metazoa; phylum Chordata; class Actinopteri; order Myctophiformes; family Myctophidae; genus Nannobrachium; species Nannobrachium achirus. The sequence continues at coordinate 26,918,595 of NC_137814.1, read as the reverse complement.
CTTTCCTCTCTCTACATACTGTACATACAAAGTTTGTTGTATGTTTTTGTGTGTTTGTATGATACAAACACACAAAAAACACACAATGTCATGTAGAAGTGGCTGTAGTAGCGCTGCTTTAAAAGAAGGTTACATAATCACTGCTCCTCCCTTCATCTTCCTCCACCTAAAAACACCTGACAGGGGAGATAAATACACCCTCCTCCTCCCTTCCTCATCTTCCTCCTTCTAAACCCACCCACCAAACCTGCGGCCCCTGGTTGCTCTCTTGGTTGCTGCGGTGGCCCCCCGTTCTAATTAAGGTCTGGGTGGTGGGGGGTGTAGAGGCAGCAGTAGAGATGAAAAACAACATCTGATCACCTCTCTGGGGAGAGGGGAGGTTGCAGATGTACAGGCTGCATATTGGCCTCATCAGACAGCCGGCCTCCCGACCTCGTCATCGATCCTATCCCCGCCCACCCGGCCCTCTGATCAGCACCATCATTGGCATTGATCAGCTGGCGAGGTGGAGATGGGGGGAGGGGGAGGCACATCACAGGTTTACATGCATTGGTGTAAAGAGATATGTGGGTGAAATTGTGGGCTTTATTTGGGGAGTTTTTCTGGGAGGGGAGAAAAGAGACGACCCTGCTGAAAGAAAACCCAGCAAAGACCAGCTTAAACTGGTCCAGCTAAAACCAGCTACCATCATAAGCTGGTTTTAGCTGGGGGTTTTTTCAGCAGGGGATAGGGAAAGAGTTAGAGCCGGAGATAAGGGGAGATAAACACACCTAGTGTGAAGTGAGCAGTGCTATTTATGAGTTCATTAGAAGTCCCACGAAGCTTGGCCAATGTGACCCTGCGCGTACAACAAACTTTGAGCACTTTGTGCCAAGATGTAGGCCAGACGGTAGGTCACGCTTCAGAGGCAGAGCCCGGACAAAGCCAGATGTTGGAGCTTATAGATCTGTCTAGGAGCACTGCTCGAAAAACTGTTTATCAATGAAAATGATCACCACGATGCAAAGTGTTGTGAGCTCGTAGATCTGCTTATTTCCACTGCTTTCACGCAGCACGCAGGGAAAAACATTTTAAAAAGTTAAAATATGGAGGTACGAGGTTTCGCTTTGTGCCGCGCTTCGAGCTTGCCGATCTGCTGTACTTGCCCGACAGCGACCAACGATGTACAGTGCTGTGATTTTTTTTCCCCTGAGCCCCAGCGCTCCTCGCTGTCCTCCATGACATCCTTATAACAGCTCTACTCTACGTTCTCCTCCTGCAGACCTCCCTTTTATCCCCTCTCCTCCTCCTCCTCTTCCCCCCCCCCCCCACTCTCTCTCTCTCCAGTCCTGTTTTATGTGGTGCTCTCTCTCTCTCTCTCTCTCTCTCTCTCTCTCTCTCTCTCTCTCTCTCTCTCTCTCTCTCTCTCGGTATAGTGGCTGTACGCTGCTATCTGAAGTAGCTTGACAATCCTATCAGACAGCCCTCTCCAGAGCCTATCTCTGCAGAGAGAGAGAGAGAGAGAGAGAGAGAGAGAGAGAGAGAGAGAGAGAGAATGCAGTGGTGTAAAGTAACCAAGTACTTTTACTTAAGTACCATTTTGGGGTATGTGTACTTTACTTGAGTGTTTCCAATTTCCAATACTTTTTCTTCTACTCTGCTACATCTCGGATCCAAATATTGTACTTTTATTTGAAAACTTGAGTTACTTGAGAACGTACACACTTGTAGATCTGCTATTTTCAAACATTTTGTACTTTTACTTTTGGTACTTTAAGTAGTAGTTTTCAAATATTTTTTATTGAAACACAGTGTTGCATATAAGGCAGGTATGCGTAGTGATGATACCCCAAATCCCATTCCCATCACAGTAATTGTTTGCACAACATGCATGTGATCTGAGGCTATCAAATAGAACAAAGTCTAGTACAGAAAAAAAAGAAAATACCCTGCCCATAAAAGGTAATAAAAGAAAAACATTTTCTCAACACTTTAAGTACATTTAGATTTCCTGACTTTTACTTGTATCAGAGTATTTCTGCATTGCAGTATTGATGCTTTTACTTAAGTGACACATGTGAGTACTTTTTCCACCACTGCACTCTCTCTCTCTCTCTCTCTGTCTCTCCCTGCTCCGCGATGCGAGGTGTTCAGCAGAAAGCAGATGGCATGTCTTGTCGTGTGGACAGGTATTAACGAACGCACAGGGCCTGCAGAAGGGGGAGGGGGGGGGGAGAAAACAGAGACGGAATCTTATAAGCGAGCGCCACGGCGACGGGTTGACGCGTGTTTGTGGTCCGTGTTAATACCGGATGCCTCGATGCCCCAGAGCCTCGAGTTATAGTTGTGTCGGTTGTCGTAAACAGCAGATCTACAGGTTCACAAAGCGTTACGGCAATTTACAATTTAGGCATTTATGGCAGACGCTCTCACCCACAGTGACTTACAAGTGTGAGATGGGAATAAGCAGAGTAATCTGTTCTAAATGACATGCTATGTAATTACCATTGTATACATTGAAATTATAGTATGGTAAAAAATGTGCCTAGCATCTGTCTAAACAACATGCTATAATTACCATGTTGTACATAGAAACTATAGGTACTAATTGGTAAACAATTAACCTTTAACATCTGTCTAAACAACATCTACTAACAGCTATCCAAATCATAGTGGTTGAGAAAAAAACAGGATCAGGGGTCCTTGGGGGTCCCCAGCTAAAGTAGTTAATGCAGAATCACAATCATTTTAACCCAGGGGTCTTCAACGTTTTCAGGCCAAGGACCCCTTAGTTGAGAGAGAGATGAAGCAGGGACCCCCACATAGATTTCATAGATTCCATAATACTGTTTAATCGTTTGACAGCACTGTATATTTTGGATTCATGTCAATTTGTGTTTTCAGATATTTAACCACTT
>NC_137814.1:26908198-26913198 GCF_963921795.1 Nannobrachium achirus | reverse complement strand
TTTACTTAAGTAAAAGTATCAATTCTGCATGGTGGAAATACTCCGTTCCAAGTAAAAGTCCGAAATTCAAAATGTACTTGAGTAAAAGTATGAAAGTGTTGGCATCAAAATGTACTTTAAGTACCAAAAGTAAAAGTACAAAATGTTTGAAAATAGCCAAGGTATAAAATAGGGCTATGAGTATGTTTCATAATATTACAATTTATATCTGCAAATAAACTAGTAACTAAAGTTTTCAAATAAATGTAGCGAAGTGAAAATCCAGTATTTGGACCCGAGATTTAGTGGAGTAGAAGTAAAAGTATTGGAAATCGGAAACACTCAAGTAAAGTACAAATACCTAAAAATGTTACTTAATTACATTACTTAAGTAGATGTACTTACAGTAGCTACTTTACACCACTTCACTCAAGACAATAAAACAACGAAACCAGCAGACGGTCACAGCAGACTAAACAAATGACGCTACTAATGTAAAAGCTTGCTTATGTGTACAGGTTTGTCCTTTACGCACACCTCGGGGTGATATATGAATAATATAGATGTGAATATAGATAATAGAATGTCCTTATTATTGAACGTTAATAGATTTTCACATGAGGGACAAAAAGGATGTTCGTTGGAACTCCTGCAGAGTTGGCAGAGCGGAGATCAAAGAGAGAGCATGATGTCACCTTATTAATACCTTTTACCTGCAGGCTTTCTTTCATCCAGCATCTATTCACAGTATGACACTTGTACAGAGTAATGTGCAATAACAGAGTACTCACTTTATTATTATTACAAAACATACCAATCCAATAAGCCCCATTTTATACAATGTCCATTAGAAAATAGCTGATCTACAAACTTGTAAATCAGCCACCGGTATATTCTCCTTGGTACTTTTACTCAAGTCAAATGTTGAATACGAGCCTTTTATTTTGCAGTATTGCTACTTTTACTTTAAAAAGGGTACTTCTTCTTCCACCAGTGGTGAACACAGCTGTGATGAGGAGGAGGGAGCATAGTGGCCCCACTGTGTTTCTAGTATCTCTACTTTCACAGATGTTAGCGGGGGGAGACAGTAGCTCTCACATGGTGCTGGCTGACTGAGTGAGCAGGCCTTATTTGTCAACATGTGAAAACCAATTTAAGTCAAAGGCAAATAAATGGATTGGACACAGCCTGAGCCGGCACACTCTCCCACAGACAAGACCCTATGTTTAATGTGAAAAAGAAAAAAACTGAGCATTACAAATTACATCTACCTCACAGAAACATGTTTCTCTTTTTTCTTTCTTGCATTTGTTTTACCACCCTATGGGTTCATTTTTTTTACCTGGCATCCTAGCTGCTTAGTGGCACTACGCTGTTCTCTTTCTGCATCTCTACTTAACATGTGACTATTTGCCTTGTTGTTTATTGACAACAGTTGTACGTCGATAAGAGAGTCTACTAAATGCCTAAACTGCCATTTGCAATTGTAAATTGTAACTGTAATGAAACCAAACGGACCCGTTCCATTTGTACACTCTCAGAGGTAAATTGATTGTTTGATTGAATACTTTATTGGAGAGAAATTTTTAACAGCTCGTGGTACAGTCAGACATACTAAAAGGAGCAGTCAAACTAAAAGGATAACACAAAAGACGTCCTGGGGACTCCATTGTGGTCATCGGTATTCAATTCATCGACATAGAATACAGAATGTCTATACGTGCTGTGATATTACAGATTATCTGCTCAAACATGAGACATAATCTGATATCACAAACCCCCCAGAGCAATTTGATATACAAAAAGTTCATGCACATAACATTGAACCTTCAGTTACATGATTTAAGATATCACATATCATAATCAATCCATTGAAACACAGTACGATCCATAATCAACAATACATATATTAACATATGAATGTACATTTGACAGGGAGGAGGCCAGGGTGGTGGAGGGATTTTTTAAACCAGTAGTGACAGCTAAACAGATTGAATGAACTTGAATGAATAGGGACTGCTTAAATGAATCGCCTGAAATGCACTGTGGGTAAGAGGGCTTATGAGAGTTACTGTAGCTTGTAGCGAATGAGAATGAACGTGAAGTGACAAACTGCACTTGTGGGAGTGTGAATGAATTAACTTGTTAGTAGGCTCGCGTAGCCAGACAACTATTCCACAATCTCTGAATGCTATATAGAGTCTAGAACTACAGCTCCTGAACGGCGAGTAATGGAAACTGGCATTACAGTTCAAGAAAATATATTTTAAAATGTAATTTCTGCTAAGCAGCAAGCTAAATGCTTAGATGATTTTTTTTATTGCGACCGAAGGTCGCATATACTCTGAAGAATCGTGTCGCTTGAGTGTCCTTCCTTCCTTCCTTCCTTCCTTCCGTATCCTCGTGACCGTCCTTCCGTATCCTCTGTGATGTCAGTGTGATGTCAGCGAGTTGTGACATCACTTCCTGTACAGGGCGGCTACACGAAATGTGGATAACACTATATATGGAGATAGTCCAGTCCATCATGTCATATGGGACTACCGTCATAGAAAGTAGCCATTGTTAGGCCGGAGTCATTGGCTGTCTAAACATGGAGATGTGGATAACACTATATATGGAGATAGTCTAGTCCAATATGTCATATGGGACTACCGTCATAGACAGTAGCCATTGTTAATCCGGAGTCAATGGCTGACTGTCTGTACAGGAAGTGATGTCACATGACATACTTTTTATGCCCATATATGAGTCCTAACATGGAGATGTGGATAACACTATATATGGAGATAGTCTAGTCCAATATGTCATATGGAACTACCGTCATAGACACAGCCATTGACTCCGGCCTAACAATGGCTACTGTCTATGACGGTAGTCCCATTATGACATGATGGACTGGACTATCTCCATATAGTGTTCTCCACATTTCCATGTTTAGGCCCCATCGCTCACACCCTCGATGGGGTTGGCGATAGGGCCTTTCTGTGTGGAGTTTGCATGTTTCCCCGTGTCTCCTAGGGTTGATACCCTCACAAAAACATGAACAAACTCCCCCCAGAATGATAACAACTAGAATCGTCAGAGAAACACTGTGGTTGGCCAGATAGTCAAGAATTGGCGCGACATGTCACCCTGAGGTGTCTTACTAGTCTATATAATGATAAATGTGCGCGATGTGAGACTTCACTTCCGCTTTAAACGGTTACTCATCGTTCTTCTTCCGTTATTCCAGTCTATGAGGGGGAGAGAAAACGGGTGAACAATGACGGGGAGCATTTCCAAATCGCGGAGTCAACAGTCTGGCCACGCAAGACTAACTTGTTAGCAAATTAATGAGGGGGGTCCGGGGTAGATATGAACACACAAATACATCTTGCCTTCCGCATTTTAAAGAGCTTTTTTTTCTTTTGTCTATCCTAATGGAAAACAGATATTCTCTCATGTTTTCCTCGTGACATACTGTATCTTAGAAGGAAAGATTTCCGTATTTGACATAAATCTAAGTTGCTATAAAGTAATAACAATGTAATTCAGAGGTGCCGTGGATTGAAAGGTTATTTACAGGGGTGCCCTGAGACAAAAAAATATAAAAGAAATGTTTGAGAGCCACTGCTCTAAACCGTCCTCCTCTCTCTCTGTCCCTCTTTCTCCCTGCAGAGGACCTGCTTCCTCTGGGCTTCCCCAGCATAGACATGGGCCCCCAGCTGAAGGTGGTGGAGCGGACCCGCACCGCCACCATGCTGTGTGCCGCCAGCGGCATCCCCGACCCAGAGATCTCCTGGTTCAAGGACTTCCTGCCCGTGGAGCCGGGCAGCAGCCAGGGACGCATCAAGCAGCTCCGCTCAGGTGAGCCACCGGCCGGCGACCGCCAGGGAAAAGAGAGTGGGCACGGAAAACATGGATTAGAGTAGTAGTTGGTCGCCATGAGTCCACGACTGAATTCAGTCGTTTTCACAATATGAAAGGGCATCCTACTGTATATTCAAAATGGATAATGGGTGGGTGGACTACTCCCCCCGTCAGTATGACATAACCATAGAGTACTCTATGACTCAGACATGACCATATATAGAGTTCACTATGACTCAGACATAACCATAATATATAGCATTAACAATTTTTAGTACAAAAGTAGGTCAGCCATTTTTTTGAATAGGCTAGACAAAGTATAAAATGCCAAATGTACTCCGGTACTTTCCAGCGCTCTAGAGTATAAGCAGGCGCTTCAGGGCCGAGTGGAGCAGCATCTCCACTCAGGTGTGGGAAACACCCGAGGGAACACAGAGCCAACAGCGTAAAGTATGAATGATAAGCAGCCTGCGTTGAGGGAATATATATCTCTCTCTCCGCTCATCCACAACCAAACCTCCTATCTCCAATCTCCCACGTTTATACTATTTGTGTTTTTTCTCCCGTAACTTAAAAACATTACTTTGTCATACAGGATTGTTGCACAAAATAGCCGATCTACAAGCTCACAATCCATCACAATGTGTTGTGAGCTTGTAGATTGGCTATTTTCACTATCGTTCTATTTACGTGTAAATACTCGACTCCTTTGTACATTGGACTGTGACATTGCTGCTATTGATTGGATATGCATAATGCATAAGCATATGACACAGTTATATATTAACACTACATGCACTTCACCTGCACACTTCTGAAACTGCTGCATATTGACGATGCACCTGACGAGATCCTATCATGTTATTCAAATGTTTTCCTCAACAGCATTTTGCTGTGTTGTACTTCTATAAGTGTTTTTGAGCGGTGGTAGACCGCTCCTATAAGTGGCTGTGCGTGTGTCTGTAGCCTTTTTCCTCAGCGTTTTGCCATAGTAAAATATGTGTACGTAGCATCATGTTTGTCTAGTGATGTCATATGTCGTATTTCTATTGTCTTTTTCCTCAGCGTTTTGCCATAGCAAAACGTGCCACCGCTCACTTCACATTGGGTGTGATTTTTCACAATAGAAAAGGGAACAGTTTTGGATATAGACGGTTTCAGCCCGACAG
>NC_137814.1:26858198-26903198 GCF_963921795.1 Nannobrachium achirus | reverse complement strand
AAAATCACTAAAATCGCTAAACGTTAGAAAGCAGTAAATGAAAACATTTTAAAACTCAGCTTTTCTTTTCTCTATTTACAATCTAAAATATGAACCCTTGTTGTAAAAAAAACAAAGTTGTCCTTTAATTCACGAAAGAAACACACAAGTTAGAACATGGAGATACAAGGTTTCTGCCACAACAGCGACAATAGCTTCATTTTGGTTTGACTCTCTAAACGAGTCCTCGGCGTGACGGTCTGACCAGAAGACATAATTGTCGCGTTAATTAAGCTGCGAATCCAATCAATGTGAAATCATGTAGAGAGATGCAAGCACACGGCCAAAGCCCCAGTGAGCCCCAAGACTTATAGCTTCCATTTGGAAAAATAAATTAAAACAAAACAGTTTAGATGTGTTAGAAGAACCTAATTGAAGGTGCTTGCAAATGGACGCGTTTGGGCAGAAATGTTGTATCTCTGCATTTCAACGTTTTTGCGATTTTGTCATGATTTTCTTTGCGCAACAGTAGCGAAAATAGGCAATGTGCAAGCTCACAACACGTTGCATCACGGCACGTTGTGAGCTTGTAGATTGGCTATTTTTAGCATTTAAATCTTTTTCACGTTTTTATTGTGTCTGTCTGGGTGGGTTTTATAAATATTGAACCAAAGAAAATTATTAACACAACTTGTGACTGAATAATAACTAAATTGGATCGCATCTTTTTTCCCCTAAGTAACAGTATTTTGGACGTACAAGGTTTCCTACCGACAGCGACATAATGTAATGAAAAGTCTTTACACAGAGTTGGTGGGATTAAAACACGTCGTCAGGCACGGAACACTGTGTTGTTCTCTTTACAAGGTCTTTGAAACGGTGGAACCCTGCCAGTCTGCATGGGTCTGGGCCCCGTCCAACGAGCTCCCTTCAAGGTTCGGGGACATTGTTCACATTCTCGAGACTGCAGCACTTTGATGGCCTCTCTTCTTGTGAGGGGGTGTAAAACATTGTGCAGAGATGTGCTGAGAAACCTATACAGTCTAGAAAAAGCCTCGCTGAGCATTTATTTCACAAGTCACTTAGTTCATTAGAGCAGGGGTCTTCAACGTTTTTCAGGCCGAGGACTCATTAGCTGAGAGAGATATGAAGCAGGGGAAAGACGCCCCACTACATACAAACTTCTCTGTAGATTTCATAGATTCATAGACTTGTTTCTCAGCCCTATTGATTAATTGATTGATTGATTGAATACTTAATGGGGTGACAGTATAAATACGTGTACACTAACATACATACCCATGCACACTGGACACAATAGCCAGTACAGTGCCAGACGATCGGCGGGCGTATTTTCGTCATGCCATCTGTCATGCCAGTCTAGACCTAGACAGGAGGAGAAATCACATCAATCATTCTCTGTCACTTGGGACTGAGGTTGGCACAGTTTACCTTGGCATGTGATAGAGGTTGGTACAGTTTACCTATAGGCATGGACAGAGGTTGGTACATTTTACCAAGGCATGGACAGAGGTTGGTACATTTTACCTTGGCATGCTACAGAGGTTGGTACATTTTACCTAGTCATGGACAGAGGTTGGTACAACGGTACAGTTTACCCTAGACATGCCACATACTGTAGGTTGGAACAGTTTACCCTAGACATGCCACATACTGTAGGTTGGTACAGTTTACCTAGGCGTGGACAGAGGTTGGTACAGTTTACCTAGGCGTGGACAGAGGATGGTACAGTTTACCTAGGCGTGCCACAGAGGTTGGTACAGTTTACCTAAGCATGGACAGAGGTTGGTACAGTTTACCTAGGTGTGGACAGAGCTTAGTACAGTTTACCTAGGCGTGGACAGAGGTTGGTAGAGTTTACCTAGGCATGGACAGAGGATGGTACAGTTTACCTAGGCGTGCCACAGAGGTTGGTACAGTTTACCTAGGCATGGACAGAGGATGGTACAGTTTACCTAGGCATGGACAGAGGTTGGTACAGTTTACCTAGGCATGGACAGAGGATGGTACAGTTTACCTAGGCGTGCCACAGAGTTTGGTACAGTTTACCTAGGCATGGAGCCATGGACAGAGGATGGTACAGTTTACCTAGGCGTGGACAGAGGATGGTACAGTTTACCTAGGCATGCCACAAAGGTTGGTACAGTTTACCTAGGCATGCCACAGGCCCTCTTCCACTTCCCCCTGTAACAGATGGTGTGCAATATGAGCCCAGAGGCAGCCTGCTGAGTGATGGATGGACACGTCCACTGAGCTACATCCCATCTCTCCCCTGCCTGATCAGGGGTTATTGCTCTGGTTAGAGTTTCACTCCGTTGCCTCTGGGAAAACGGCCAGAAAGGGAAACCTAGCTTGTTGCTTGTTCCTTTTCTTTTTTTTTTTGTCTTTTTTTCGCCGTAGCCATTGACTCAGGCGTAACAGGCTAGTGGTGTAACTAAGTACATTTACTCAAGTACCTACGTACCTGTTATAAAGAGCCAAAAGTGTGGTAACTATGCAACAAAATACACATAGAAAATGTCTTTAAATCGAATAATTGATTCATGAAGTAACATAAGTTGAAAAAAATGGAGATGCAAGGTTTCTGCCTGACAGCAACGAAACAATATACTGTACATACTGCCATTGAAACCCGTGTTGGATTGTCCCTGAGTCTCCATGTAAATCACTCAGCAACCGGAAGCTCAAATCAAACAGGTCTTTCATGCAAATTATTGATTTACATGGCAGGGTAGTACCATTGATACCCTACTAGCCCAACTGAAAACACAAGCACAGATTTAAATGCTGGCCCCTATTCCCTGTCCTACTGCCTCTGTCAATATGTCCTGCCTGTGCTCATTAGTTTTATACAATATACGATTTATGGATCATCTTATACCTACAGTATAAGGGTCCATGTGTACACTGTCAGGCCCACAGCTGCATTTATGTACATCAATTCTTGCATACATTTCTGCTTAATTGATGTACATAAATTGTAATTAATTGCAATTAAGTGTGGCTTGCTCTAAGATGCATGTAATTCACGTCAACAGGTAGTTATGCAATCAGTTCATGGGACCACCTTTGATTGGCATTCATAAATGCACAAATGCCAATTGAAGGTGGTCCCATGCGCTGATTGCATAATTAGTATTTCAATGAAGAAGGCTCACGTTGATACAAAATTATTTATTACAGAATGAATAATGAAATACATTTTGGCGATTAGACTCCATTAACATTAAACATATGATTATGTTTAAATAACATTATACATATAGATTAGAATTTAATAGGGAGAGCCCCCCATGGAGTCTAGACGCTGGTGGTGGCAGTGCAGGTGAACCTCTGTCTTAACTCTTGACAAAGGAGACTAGGTGGTGTTGGGGATGGAGGTGGGTTGCTTGTTGCATGCTGAAAAGAGAATGACATGGTTCAGAGGCAGTGGAGATATTTAAAGGTGGAGACCAATCGCCTGATTGGCTGGGCTGCATATTGGCTAGAAGTGCATGCCCATAGGCTAGAAGAGCACACCCTTTGAGCTGAGAGTAACAACTTAGATCTTTTCATTGAACTTACGCTGACAGCTACATTAACTACCTGTTGATGTGAATTCCATTAGGCCGAGCTTAGAAGATTCAGTGGAATGCTGATGCTCAGGACTGTCGCAATCACAAAACTTTACTTGACAATTAATTGTCATCTATACTATAATTTTGCGAATGTCTGTCTGAGTGAGTGAGTGAGTGTCTGTCTGTCTGTATGAAACAGCGTTTCTCCTCGGTGGCTGGAGCAATTGATCTGAAATCGCATCACCATCAGCATATGAACACACCTGACATAACTGTGAAGCCCGTTTGTCACTTTCACAAATCGTATGCTGTATAATAGCATTTTTATGGTGTATCTATATCTATTTAGCCTACAGTACCTTTTGTGACCACACATGTTAAGGGAGGGGCGCTGTTGTTCAGGCCATGCACAATCACACACAAACCCACACACACACACACACACACACACACACACACACACCACACACACGCGGGGGGGGGGGGGGGGGGGGTGTGTGCAGGCGGGCGGCGGGGGGGGGGGGGGGGTCTGGCCCTGTTACAGATGTTGTCCAAAATCATGCAGATCGGTACACAGTATCTCTGTAGCCGTTCAATGGAACGGGTATTTCTTACATTGATGCTCCTACATATTAGCATGCAAGCACCAGTTAAAGTTACTTTCCATCCCTCATATACTGTGTGCACAGTGCACATCCCATAATCCACACACTGCACATCATTTCGGAGCTCATATCTTTGAACGGGTAAGGGCTAGTACAATTAATTTTGATTACAGATTTGATTGTTTGTTTGTTTGTTTGTTTTTGGGGGGGGGGGGGGGGGGGGGCATTGAACATTGGAACATAATGAATACAAATTACATTAGATCAAAATCTAATCAAAATAAACAATGTACCATGTCCAGTACAGACATATTTTGATAATTGCATACTTAATTTTATTAATTGATACAGATGAACGATTATGCCAAAGATTATTGCGATCATCTCAAATAAGATAAGTAACAACACGATGATGTTAGGAACTCAGTCTCAACCAGCCTCGAGATGGAAAAAGGAAAGGCTTTAATTCTGAGGCGCCGTAATGGATTAATTAAGCGACGGAAACAAAGAGACATTTTTGGACGGACGCAAAGTGACTCCAGCTGAGAGAGACAGAATGTGAGCGTCTTATTTGCCCATGAAATAAATGCAGTGGCAGCTGAACAGATGGCAGCGCCTGTGCTTGTGTGCCTTGTTTTACAAAATGACTTCGACATTCATTGTGTTTTCCGTTTCTGGAAATGTGTTTAAAGAAAAAAACCTCCTGTTTGGTGTGATGAACATCATTGTTGGATGCGAGGAGACTTGTGTATGTGTGTGTGTGTATTGTGCTCTGTGCTGTGCTGTTCCGTGACAGTGCATTCATCTGAGACGGCGACAATGCAGCCTGTGATATTTTAAGTGCTGCTGCTGCTATTATTATTAGAGATTATATTTATCCACATGTCATATTAGTGTGTAGATTCTGGGGTCCGACCGTCCGGGCATTGTCTTGCTATTCCCGTCTTGGGTTGAATGGGACGGAGCAGACACAGTTAGGAAGTGAAGGACCCAGGCAAGGAGATCAGTCTGACCCACATGTTATCACAGATGGATCAGGTTACCAGAACCTGGTGCCACCTGATCGCCTGATCACCCGGATCCCTGTCCGGCCTGCAGAACAATCCCCCCCCCCCCCCCCACACACACCCATAGACAGTGGTGGAAAGTAACTAAGTATATGTACTTAAGGATTTTTTTAATATATACTATATATATATGTATATATATATATATATATATGTATTTATTTATTTTTTACTTTACTTGAGTAGTTCCAATGTAAAGTACTTTTACTTCTACTGTACTCCACTACATCTCAAAGGCAAATATTGTACTACAATTATTTGAACACTTTAGTTACTAGTTACTTTGTGGCTTTAGATTAGTATTGCAAAACATACATTAACCACAACCCTATATACATTTCAGCCATTTGAAAATAGACATTCTAAAGCGGCTAGTTCCATTCCTTGATTCTGATTGGCTGGTTTCCCTTAATTGCTGTGGTATATGAGACTATAACCCACACCTTGAATCAGTTTATATCAAACCCAGGTTCGTTATTTCTTTCCACACTGTTCCAGAGTGCTCCAATTATCTGTACCTGTGTTGTTGGCAAAAAAAAAAAAAAGCTTTCTTGCAGACCTTGTTGTGAATTATTAGTGAAACAGAACAGTTGTAATTGGTACATGTCTATGATTTTTCATGTTGCCATATTGTAACCGTTTTAGAAAAGCAATAAGCCACGCAAGGCATGTGGTTACCTGTATTTTATAATGGCTGAGAGGGTTGGAGACACTCGGCTGCGCCTCATGTCTCACCACGCCTCTCAGCTGTTATAAAATACCAGGTAACCACATGCCTTGTGTGGATTATTGCTTCAATCTACAGGCTCACAATGCGTCACGATGCAATGCATTGTGAGCTTGTAGATCTGCTATTTTCAAAATACATTTGTTACATTTGAAAACATTTGAAATGGGACATTCTGCATAATGAGAACTTTCTACTTCAAGTGGTTAAAAAAAAAGAAACACACACCATATATGGAGTGTGACATGAGGCGTGAGGACGGACATGATCTGCAGGGTGTTCATACTAAATTAACAGTTTGCATAAAGTACAGAGTTACAGTTCTACAACAAGTTATAGGCTACACAAGAATCCCTGAGAGCTTATTTTTTCCCCCCATTGTTGTGCTACGTATTCAGTCCTATGAATTCAGAGTGTGCTGTTTGCCGTTTTCAGAGGATTCATTCGTATTCATACACCTGTCATTCTTTGTGTATGCTAATGCTAATGCCGTGCTTTGCACAAAACAAGTTTCCAATGACAACGGAGGATTCCTGGGTTTCTTTTACCAACTCCACTTATAGCACAGATAATGTATTCCTGTTTATCTCCCCACGCTGCTACATACCATGAGAGAGATGGAGAGAGGGAGGGAGGGGGTGAGGTGGAGAAAGTTGTGTTGTTTTCCTTTCATGTATCGATGGAAAAAGATGACAGCTTGCAGGCCTATCAGCTCATTATACATGCATGCTTGCACACACACCCACACACACACACACACACACACACACACACACACACACACACACACACACACACACACACACACACACACACACAAACACACACACACACGTGCACATGCGCGCGTGTGTGTGTGTGTGTACTCACTCACGCACACAGACATCCACATGCACACACGCATGTACACTCTTGCACCCAAGCTGACTCTGTAACAAGTCGAACTTTTCTCTCCCCTGTCCTGTAGATCCTGAGAAGTGTTGTAGGAACCTCAGCCTCAAGTCTTGTGTTGTGTAGTTTGGAGAAACACACACAGTACACATGCGCGCACGCACACACACACACACACACACACACACACACACACACACACACACACACACACACACACCCACACACACACACACACACACACACACACACACACACACACACACACACACATTCACACTTGTGGCCTGAGCTTGTAGATCTGCTCATTTCAAAGGTGAAAGTAGGAAATCTTGACTGTGTCTGATAGACGCACACTGAGCCTTTGTCAGTCACCCTGCCTCTTCCCTGACGCACAATTTATTCTTCGGCTAAACCAAATAATAAATAAATAAAAACACAGGGCCACATGACATGCCGCTCGACAGAAATGTCATATTTTCAACTGACAAAAGTGCCAGCGCAACACTTCCTGTGCCTAAAGCATAAATTAGCCTTAATGGGAAAAAGGGAAATGTCACTGTGTCTTTTTGCAGCATCGGAACATTTCTGTGTTTTTCTTTTTGTTGTGTTTTAGTGATGACTTTGACTGTAGCTTATCTCAGACAGTCTGTCTCTGTCTCGCAAACTACTAATACTGATTACGCTACACCAGCTAGCCAATAATAATTTTCTCCAATCCATCGTCAACAACAATTGTTATTTTTTGCGAATTCTTAATCTCAGACCCACCGCCTCTCCAGGCTGTGGAAAACGTGTCCCCATGGTTATGCAGTGAAATGACCATAGTCGAGCGTGTCCAAATTATCTATTCAGCTTGTGCGATCTGCTACAGTAGTAACGAGAGACAGCGTGCGTAATCCCACACCACCCCTTTACGACTCGTCAGACAGACTGACAGACAGACACACACACACACACACACACACACACACACACACACACACACACACACACACACACACACACAAACATTGCCCGGTCTGTCGCACACAGGCACAGCAAAGGCAATCACACCCATGCGTGCATGCATACATTGATCTGTATTGTGCACCCCACGCAGACTGACAGACCATGTCACCGTGCACACACATACTCACATACTGTACACACCAACCACAGAGACACAGAGGAGAACCCCCCTTGAGGACCCCTACTGGGTCCACGGACTACACTTGAACCGTTGGCCAATAGAGCACTGAAGTCTGACGTAATCTTTTCATATTTTTTGTCTTCATATTTTTTATATTGCGTCAAATAACAGTTTTCCAAAAATATTTGTTATTTTTGGAAAACAGTTTGTCTTTGAATATGAAGAATCAACTGACGGTGAGAAAACGCTATGTTGCAATCGCCAAATTAGTTACATTTTCGCCAGAAACAGACTGTATCAAATATGATTGACTGACTATCATAAACAATACAGAGACACCTCCCTGACAATATCGGCAAGACAGTTTGTTTGTTTATTTTCGGACCACAATGCTAATATGAGACGTTTTTAAGATGACCCAAGTCACCCAATGTTATTCTCCAAAGAGAGAAAAAAAATGGACTTTGGTACTGTGGTACCATTAGCATAACACTGTTAAATGTAGTATTTATTTGTTTTTCTTTTGTTAAAAGGTTTATAGACGTTAGCGTCTAACAGTGGTCAAGCCGGGGGGGCACACGTGAGTCCAACATGTCATTGCTCTGACTACGTGGCTACGCGTGTGGTTAGGGTTAGGGTTAGGGATAGGGTTAGTAATGGGGAGAGTCAGACGAACGCAACGTCGGAGTAATGCGTGTCAGAACAACAACACGCACCCGGTCAAGCCATTGTTCTTATAGGGGCTCTGTCTTCAGGAAGTATTTGGTTAATATTTTCTGAAGTTTTGAGCCCTATTTTTGCCTGGTTTGCTGGTTGATGAAACAACAGCCTGCCTGCCTAAAATACCAGCATCTTCAAATCTTTTTCAGATGCAAAAAAAGAAAAGAAAACATAAATATTCTTGCCAAAACAAAACTCAAAAAATAAATAAATAAGTGAACGATTTGGGGGGGAATTTTTATAACACAGTATGAGAACTGCCAAACAAAAGAGTCAGGGGAATATAATTATAGCTCATTTAAAAGGAGGTAACACTTTGTCAGGGAGGGAGGAAAACAAAAGAGGTGGAAGAAGTGAAACAGATTTCCATGCGGCGCTGTCTCTAGCCACAGGCAAACATAACAGCCTGCATAGTGCACACAACAGATGCTGGTTAACCGACTCTGTTGTAGAGTCAGGTGGGAGACAGTTAGCTATATGCCTGGAACACACTAATGTAGTTTATAAATAAAACAATAATTAGGAATCCATCATTATTCATCCACCAGCAGCAGCAACCCAAGACTGGTCAGTGCAAACAGCAGCAGAGGCTAAATTAAGTTATGCTGTACTGTCAGGTGGGAGTTAGTTAGCTATAGTCTAGACCAGGGGTAGGCAACCTTAGGCACGGGTGCCAACATTGGCACAGGGGAGGGTGATCTCCGGCACACTGGCAGAAGTGTGAGAGAGAGGATTTTTATTTTAAAAACAAATCTTTTTTAAAACGTGATCAAATAAATAAAGCGAATTTATAGCAAGTTACATCTTGCACAAAATTCTACACTCATTAAAACTCTGAACTCTGACTGGGGAGGGAGTCGGGGAGATAGGTGGATTATTGCTCTGGGTCTAATGATTGTTGTCCTGCCAATCAAAATATGTCAACATATTTTCTAATTAAAACTTATGTTGAAATGGCACACTAACACTCTAGATAAGTCTAGAGAATAAAAACATTCAAAAAAGGTTGCTGACCCCTGGTCTCAACCATACATGGGCAACTGTCAGCCCGGGGGCCACATGCGGCCCCACCTTCACTTAATGTGGCCCACAGGTTAATATTGGAATACTGATATATTATTGATTTTAGCTGTTACAATTCCAAACATGCAAACATGACCCGCTATAATTACTTCAGTCTGTATTGTTGAATGACTAGGCCTACTAGTGGTAAAATGTATTTTTTATGTCCAATGTATTTGTATTTAAGTTCATAAAGTTAACATAGGTATAACTAATTGCATTTGAAATTAAATCAAAATGTTACATTTCAGGATTCCAATTAAACAAGAATTGACACAGTCAATATATGAGCTGGTCACTGGGTTAAAAAGTAGGGGTGCAGGAAAAAATCGATTTGAATTCGAATTGGGTTTCTAACAAAAAACGTTTTTTTTTTTTTTTTTTTATATATATTTTTTTTAATGATTTTTTTCCTTAAATTTTTCATTAGATATTATGTTTTGTTTGTACAAGTTAAAAGAATGTGTGCAAGCATGAATAAATCAGACATGTTGTCTTGGATTTACCTTTGTGTGTTTACATTATTGCAATAAGTTGATAAAACCTTTACAATAAAAGCCACGTAAATGTACTCTGCTTTCAGGCCAGCAGACTGGAGTAGATCCTGATATCCTATTAATTGAATAGAGAATCGTTTTGAATTGAGAATCGTTTTTAAATCGGAAAATAATCGTATTTTCTATATGAGATTGGCATTACAGGAAATTCTTGTTTCAACAGCAATTCAGAGTTTTTAACAACATCTATGATCCTGTGAACATTTTGAGAACTATGACTGAATTTCGGAAACAATAATATTGTGATGCCTACATATTGTTATACATGTCCTTTAAGCCCCAATGAGCACCAGGCAAGATGCATAACACTTAACCACTTTAACTCTGGTGTCCTGGTTTGGGGGATTTGAGGGGAGCATCATTGCTATAATGGAAGTAAATCTAGACTTTTTGACTTGTTAGCTTTTAGATTATTTTTGCATGACATAATCATATGACTAATTTCCATACTTTAGATAACTAGACACATTGTTGCAACACACCAAACCATTCTTCATATTGATTTGGGAGCCCACACATGACATTCATAAAGTGCCATCATGTGTCACTAGTTTGTGCTTGAAAAGTTACCTATGCTTTAATAATGATGTTGGATAAGAAAGAAGAAAGCCAGGAAGAAGATGTTCTGTTGCTTGCTCACCCACATGGTGCACCTGATCCCCAAGTTATCATACATCACTTTCTTCCTTGAGGGTAACGTTACTATCTCAAATGTAGCGCTGTGTATGTTTCGTTGTTTTTCTCTCTCTCCCTGTCTGCTCAACGTGTGTCTGTGCCGAAAAAGCTGATCTACAAGCCCATATCGGATCACTGATTTGACACTTTATGAGCTTGTAGATCAGCTGCAAAACCTGTAATATGATTGGGTGGAACCCCTCGAGCCAATCAGATTTCAGCTACATTTTGGAATATTCCTAGGTAGCGGGGGTATCACCAGTCTCCCCCGTGTCAAACACTCAAGCTCATTAAGTGGACTGACCCATCATCCCAGTTCATTCTCAGGTCAGACAGCCAGGCACCGGGGCAGCACGCATCCTTTGATATTGGCTGCGTGACACCCGACAAGTAGAAGCATACACACTTGCACAGGCAGTGCGCACTCGCAGCTGAGAGCTGTAGCAGCTAATTAGATCGTGTGTCTCACTCGGCCGTCCTAATTCATACCTAGGCTTTTTGAAAATAGCCGATCTACAAGCTCACAAACGTGTCGCATTTGTACTTTTGCTACTTTAAGTACATTTTGATGACAATACTTTCATACTTTTACTCAAGTACATTTAGAATTCTGGACTTTTACTTATAACTGAGTACATCTACAGTGCAGTATTGATACTTTTACGATACTTTTACTTAAGTAAAACATTTGAGTACTTTTTCCAACACTGCTAATTTCCCCCATAGCCTGGAGGAGCGACCCATTGTCTGGAAGGGCGCTCCTGGGGTACTGTCCTGTGATTGGCCCTTAGCTCTACCATGTGACATGAATAGCCTATCCAGAAGAGGTAATCAATGGTCGTCTAAGAAAATGATCTGATTACAGAAGCTGGTCCTTCTGACCAGCTCAAAAAAGAACACAAACTTATTCAGGTTTCCAATTCAAAAGAAGCAAAAAAATAGCAGTTCTACAAGCTCAAAACGCGCTGCAACGCGACACATTTTTTGTTTGAGCTTGTAGCCGGCTACCCTGGACGGGGGTAAAGGAGGTGAGGTGAGGATCCAACCCCCTCCCCCCCACTCACTCACAGCTAACACAGAAAAGCTGTAGGAACCTTCCCTAAAACATCCGGGACAACGCTGCACACGTCCCAGACTCCCTTCTGGCCATGGAACGAAGTGTGGAGCGAATTCCCCATTGCAATTAGAACTGCAGACTCACTCCCAATCACCCAGTCTCCTGCCTTAATCTGAAGACTCTCTCTCCTCATCAGACTCCTCCGTAGCGCTTGCCGTAGCACTACTGCATGTCCTATCCTTGACGACCTTGCAGGCTTATGCAAAGGTTAATATGTCATTTAGATGCTTAGCATGTTATGTAGACAGATGCCAGGTTAATTTGTTGACCTGGCATCCTGTAATTTTTATTTTGGAATATTATACTGTTTAGACTGATGATACGTTCTTGGTTTATGATCCTAGATAAAAAAATTAAAATAAAAAAAGCATTTGATGTATTACCTCGCGTTCACCTTTCTTACTGTAAATCGAACTGGATTAAGCGTCTGCTAAATGCCTAAATTGTATATTGTAGGAAGGTGCATACAGCGAGGAAACCGGACGCTATCACGGACAACCACACAAACCCACTCCACTTGTGGGAAGGTTTAGCAGCAGGGGTAATGATAGATTCAGCTTCTGCAAAGGGGTTATAACTCAGGCAAACAATACAATTATATCTGAGGTTTTATTCTGTCTGTCTCTCTGTCTCCCTCTATCTCTCTCTGTCTCTCTCTCTCAGGAGCCCTGCAGATTGAGAACAGTGAGGAGACGGACCAAGGGAAGTATGAGTGTGTGGCCACTAACTCTAAAGGTGTGCGCTACTCTTCCCCTGCCAACCTGTATGTGCGAGGTAGGACATGACCCCAGGATGACCCCTGCACGCACGCACACACACGCACGCACACACACACACACACACACACACACACACACACACACACACACACACACACACACACACACACACATACACACACACACACACACACACACACACACACACACACACACACGTGCACATTCCAAACAGCTACAACCGGTGAAAGCTGGTCTATTTACTGAAGATGCATCTCTACAGTAGTTTTCCAAACACAAATCTGTGAATACTAACCCATCCACTGTCTATGATGTATATGTTGATCCTATACTCTGCTCCCCCCACCCCGAACAAACACCCCGCCCTTCATTAAACCTGGGTGCTGTTGCTCCGACTATCAGACTGATGTACTGAAACAATGTTGGAAGTGAACACACCCTGGTTTAACTGCATGGAATCTTCATTGAGCTATTATTCTTAAACAGACTGTGAAGCTAGAAACAGATGAAGAGGGATGGCAGCAGCTTTAACTGTTGCGACAAATTACAATGTTGGGTAAACAAAGGCTGCACTTCTGTGTAGGTAACTGGTTTCCGAGGGCATTCGTAATGTTGGAAAGAAAATGCCTCCGTGGTCGTAAAGGTGTTTTTTTTTTTTTTTTTTACGATTCCCCCTCTGCAAAATAATAGCAACGACTGCATCACTAGTAGGCTACTGACAGCTGAACCGGTTAACATTAACTTCATCCTGTTGGGATTTATCAACTTTTATGTATAAAATATTCACTGTTGCTGGTAGCCATGAAATCTATAATATTAGCAACAAAACAAGTGGCATGTGTTAAGGGGGAAACAAGGCATTGTATTTTACATATAGTATAAATATTACAAGTTTCCCTTTAAAGACAGGTGCCGTGATCAATTTTTTCACCCGTGAAACATGATCATCCGGTATTATGATTATACTAGGAAGATTTGTTTTAAGTCTACAGAAAGTGTTGAAATCATGTTTTTATGGCCTCCCCTACCTGTTTATTGTACAGTATACCTGGTTTTCACCTTAGCACCACCCACCTGAAGTTAACCACGCCCACAACTGTTGTCATTATGATAATAAGGGGAGGTGATGATTTTAGTGGGTCACTAAAGCGATGTATTTCGATTGAGCCTTTTGACTCAGAGGCTTTCAGCTTTCAGGAAGAAACCAAAAATACACAGGGAAGACATATTTGTACATTATAACCACACCTGGGGATCTATTAGAGTAATGTTAACTCCATATAGACACTGTATACAAAACAGAAAAAGTACACAACAATGGCACTGCCTCTATAGTTTTGAGTGCCTTGTCATTTGAAATAAGTGAAAAAACATAGTTCTGAAACCACAGCTTGATAAAGAAACCACGTCTGGACGTTTTCCACACGTCCAGTGGAAAACATCTCCAGGCAGATGACTGTTCAACTTTAATTGGATGTTGTTCACCTTTAGTAAACTCTGTCTGTAATGAGACGTCTGGCTTCGTTAGCTGCGTTGAAGTACTGACACTGGTTGCGCTACAGTCGCCATGTCCAAGGCTTGTGATGTGCACTGAAGAAGGTAAAGGCCGGGGCATGAAACCCCAGGCTGATACGTTTGTTTTCCAGTTCGGGTTAAAAACAACTACAGCGGATTAAAAACGTGGCAGACTATTTACACATTAACAATGAGTATTTTAGATTTTCACAGGTGTGTCCAGAGCCAAGGGCGTGGCCAATGGGCAATCATGATTGACAGTATTGACACGCCCTGTTATTAAATTGATTAGCTGCAGCTGTGTTGCTTACATCACTGTGTACTACTATAAGGTCAGTGTTACATGCCATGTCAAAAGACAAAATATGAAACAAAACAAAAGCTGTTCCGTAACTGGTAGCTCAAACCCCACATAATAAACACACACAAAATGGCAAACTTCAAGCTTTGCCACACCCACATAAAGCTATATGAGCAAATAGGCCATAGAACCAGCTATCTATACAGAAATTTAGGCTTTTGTTGCGGTGTCATGGGAACTAGGCCTAGTATACTGACCAATACAAAGCTTTCTTTGGACAAATTGTTAAGTGTAAGTGGTAACGAATGGTGAGTTTACTGCTTCCATGTGTTTGCAATGATTCCATTGTCATTCTGGTAGTTCTGCTCCCTCTTTATCTCCTTCTGGCCTCTGATCCTTTGAGCTGGAGTCTCACCCACGTTATGGTTGGAAGACCCAGAGCTATGTTCTAAGTTCCAACTTTCTTTTATATTAAATGAGAACAAAGCTGTATGTGTGTGTGTGTGTGTGTGTGTATGTGTACGTGTACGTGCGTGCAAGCGTGCTCGCACGTTCATGCACACATGTGTACTGAAGGTCTATACTATCTTCATACAGTAACTGATCCTCACTACTCCTCATTACCATTTTCGGTCTACTCCCTCTGTGTCTCATCATTGGAGGGCTGTGGACAGTTCAAAAACCCACCTACCTGTGGTGACGTCATCGATGGGGGATTCTAAGCGAAACAAAACAACAGCCTTTATCGTCCCGGAAAGTTAGCGCGCTGAAATAGAAGCCGGTGCACTTATACAAACCTGCCTAGAGATGATGTCGCTGTGGTGGGTAGGCAGGTTTCTGAACATGTCCACAGCCCTCCTCTGAGACACAGAAAATGTCATTCGTATAATGAGCATTAGTGAGGACCAATTATGTGAAGGCTGAAAATAGGTGAAGACCTGAACGCACAGGTGTGTGCGCACACGAGCGAGTGAGCGAGCGTGTGTGCGAGCGCGCGTGTGTGTGTGTGTGTGTGTGCGTGCGTGTGAGGTGGACACACGTCCACGCGCGGTGCAGAGCGTGTGGCTTTGCACTGGCCGTTTTTATTCTCTCTGTGTCTCCCCGTTCTCTCTCTCTCTCTCTCTCTCTATTTCTCTATCTCTATCTCTATCTTTCTCTCTCTCTCTCTCTCTCTTTCTCTCTCCCCCCTCACGTCATTGTGTTCCGCATCAATCCCCCTCCATCCCTCAGAGCTACGAGAAGGTTGGTGTGCTCTATCTTTCCTTTAGTTACGCCTTGGTTTTGGTCTTTGGGTTTTTAATGAAAAAAAAACAACAACAAAACAAAAGCCCTGATTAATTGAACACAGAACTGTATAAAGAAATCAATAAAAGTAAAAGAATATCCAGCAATATATTTGAAGTTATAGTCGATCCAGAGGGATCTTTTGTGTGGGTTCAAGGTAAAGCTATAGTGTGTGTGGGGGGGTGGGGGGGGGGGGGGGGGGCAGTGGTGGGTGCGTCTTGGCAGCAGAGTGCATGGACTGCATTGTGAGTCCTTGCGTTGCGTGCAGCAACAGAGTCCTTGCTCCTTGCCTTCACTCCCCCGATCAACATTTTATGCATGGAACGAACGATCTGGTTGTCATGGAGACCCAGGAATTGGAAGACTTCTTCAAAAAAAAGAGAAAAAGAAAAAGAGGCAATGTTTGCATGGAGGGAGAAGGTATGGAGTTATTATTGATTCAATACTATGTAAGCACCTTTCTGATGTTGAGCAGTTGTATATTAAGATGTGTGCAGTCGTACCTCTGAATTTGCAGACTTGTATGATGGAATCTGAACGTGAAAAGGAAAAAAAACTCAAACACTCGCACGCTTTTCTCTTTGCAAATACGAATCCTGTCTACACGCTCTCAAATCGTACCCTGCACGGTTTTGCCAGATTTTGAAAGGGACATATCGATGATTATGTTGCAATATCGCGAGCATGTAAAAATGAGGATTTGCGAGCGCGTAGAAAGGCAGTTGAGGTCGTAAAAGTAAATGTGTGCGTGAATGGGCAGAGCGCACACGTGTATAATGGAATCTGGGGAAAAAAAACACTACAGATGTCAGTTTGCAACCTCTCGAATCATCATGTGCAGATGCTCACATTTTTTCAGTGTCGCCTGCTCGCTTTTGCCAAATATTGCATCCACATATCGAGGAATATGTTTCAATTTAGAGAGCAACAGTTTAAACTAATCTGAGCAAGTGTAGAAGGGGATTTGAGGTTCGCAAAAGACGATTCGCGAGCGTGTACAGACTAATCTGTGCGCAAGCAGAGGCTAAGTCGAGCGCGAGGAGAGTGTCTGTGTGTGATGTGAGGGAGCGCGAGGGAGGATTTAGAGATGGGATTTATGGCTCTTTGGAGTGAGCCGGGTTCAAAAGACTGTCTCATAGGTGGGACGTTCATGAACGAATCGAGTCTTTTGAACGGCTTTGAAATGAACGATAGGGGTTCATAGTAGGGAGCCGTTCCTTTCTAATGAACATGGGAAAAGTACTCAATTTCTCTACTTAAGTAAAAATATCAATACTGCAATCAAGTAGAAGTTTGGAATGTTGTCTTGAGTAAAAGCAAAACAGTAGTCTAGGCCTACTCATTATGCAGAATGTCCTGTTTCACAGGTTTTCCAATCTAGTTAGTGGTTACTCTGTGTAGATGTTTATTATAATTACAAATAACTTCAAACCTATATACATTTATTTCTGACATATAAAGGTACATACCTGCCATTTGAAAATCTACGACGCATTGTGAGCTTGTAGATCGGCTATTTTCAAATGATTTTTCTAAATTTTTACTCATTGGAAAACCTGTGATTATAATCATTATAATACAATATAAATTTGTATTACAACTATCCTAAATTATAATACACTATAATGGATTATAACAGTGATTATAATACACTATAAAGTATTAATGTATTACTATGATAATTATAATACACTATAAAAGTGGTTATGACACAATATAATCTATTATCATGTATTACAACTAGGGGAGCCGCTTCAAATGTAACATTTTGCACGTTTGAATATTTTACTCAGTGGCCGTTTAACCTTCATATGTAATACTTGCAAGCCAAGGACCTACACATGTCTGCTATCATTAACCGCTTAAAGTTTTTCAATTGATGAAACCGGTTGTGAGTTATTAAACCATAAGTGGACGCTGTTCCGATGTTACATATAAAGCGCACAGCGTAATAAATGTAGCACCAGGTGTTTTAAATGTAACACGGCTAAAAAACATCATTAAACTACTCGTTTTAAGGTCAAATCAATTATACTTCGTTCACGCAACTGTTTAACCTTGTTTTCATACCAAGGATGTGATAAAATTATGTATCAAAGATGAGATTATTATTCAAACTTACCATTCAGTGCGTTTGTCCACATTCCTTGTTGGAAAAACACATTGATTAGACCTTTAAAGTTAAAGTTTGATTGATTGAGTGTTAAAAAAGACGTTTACAATCCCAATCTGATTTAGAATAGTTGGATGACAGGTTAATATGGCAATATGGAGTTTTTGTCATGACCATGGATATCTGCACTGACCCCTGCAGGCTCAAATAAATAACTACACACCAAATCAACCAACAGAACAGTCAATGTCAGAAAAGAAACTCCTTTACTTTTGCATTAATTTATTGCAACTGTCATGGAAAGATTGGTTCCAGGGATTCATGCAGAGGAAACATTGCATCAAAGGTGCATTGGAAAGAATAGAACAGGTAGTTTCAGTGCAATTAACACATAGCTTGTGCATATTGTAAACAATTGTTCAAGTGCATAAAAAACAGAACATCATTAGGCCTACATTAAGACAGACCCCAGATGAAAACTTCACATCACATTGGATTATCACATTCGCAAGGTGAGGTAGAACATTTTTTTAGCTAGGCCTTTATGAAATTGACCTCTCAGGTCAATATAGTGCTTAAAAGGCATAGGCTACATTCATTCATTCAGAACATGAACTACAGAATGAGTAGGCTATTTTAGAATAGCCAATTAGAGGTAGAACACTTTTTAGCTAGGCCTTTATTAAACTGACCTTTCAGGTCAGTATAGTGCTTAATAGGCCTAGGAGCTACATTCATTCAAAATGTAAATAACAGAACATGAACTACAGAACTACAAAAACTTAAGAGTATTTTAGAGTAGCCAATTATTATTATTAGAGAAGCCAATTATTATTATTTACCCCTTTTTTATCCCAAATGTATAATAAACTATATAGGCCTACACTGACTAGCCTATTTAAATGGATCCAAATTGGATCTTGACCAGTGGTTCCCAATCATTTTAGCTTAAGACCCAAAAGAGATATTTTATTTCTTTTTGAGACCCCAAAGTAGTGAAAATAGATGATCTACAAGCACACAACGTGCTCACGCTCACGTTGTGAGCTTGTAGATCTGCTATGTTCACTACTTTAAAAAAGATAAAATGGAGCTAAAAGTTGGGACATCTGAAGATGGCCTCTCCCTCAGTGCACTCTTCATGTGCCCACTCCCCGCAGCTACACTTCACCCACATTTCTCCAGGCCTTGAACTCTGGAAGTCCTCCCCACAAACACAACACTCTTCGTCAGAGGAGGCAGCAGCCTCCGAGGAGCTGGTAGTCTTCGCCCTCTTGGTGGTCACCCTCTTGGCAGCGGCGGTGGTCGTGGCAGAGGTAGCCTTCGAGGTGGTGGCCTTGGCAGAGGAGAGAGAAGAGCGTGCAGCGGTCGCCTTTGAGGTAGTTGGAACATTGGTAGGCATACTAAGCCTGCGTGGTGCCAGACGCTTATCTCTCTCCGCTTCCAAGGCCAGCTTTTCTGGTGTGTCGGTCAATATTGCGGTTGACCGCTTCTTTCTCCCCTTGTTTGTCGCCTTCCTGGCCCCAGCCTTCGGGAAAGGGCGCAGTGAAACCGGACTGAACACCTCCGCTGCTTCATCGTAAAAAGAGAAAGAGAAGTAGAAGGGGGCTGAGGAGAAGAGATCATTTTCATATTATTTATGAATTAATGTATTTATGAATTTATCTAGCCAATTACTTATTTATATTATTTATATGCAGGCCTAGGCCAATATATTTATTTAAATGATCTATGAATTGATGACCAGTGACCTTAACTATGAATGTTACTAGGCACTATAGACACACTCACATACATACTGTAGCCTACATACGTACAGTAAATCAATGGAAAAACAATGGTGCCTACCTGAATAGGAGAGGAATTCTCAGGAATGGCAGGAGTGGGATGAGCAGAACTGGGGCCAGAGGAGACCAGACTCTCAGGGGAGAGAGGAGTTGAGGATGGAGCCTCAGGAGAGACAGGAGGAGGGGCTGAGGGACAATCACGGAGGGATCAGGCCTGTCGGTGACATTCGACGGGGAATACTCTTGGTCAGTAAAAACTTGGGGGTTGAAGGGATGGATCCCGGACACTCTGAACCCAGCCATGATGTTTGATGGGGTGGCTGCAAATGGCAGAGCACTCTGCACAATACCAGGCACATCATAGATCCCCAATGTTGTGCCTGTAAAACAAAAAAGAAAAGAAAAAAAGAAAATACAAAAATCAGGTTTTCCAGTTGCTTTTGAACATATGCGACACACGCACACATAGGCCTATGTACACACACACTTATATAATTTATCATTAGGCTACCTGGATTGTTTTTCATCCATCGATCGGCAGCAGCATTGACATAGTGCTTCAACGGCCCATATACCGTTCTGTCTAGCGGCTGCAGTTTATGGGAACAATGGGGTGGGAAGGACAGGAGAACTACCCCATTGTCCCTGCAGAAGTCAATTCCCTCCAGAGACAGGTGCGAGCCATGGTTGTCCAACAGGAGGATCACCTTAAAATGTACAATTTATGATTAGCTGACACTCTTAATCCAGAGTGATTTACAATAAGCAAGGTAATGCATCAATACATCAACATCAATAACAAATGCATAGAAATAGTAATCACCTTGTTCTCTGGTGTTGGTCGTGTGTGTTTTACAAAGTGTTTCAGAAACACAACGAAATCTTCAGCTTGCATCCATCCTGATCCGTTGGCCGTCCCAATACAGCCAGGAGGGCCACCGTTGATCAGGAAGGGCTTGAATTTCACTCTGGGAAAGATGAACATGGGAGGAATGCTATTTCCTTGGGCGTTCACTGCAAAAGCCATCGTGATGAGGGTGCCCCTCTCAGCTGACACCATTGCCCCCAGTTGTTTCACCCCCCTCCTGGAGACAATTCTGTCTGGGGTCTGGACAGTTGTAATACCAGTCTCATCCATATTCCAGACATCCATTGCTTCAAAGGGCTGGGTGGCGCGTTCCAGGACAGTAGACAGGTTTCTGAAGAAAGCGTCAACGTTGTGTCTGTTGAAGCTTGTTGCACGTGAAAGGCTAGTCGCCTCTGGACGGTGTATGGACAGCTGTTGGTTCCTCCGCATGAATCCCCGGAACCAATCTTTCCCTGACATTTCTTTCTTGTTCCATGACGCTGGATACTTCACGTTGTATCTGTTGGCAAGCTGGTATGCAAATTTGCGGACCTGAAAAATGTAAATAAAAATATGGCTATTTATTTATAATTATAGTGTTTATATTGTTTTTATATAGCCTACTGTGTGTGTGTGTGTGTGTGTGTGTGTGTGTGTGTGTGTGTGTGTGTGTGTGAGAGACACACATTTATTTTTACCCATATAGGCCTACATATATACACACACACACACACACACACACACACACACACACACACACTTATTTTATATATTCATATAAATAAATAAAAATAAATGTATATATAGGCCTATTTATTTAAATTATCTATGAATTGGAGACCAATGTCCTATGTAAGAATGTTTAACACACATAGCCTACACTAACAAGTTATAATAATTCAATCTATTCTCACCTCCTTTGGGCATAATCCAAAATACAGGTCTGCACACTCATCTGAGGCTGCCTTCAGCACCTGTAACCAGATAACCAGTGATTTGTACTGTCATGAAACTGTACTTTTTTCTATTGCAAACTTCTAATTATGTCTTCAATCAATCAATCAATCAAACAATGCCTAAGGTCGGAGTAATGAGAGTATGAGATCTTGCACTTCTGGGCAGTCCAACGCTGTTCCAGAAAATCATGTTCATAGCCTAAAACTGTACACATGTACCACGTTTTATTTATTACGTTTTAAGGAATAACAAGCGATGTCACTAGAGTGTTAGCCATGCTACCTAGCTACAAGCTAACCACGTAAACAATGGCAGGATGCGGCGGCGCGCAAAGGTATTCATTAAAACATGTATACTGTACCTGGAAAATCATGGCTATTTTCCCCACGCAGACACGCACATAATGTCTTCCTCCAACACTGTACGCTGCTTATCTCCACTTATGATGATACATTTAGCTGCCTATAGCATCAGGTTGACTGCAGCACAGCACACTGCGGTAGAGATGGGACGTTCATGAACGAATCGAGTCTTTTGAACGGCATAGTAGGGAGCCGTTCCTTTCTAATGAACATGGGAAAAGTACTCAATTTCTCTACTTAAGTAAAAATATCAATACTGCAATCAAGTAGAAGTTTGGAATGTTGTCTTGAGTAAAAGCAAAACAGTAGTCTATTTGTATCGAAATGTAGGCCTACTTACCAATATTAGAACGTACTCATTATGCAGAATGTCCTGTTTCACAGGTTTTCCAATGAGAAAAAATTTAGAAAAATCATTTGAAAATAGCCGATCTACAAGCTCACAATGCGACGCATTGTGAGCTTGTAGATCGGCTATTTTTCAAATGGCAGGTATGTAGGCCTACCTATTGTGTCATAACCACTTTTATAGCGTATTATTTATCATAGTAATACATTAATACTTTATATTGTATTACAATCACTGTTATAATCCATTATAGTGTATTATAATTTAGGATAGTTGTAATACAAATTTATATTGTATTATAATGATTATAATATAATCACATGTCTTCCAAGCTTGTAGATCGGCTATTTTCAAATGGCAGGTATGTACCTTTATATGTCCGAAATAAATGTATATAGGTTTGAAGTTATTTGTAATTATAAAAAAACATCTACAGAGTAACTACTAACTAGAATGAGAATGAGTCTTTTGAACGGCTCTTTGAAAGGAACGGATCCCAGAGATCCGGCTCACTCAAAAGAGCCATAAATCCCATCTCTAAATCCCTCCCTCACATCTCACAGACACTGTGCTCTCGCTCCCTCCATCAGACCTCTGCTCGCTCAGATTCGTCTGTACACGCTCGCAAATCGCCATGTACACTTTCTCAAATCAAGATTAGAAGCGCTCGCATGTTTTCAGTGTCCCCTGCTCGCTTTGGCCAAATATTGCATCGACATATCGAGGAATATGTTTCAATTTAGAGAGCAACAGTCTCAACTAATTTGAGCAAGTGTAGAAGGGGATTTGAGGTGCAAAAGACGATTTGTGAACGTGTAGACAGGCAGTTGAGGTTGTAAAAGTAAATGTGTACGTACAGATGTCAGTTTACAACCTCTGGAATCATCATGTGCAGATGCTCGCATTTTTTCAGTGTCGCCTGCTCGCTTTTGCCAAATATTGCATCGGCATATCGAGGAATATGTTTCAATTTAGAGAGCAACAGTCTCAACTAATTTGAGCAAGTGTAGAAGGGGATTTGAGGTAGCAAAAGACGATTTGTGAACGTGTAGACAGGGATTTGTATTTTTTTTTCCTTTTCACGTTCAAATTCCATCATACAAGTCTGCAAATTCAGAGGTACGACTGCACAAATCTCAATATACAACTGCTCAACATCAGAAATCTGTTCTCTCCATTAAGTTACAATAATAACTCCATAGAAGGAGAGAGTGAGATGAAGAGAGAGGGAGAGAGAGAGAAAGAGAGAGCCTACCTTGCATGCATGTGTTGACTGCCTGTCTGACTGTCTGTCATGTCTGTCTGTCTGTCTGTCTGTCTGTCTGACTGACTGACTGACACCCGTGCATGGCATGTTGCTGTGTTTGAATGGTTATTGAACAAGTTCCTCACTTGTCATGCGTTTTGTCGTCTTGTGTTGTGTGTACTGTCCTGTCCTGACATGTCACGGCACACTGTGGCCTCTAGTATATTGCTGCATCATGTGTGTGTGTGCGTACAGTGTACATTTTTGTAGCATTTTGGCTGAAAGTGTGTCTACATGTGCTCTGCTGCAAAATGTCTCCATTTGCCTGGTCATTCCATTAAAAAAAAATGGTAATAATAAGGCGATTATGCTTCATCTGATTAGTGGATGAAAAGTTTGCTTCTGTATAAAGCCGCAAATATAGTCTCACAGCTCAATTTATTACTTTTTAATAATCATCATTTTGTATTATATTTAAGCTACAACTAATAACTTTCATGTCTTGCAGACATTCGGCACTCAGACCCGAGTTTCTACCACTGAACCAATTAGACAATGCTTGCTTTCTCACCAGAGAAATACATTTGAGACTTTCAGACAGTAGCACCCCTTGCCAACCAGTATTAATGTATACATTTTCTCAATTAAAGAGCATGGATTTCAAATACAACCACCGCAGTTTCACTAGTTACAGTATATTGTATTAATGTTCTCTGTGATGCAAGATTGTTCAGAAATTATGTTTTATTCACTAAACATATGGATTGCAGTTTTAATGTTTCTATTTAACCACTTGAAACACTTGAAGATTTGGTGTAGATGGGGGTGGGGGGGACATTTGCAACTCTGGGCGTTGTTTTTCCCCCACAAACAGAAGTTTTCAGTGGTTAATTCTTTGTTTCTATCTGTTGGTGTGACTGTGAAACACTCCCTGATATCATATGCCTAACTATTTGAAATTTAACCATCTCCGGTTAGTGTGAATCTATCTATCTGTAGCATAGTGAGGACATTAATGAATAACTCCCACTCATATACAGTAGCTAACCGTGAAACACTCCCCGATACGCCTCTGTTGACTAACATTTGAAATTAAGCACATCTATCTCTCAGGTATCTATCTTTAGCGTGGTATAGGGAGGA
The DNA here is from genome assembly GCF_963921795.1 of Nannobrachium achirus. Classification (NCBI taxonomy): domain Eukaryota; kingdom Metazoa; phylum Chordata; class Actinopteri; order Myctophiformes; family Myctophidae; genus Nannobrachium; species Nannobrachium achirus. The sequence goes on along the minus strand of NC_137814.1, from coordinate 26,878,444 downwards.
TATTAATGAACAACTCCTACACTCTCACAGCCCAGGCTATACAATATACCGTAGGTAACGAAAGCTGCGTCCTTGAGGCAGACAGGAATGGATGGGCTCTGTGTAAATGTCAGGCCCGTCGGTCCAGCAGGTACAGCAGCCAGAGCTGTGATCCGCCTGTAATCCCCCTGTCAAAGCCAAGGTCCTCCGCACCGTGCGGTATACCGTATAGCCTGCAGCCTTCTCCGCAGACACCGCGAAGCCCTCTCCGCAGACACCGCGAAGCCTTCCCCGCAGACGCTACTAGGACTAATGATACTGCCACTAATAAAGAATGAAAGCCTCTCATAAAGTTTATAGGAGAGGGTGAAGCGGTTTTGGCGGCAAAACTGCCTCGATTAAGTTTAGGATTAAGAGAAGCGCGCTGCAACATAGGAGGGATTATCCGTCGTTATGAAGCCCTTCTCTGTCGTAAGGCATTTTAGGTCGGTGTATTTGACACACTTATTTTGACACATTCTTTATTTGGAGCGGAACTGAGGTCTTTGTGACGAGGCAGCTTATTGCTGGCTTATTATGATGTGAGCTCTTGTATCAAGGTTGCCCAGGGGGGATAAGTTCATATTGTTGTTTGGCATAGAAGATAAACTAGTGGTTCTCAAGCATTCTTACAACCCCCAAATTAACGTAATGTATTTGACCGCCGACCCCCATCTGAAAGGATCTTGTGCCAGGGATCCCCCATACGATTTGTGTTCAAAATGTCCTCAATTTATCAACATGTTTTTTTTTCCCCCCGAAATTTTTCAAATTTTTCAAATATATCCTATATAGCGACACACACATTGTTAGCTCATAGCTCGATTCAATTTTGAATAGTTCTAGTGTAGAGTATGATTAAAGAGGTTCCTCATTTCGCTGCTGGCGACCCCATGAACGCCCTCAAGGAGCCCAAAAGGATAGTCACTTTAGATTCTAACCACTTTAACCTAACCTGACTTTCGCCAGATGGTGGCAGCATTGCGTTGCATTGCTTTACCATCTGGGCTCGGTCCGGCAGAGTTGATAACACTCGTAAAGTCCCGGGCCGGACCAATCAGCGGCAGCTATGGGCGGGCTCTGAGCGGCTCTGAGCCAATAGAGTCTGATTGCAGACCACGTGGAAACCCAGGAGGCAGATTCTGGGTGCAACGTCATGCAGACAGGCCAATATGAGTGGTTGGAGTTGGCACTCCCAGACTGTGACAGAGAGACGGCCATATCCAATCACCTGCTATAGAATTTGAAAAAATGGCCCGCCCCTTACATCGGTTCTGCCGGAGCGAGCCCAGATGGTAAGCAATGCAACGCAATGCTGTCACCATCTGGCGAAAGTCAGGTTAACTTTAACCATGATTTTATTCAAAAATAGCAGATATGCAGGCTTGTAGATATGCTATTTATTTGTTTTAATCTTGAAAAAATATGAAACAATGTTTGCAAATCTTTTAAGTTAAGGAGGAAAACTGCGTCGGCAAATATATAGGGTGGTGCATTTATTTGGGATAAAAAAAAAGATTTGATGTGTATTATTGGCATTCTATGTGGAATGCACTCGTGACACAAACTATATTTTACAATCTGTGCAAATTAATTGCGGGAAATAACAGAAACAATATAATATAGTGATCTGCAGACCAATAAATATTATTGTACAGTGAAAATATGAATTAATATACAATACAAGGGTCATCATATATATGAATGAATTATGTAAAGTCTATCAACAAACTGTCCCAATGTTCTGCATGCGTGTGTGTGTGTGTGTGGTTCTTTTGGACTGTGCCATACTTGACAGATCAGTGGTTCTCAAACATATTTAGTGCCAGGGAGACCCCATAAGAGTTAAAAAAAAAAAAAAAAAAAAAAGATTACAAGCTCACAAGCTCTCAGTTGCAACACATTGCGAGCTACAATATTAAATGGGGCTTAAAGGACTAGTTCACCCAAAGGATTACCTATTTTCTAACAATTACACACCCCGTGGAGCCTTGAATTCAAGGAGATTTATTTCGTTTTTGATGCATTCCTGAGCTAATATTTGATGACCGGGTGGGTGGCTGTACCGGAGACTCTGCCGGTCATCATTATTGACTCAGGAATGTGACAAAAAATATATATAATAATCTTCATTAATTCAAGGCTTGATGGGATTGATATAAAAATAATTAATGTTTTGGGTGATCTAAGTGTTTTATTTTATTTTATTTATTTAGATATTTTACTCTCCATAGACCCCCACTTTGACAACCACTATGAACATTTTCATTTAAACGTGCGCCAGGCTGTGGTGACAGCACTGACTGTGTGTGATGCTGCTCTGCAGATGTATGTACTGTACTTTGTACAGATGGGACATCTGACCACTTCAAAGGGTCTTCTGCCATTGGCACTTCTGTGGGAAGTCCAAGCCTGGACTCGGAGAAGGGGGGGTGGGGATGGGGATGGGGGGGTTGCCAGTGGCAGTTCAATGGTGGCAAGTCAGTGGAGACAAAGAGGCAAATCAGGCACAACAATGGAGGGATAAACCACGATGCATTCTCACTCCCAAGACGGCACACGGGTGACAGACGTCCCGAGAAGTCAAACGTTTGACTCGAAAGCGGGGATAGAAACGGCACATGTTGACTAGAGGGGATATGAGTGACAATTCTGTCCCTGTTGGGACATGAACTCGAACGTAGCTGAGTCGGCTGAAGAGGACTTCGCGACACTCAGCACGTCGACTCGCTCGCCTTTACGGCTTGCCCGGCGTTGCCTCTCACACCTCCACCGTTTTGTATTTTTTAAGGGTTGAGAACGTCACTTGGGCGTTCCTGGAGTGCGAAAGTGCCCGGAACGAAAGTTCTCGGGAGTGAGAATGTATTGGGAAAACATGACTTTACAGGGACAGGTCAGGGCAATGTGAAGAGGTCAGCTGTCACATCTTTACGAACAGTATGTAATGTAATGTACAGTACGTATGTATGTACATGTATGTCGTGTATGTATGTACATGTATGTCTGTGTGCTGCATGAATGGATGCAGCCCCATGTCGCTCCAGCATGCGGAGGGTCTTGAGGAGATGCTTTTGCCATAATCTGTTCTAACAGCTCTGGTTTCATTTTGTCTTCTTTAACTGTGTCTCTCTTTGTCTTCAATTTCTTCTGTCCAATTCTGGGTGTCTTTTCGGCTTCTGCCCCGCCTACCCCCAACCCCCACCCCCAATCCCCTTCTGTTTTGTTTAGATTTTTTTTTTACAGTTATTATTTTTGTCCTCGCATTTGCATTCTCTGTCAAATGACATCAAGTATTTCTATTTGTTAATAAGACAAGTATAATATATATTAAAAGTATAATTTATATTCTGTCCCTCTCCTTGAAAAAAATAAAAGAAAAAGAAAACTTGTACCCATGTCCAACTGTAGTAGTTTTATATTAAAGGAGCCCATCACCTATTGTCAACCTTGGTCCTTAAGGCTCATTATAAAGATGGCACTCATTTATTTATGTCTACTCACTCTTTGTCTCATTGGAGGGCTGTGGACAGTTCCGAAACCTGCCTACCAGTGACATACAAGCTAATAGAAACCACAGCCTTTCTCTTCCTGGAAAGTTAGCATGCTGACATAGAAGAGATTGTTATTGCATTAATAACAAAAACAAACGATTGTTTGAAATGAGCAAACCTACCCGTTGATGAGAGGTTTCTGAAGTGGCCACAGCCGTCCTCTGAGACACAGAGTGAAGAAACAGAAATGATGCCATATTATAATGAGCATTACTAGTGAGGACCAAATTATACAAAAGGTCAGTTTGAAAATGGGTGAAAAGGTCCTTCTTAAGGAGACGTGGTCCTTAGAAGATCCTAAATAACGATGATGTCACTTGTTAAGGAATGGAGGTTTACAATGCCAAGTTGATCGAGGATGTTTAGATTTTCTAGCCATTTAGAGTTTAGTTATTATTATTATTAATATTATTAGTATCATTTATACAAATAAATCCCAGAATCATCATCCATTTTGTCCATACTTGACTTTGTGAATGTTTCCTAATAACCAGTTTGTTGTGTCCATTCTAGACGGTGGTAGTGGCCTAATAGTTGACCTGTGCTTTCTGTCCACTCTGCCCTCTGCATCGTCTCCTAACCATCCACACTCTCTCTCTCTCTATTAGAGCCCCATCTATGCTTTGTCACACGACGGTACCGCGCGCCCAAAATAGAGAACCGAAGTGTGACATCACTTCCACCCTAGAGGTTGCTGTATCCTCCCTGGGTCACGGAGTACTTTTTAAAATGATTCCAAAAAGACTGGCATGGGCCAGACAAATATCACTGCGTAGATAGCCTGGAATCTCTGTGTGGAACCTGCATTTCCAAGGACCGAGTAGAGGGTATACCCCTGACATCATCATCATACCCGGAAGTTATGCAGAGTTAACGCCTACTGGGTGGCAAAAACTACTTTCTGGCCTTGACAGCCCATACTGTACATCCAACCAGAAAAGTCCTATCTGATTCCATTAAACGTGTTAAACAATGTTAAACTCAATTTGCCACCCGATTTGCCATTGCAATTGTGCATACTGCATACCCTCTATTAAAAAAAATAATAATAAAATAAAAAAAAGGCTCTGGTGATAAACCCACCCCACATTTGCATACCCTGAAATTGGTCCCTCACTACTTCAGAGGGAGTGAAATCCAACCACTCTTTTTTATTTTTTTATTATTTTTTTCAATGGCAGATTGGTTTGGTTTCCAGGTTCTCTAAACCAGTGGTTCTCAACCTGTGGGTCGGGACCCCCAGGGGGGTCCCCAAATTATTTTGGGGGGTCCCCAGATGTTAAGCTAATGTGAACATTGTATTCTCACTCAACAGTAGACAAACCAACATAAAGTTGAAGTGTATAGAGGCTATCTGCACATATTTAAAGTGACAATTTAAGGACTTTAAAGACCTTTTTAGTACCTCTGGTCAAACACTGGTCAAATTGTCAAATATTAGAGGCTGAAATTGTGAAAATAGCCGATCTACATGCTCACAACGCCTCGCAACGCTATTGCAAATGCTATTTTCACAATGGAATAGATCGAGTCAAACCAAATGTAATGCCAACTCCTACAATTCCAAGTGCTTGTGCAGGGTGGGGGTCCCCAGTTCAAATATGATTATTTTGCAGGTCGCGGCCTGAAAAGGTTGAGAACCACTGCTCTAAACACAGTCAGACGTTATCAAATGTAACTCAATATCATAGATGACAGAGTCACATACCGGACAGAATCGAGGGGCTGATTTTTTTTACTTTTTTTTTTTATGTTCTAATATGACACAATGCTAAGATGAACATATGGGATTTTCAATAGAAACAAATAAAACAAAACAAAAAAAAATCAGTGACCCAGGGGATAACAGAGTGATGTCAGGACTTCAGTACTCAATAGCCAATTCGGCTGTTTTGGCAGCCTGGCACCGCCGTTCGGCATAAATTAGGCGTATCTGTGTCCTTTTGCCTGTGCTCTTATGATCTTCTTTTTCTTCCTCTTTTTCTTTTTCTTCTTCCTCTTCTTTTTCTTCTTCTGTTCCTTCAACATTCAATTAAAAAAAAAAAGTATTTTGTTCCTTTGGATTTATTTTGGGGTGCAGCAGCGAAGTCTTGAGTGGGAGGAGCTCAGATTGTAGCCATGTGTTTCTTAAATAGATCCATGTATTTTTTTCTTCTTCCTCGTTTCCTTCTTTTTTCTCCTCCCCCCCTTTCCCCCCCTGCCCGGCCCCGCCCCTCTTCTACTAATCCTCTCTCTCTCTCCGCCTCCCCTCTGTCTCTCTCCCTCCCTCCTCGTCTCCGCCCCTCTCTCTCCCCTGTCTCTCTCTCTGTCTCTCTCTCTCTCTCTCGCCTTCCTGTCCTGCATTCTATCCGCCATCCCGATGTGTAGGAGCGCCAGACACATGTACATAAGTTTAATTCACTTAATTAATCTTTTACTAATGAACATGCAACATACCAAGCCTCACGTTCCTCCTCCCCTCTCACTCTCACTTGCTCTCCCTCCTGTATGTTGACCCTTTGCCTCTCTCTCTCTCTCTCTCTCTCTCTCTCTCTCTCTCTCTCTCTCTCTCTCTCCCTCTCTCCCTCTCTCTCTCTCTGTCTTTCTCATGATGTTTCGGTGTTTTCTTTGCTCGATGTCCACCCGACGCCCACTCTGTTGTACCGCCCCACCACACCCGCTAGACATTACACCACCCCTTATCCTCTCACACCCAAAACCCCACCCAGTCTTCCTCTCCTCTCTCCACCTTGCCGTCTCATTTTGACTCCACACTGTCTCCAGTCCCTGACAACGTACCGTATGTACTGTTACAGTATCTTGTTGTTGACAATGTGGCTTTTGTCCTTTATGCCGCATTGCATTGTCATTGTCTGGAAGAGAAGCAGAGCACTTCTTCTTTTCTCGCTCTTTCTATCTGTCTCTTTTTTCCCCCTGTCTGTATGTCCGTCTGTCCCTCTGTCTGTCTGTCTGTCTGTCTGTCTGTCTGTCTGTCTGTCTGTCTGTCTGTCTGTCTGTCTGTCTGTCTGTCTGTCCCTCTGTCTAACTGGTACGTCTTAAGGCGATGTCGCACTTTTTGTCAGAACATCGGCTCGCATCGCCCCGGGTCCCAATTCGAACTGTGTACACCAACTTAACTTTCATCAGCTTATTTGTGACGTGAATTAGTGATTATGTTCCCCTTTGTTGCTTTGCCAAACGGAATTCAAAAGCACACATTATTAAAATCAAGTTGCTGGGGCTGTCTTTGACGCACCAAAAGTGTGTGTTTTTTAGAGCTGTTTTGCCATATAGCCTAATGAAAATGGAGTCGCAGAAACAACAGATGAAGTATTTGGACTTAATACATCATGCCCAGGTGGTGATGCGGACCACGGTGCTACCTAAATTCAATGCTGCCTTAACACTCCCGGTGTTGTGTATTTTACTGTCTGTCTGTCTGTCTGTCTGTCTGTCTCTCTCTCTCTCTCTCTCTCTCTCTCTCTCTCTCTCTCTCTCTCTCCTTGCCTCTCGCTATCTATCTATTTTGTTCTCCGTTCTCTTCTTTGTGTTTTTCTCCACCATTTTTATTCCTCTTGAGTCGTCCAGGCATGCGATCGACCTATGAGTCACTCTCTCTCTCCATCTCTCTCCGTTAATATAAACACGCAGTGGTATTGCCACACTCGCCACTTTACTGTGTCTGTGTCCCGGTAGGGTTGGGCCGCAAGCAGACAATGATTGGCGCTTTAATACGAACCATCTTTAAAACAACAACCCCCCCAAAAAAAAGAAATCAACAAATGAAAAGTCTGGCTTCCTGAGAAAAGCCCCCGAGGCGATGTTGGAATCTCATTGAAGATTCACTCTGAAGTTCCTCGCTAAGTTTGAGAGATTTAAGTCCCAGATCAGAGCAACGCTGAGGGCGCTACGATGAGGAAAATACTATAAAGTAGTTTATCTAGTGAAGAGAGGTGCAGACCTTATGTCCTTCACCACTTAAGCCTTCGTTGTGGGACGAATAACAACAATTGCCGATCGAACACGCTCCCAAATTCATTGTGATTGTTGAAACCTCTATGAGCCTGTAGATTGTCCATTTCTTCGAGATGTTCAAGCTTGTAGATCGTCTATTTTCGAAGGCGAAAGTGAAAGTGGTTAAGTGGCCCGTGGCTGGAGAGAGAGACTAGCGTATATAAAGCGCTGTATAGTAGCGCGGAGAGAGAGACACAGACTCTGGGCGGCGCCATGCGTTGGTTGGACGAATATCTCAAGAGTTTGTCACGTTATTATTTTGAGTAGACAGCTCACTCCTGATTGGTTGAGCTCTCCGTCTCAACGCAAGATTTGTGTCTTTCTGTTTGAACTCATCAGAGCCATAATACGTTTTTTTGGATTAAACTTGAAATATCCCTCTGTACAAAAATAAACAAAATATATCTATATATATACTTTGTAAAAAGGAAAAAAAAAACTGAAGTTCATTCTCCCCCTTCCTGTTATCTCTCCTCCTCCACTCTTCTCTCACACTTTCTCTCTTCTTTTCTCCCTTATCTCTCTCTTTTCTTTGTACCTCGCCTTCACCTTGACTCAATTTCTATCTTGCTCTCTCTCTCTCTCTCTCTCTCTCTCGCTCTCTCTCTCTCTCTCGCCATTACTCTCTCTTAATCTGTCTCTCACTCCCTGTACCCCCCCTATCTCTCTCTCTCATCCCCCCTCCCCTTCTCTCTTCTTCTCCTCCTTCCTCCCATCTCCCCCTCTGCCTTTCCTTGCCCCCCCCTCTCCCTCTCCTTCCCCCCTCCCTTTGCTCCTCCTCCTCCTCCCCTCCGCCCGCCCTCCCCCCCCCCCCCCCCCCAGTGCGCCGCGTGCCCCCTCGTTTCTCCATCCTCCCCTCCAACCACGAGATCATGCCGGGCGGCAGTGTGAACATCACGTGCGTGGCGGTGGGTTCGCCCATGCCCTACGTCAAGTGGATGCTGGGCAGCGAGGACCTGACGCCCGAGGACGAGATGCCCATAGGTAACGCCTGATCGCTCAATAGTTTGAGATAGTCGCAATTATTGTTGTTGCAGTCCGTCGAAAAACTGTGGAAATAGTCGACCTAAAAGCATTCGGGTCTCCATCCGGAATCAATGGTGGTACATTTAATGTAACCAAATCAGTGTCTTATGAATGCGACAAATACCAAAAAATATTATTGAAACTCAAGTCTCCATGGCGTGAGTAATCAATTGAAAACAAGTAATTTTGGGGGTGAACTACTCCTTTAAGCGTGTCCATTCTCCTTCAGACGCCCAAACTTTTCTTTGTAAAGGAGGTGATATAAATAACAAAATGTACGTCATTACAACCTTTGGATGGGCGGTTCCAGAACTTTTCCTGGGAGACTGTGCACCTCCAGATGTCCTGACTCTCCGAAAATATCTGGGTTCATAAAGACTACATTACTGGTGCCGGTCATTGGTGCCAGTCAAGTCATTTGTCATATATGCTCCAATTTTTTTTAAACGCAACAAAACATTGTGATGATGGTGTCATTCCTGCCCCACAGGCCGCAACGTTCTGGAGCTGAACGGCGTGAGAGAGTCGGCCAACTACACCTGCGTGGCGATGAGCAGCCTGGGCATCATCGAGGCCACCGCCCAGGTCTCCGTCAAGAGTAAGTATAACTCGGCATGGCTCGGCATGGCTCTGGGGTAGAGAAACCCCCATTAGAACACGGAGGGTTCCCGAAGGATTCCCAGTTCGATCCCGGGCTCCCCCAGAGTTAGTGCCGAAGAGTCCTTGGGCAAGACTCTGAAGTCTGAACCTCTTGTTGCTAGTGAGCAAGTAGAGACAGAGACTGCAACAAAGCAGAAAGCCCGCAACACTCAAAATTGGTGCACAGCTCAATAATAACATGAGGAAAAGAAGAAGTCGCCAGCACACAAGGAAATCCTTTTCACATGATTTATTTACCTTTGTGGACAGAGACAACGGACGTGTTTCGACCTGATCGGTCTTCCACGGTGAGGAAGACCGAACAGGTCGAAACGCGTCCGTTGTCTCATATGAAAAGGATTTCCTTGTGTGCTAGTGAGCAAGTGCCTTGCATGGTTTCCTCCGCCATTGGTACGAATGTGTGTGTGAAAGGGTGAATGTAATGCACGGGCTCAAATTAAATCCATATTCTGCAGAGTAAACCTGGCTGCGTATTGGCTGAGGGGCTGAGAGACTTGTGTTTTCCCCATGCTTCTGTCAGTGACTTGGCATTCTAATATAAAATAGTTTCATGGACGGGGTCAGTTATCAGAGCTGTAGGAGGAGCTGCGGTGTCCAGGGAAGCTGTTTAATATTGCACCGTGGTTTTCTGGTTTTATCCCAGAATAATTCGTTACCAAACGCTTCAAAGACCATGAGAACACGACTTTATGCAGCCAGTCTTTTGAAAGCAATCCAGGAGAGAAGCGAGATGAGAAAGGTATGGAGGATTTTCAGGGATTTGTCTCTAAAGAATAAACAAATAAAACGTACAGAGCTTTCAGCCAAGCTCACTGTTCTTTTTTTCTGTTGTGTTGTGTTTTGTTCAAGGCTGGTTCGGCTTTAAGTTTATATCCTGCATTGTGGTTCACACACATCTGCCTCCATATTGCTGCCGTCTGGAGGAAACATGTCAAACACTGTTACTTTTTCTGGAAATGGGGTAAAGGAGCCTGTGTTCCCAGTGGCTCCAATGTCGTTATTATGTATGTAGTCACATACATAACATACATTCATTGATACATTCATTGACTTAAATAAGCACACTTTCACTTTCATTTTAAAACAACACGATATACATGCAGTAGTACGCTCGCAATTTACCAGAGCAACCCTCTTGTACGACAAAATACGGTATTGCTGTATAAAAAAGTAAAAAAAAAAATAGACACGGTTTCTGGCCAGACAGCAACGATATACGATATTCTTCAGTCATTATTACAGTATATTCATTTTCCATTCCTCCCCAGCTTTGCCAAAGCCCCCTGGTACGCCCATCGTCACGGAGACCACAGCCACCAGTGTCACCATCACCTGGGACTCGGGCAACCCTGAAGCCGTCTCCTATTACATCATCCAGTACCGCGCCAAGGTAGGCCCAGCACAATGCACCCTTTGTCTGCCTTCTGATTGGTTCCATGACCGGCCAACCAGCAGGCTCCTTCCGCCTTGCTCCGCCCTGGTTTATGGCTCCTTATGGTCGTGTATGCTGCTTATGTCATGCCCACAGTCACTATAATGCTCCAGTGATGTTTCCTTTTTACTGAGGCAATGGTTTTTGCACAGTCTAAAATGTAGCTGCAGAAATGTACCTTTGCCGATTGTTCAACTCCGGAAAACACAATTTTAAGTTTTTTTTGGTGACAATTTACCCTTGACTAAAATGCCATGATCCCCTACTACAGGCCCCGGACAGCAAGTACGAGACGGTGGACAGCATCACCACCACACGCTACAGCATCGGGGGGCTGTACCCCAACACAGAGTACGAGATCCGGGTATCTGCCTTCAACAGCATCGGCCAGGGACCCCCGTCCATGAGGGTGGAGGCCCGCACCGGAGAACAGGTACCCTGGCTTTCTTTTACCGAAACATTCTTAAAATGTCTTGGACTCTGTTAGAGGTGGTGTAAGTGATATTCTTTGGTAAAAACGAAACATTTTATGCAGTTTGCAAGTTAAACCTCTATGTACGGATAGTAATCATCGCTATCATCGATATATTCAGTAACCTCCCCGTCTCTCCAGCCCTTTAAATGAACAGAAAAAAATATATATTTTGTTTTCAGGCTCTTCACTGGCAGATGAATCCTCAGGAGTGAGGATGAATCAATTGGCCCAATAACTAAATTGAAAAAATAAAAAATATATCACACTACAAAAAAATCGCCATAACACTAAACACTCTCAGCAGTGCATTCATAACAAGAATGTATAATAAGAGTACAGCACCTTTAAGGTGAAACTCTGTCTAGACACAAACACAAGGCAGAGACACGGACTGGATATTAAATCATGAATGATTATTGAATTGCTGCAGCAACTGAAGACAGACTTAACACTTTGGCACCAATTGGCCTTCCAGTGATTCCCTGTCTTAAACCTCCTCTCTGTCAGGCTTTCTTTGACATTTACACAAAAAAACTGAATACAGAAACAGCCCTTGTACATCTAGTGGTCTGCCCACTGTCTGGCTGCATGACACAAGATGATATTTCTAGGGGTTAAAGAGCAGAAGACACACATAGAAGACACTAGGTAGGTAGGTAGGTAGGTAGGTAGGTAGGTTGGTAGGTAGGTAGGTAGGTAGGTAGGTTGGTCGATTGATCCTGCAGGAGAAATTCAGACGCCAGAGACCACAGAGCAGTAAACGTTACAGATACAGGGCATAGAAGTACTGTACAATAGGTACAGAAATATAATATCACAATAAAACAAATATAAATAAAGTGTACACTCTAATCCTCCTGTCTGATGCAGTCTGACTCTTTTCAACTCTGAGGTTAACCCTAACCTTTCATAACCCAAAACCTCTTCTGGAGAGAACCTTATCTGAAGCAGAGCTGTAGCCCCTAATAAGTGCTATCATAATAATAAGTCATAATAATAATAAGTGCTATCATCATCATCACACAGGCCCCGGCCAGTCCTCCCAGGAACGTCCAGGCCAGGATCATCTCCACCAACACAGTGATGGTTCGCTGGGAGGAGCCAGAGGAGCCCAACGGACAGGTACGTGGTGGGACCCGCCACGTCTGTTTGGCCTCCTTGGGGTGTTCTTTGTCACTGTATATTTGCACATGTAGGTGACATTTGTCCCCATCCTATAACAGTGAGCAGCCGTTAGTACGATGCTCGGGGAGAAGTTAGAGGTCAAGTGTCTTGCTCACGGACACTTTGACAGGGCCTGGAATAGAACCTGGGACGTTCACCTTCCCAGATGGGCTTGTAGGAGTTTGGTATGCATTGGGTCATGGGGCCCCAATTAGTTTTATCTCTGGGACCAGTGTTAATTGAACTACTGTAAAGAGAGTTTACATTTGTACACTCTGAGTTACAGATCCTGGCAGGGTTCCATTTGGTTCGTAATTAGCAAGGGACCCCCTGGAAACCCCTCAGGGACCTCTGAGGGATTACCAGACCGGGGTCATACATAAAAGAAAATATAATCCATAGTTCCATGATAAATACAAATAAAAGTGGGAGGTATATTTTATTGCCATACTACCATAAAGATTGGTTAAAATAAACTGTATTCATTAAAATAAATCCTGGATTGTAGCTTTCATAAAAAAAAAAAAAACAATTCATAATAATGATCATAGCAATATAGCATGACGATTATAACAATAATTATAACAACAGCGTCCTAGTCTGATAAACCATCCCTGTCACGTGAATTCTCACATTTCCATGTGCAGAAGACGCATGGAAAATGTGGATTCACACGACCGGGGTTTGTTTTACCAGGTTAACGGCGGTACCAACATCTGCTAAAAATAGCTGTTTGGTCCATTTTGGGGGTTAGTCACGCACACTGTCTCCTGAGAGGACCCCCGTGTCGCCACCAGAGTGCATGTGGCTGTCACAGATATTAAAGATTAATCTCACACCAGAGAGCTGTGGAGTGAAGAGGAGAACTTTACTCTGAAAAGGTCATGTCAGCCGTGACTCCTGCAGATGGTCTAGTGACTCCAGTCAAAGTCACCGCACCGCTCTGCTCTCACAGTCAAGAGGCCTTCACCTTTTACAATATTACAATGACCTCTACTCGGTGGTGTGGAAAGTAACTAAGTGCATTTACTTGAGCACAGTACACAGTATTTTGTTTTTTACTTTGCTGGAGTACTTCCAATTTTCTATAATATTTTGCTTCTACTCCACTACATCTGAAACGCAAATATTGTACTTTTACTCCGCTATAATCATTTGAAAACTTTAGTCACTAGTTACTTTCTAGATGTTGATTATTATTACAAAACCACTTCAGACCTATATATTTGGACAATTTGAAAATAGCTTAAGCTCACAGCGCGTCGCTAAGTTGTGGATCTGCTATTTTCAAAGGATTTTTATATACATTTTATACATTTGAAAACTTGTGAAATGGAACCTTCTACATATTGATTGATTGAAGACTTTATTAGAAGTTTGCATAGGAAAAGGTACAGTTTCATGACGGTACAGTTCACTGGTACAAGGTCTACTAAAAGGAGATCCATGAAAAGACTAAGCTTATTTCCACTGGAAACCATTAAAGTATCTCATATAACATTGAATGACAGACAAATAGAACACAGTACTATGCAGTAGATATGTAAAGAAAAAGAAAAAAGAAAACAGTAAGTCTAAACAAACAGTATATACAAAGAAGGGGCAGGGGAGGGTAGGGTTGGGCTAGGTTTTTTTTTTTTTTTTTTTTTTTACCAGTTGCGATATACGTTTATACGATGTACGTTTACTCTTGGTACTTAAAATACATTCTGATGCCAATACTTTTGTATGTATGAAGTCAATCTTGAACACGGCACTTGTACTAGTAGACTATTTCTACAGTAGGGTATCGATACTTTTACTCAAGTAAAACATATGAGTACAGTATTTTCTGGACTATAAGGCACACCTGACTATAAGGCGCACTGTCAATGAATGGTCTATTTTCAAACTGTTTTCATATATAAGGCGCACCTGACTATAAGGCGCACATAATAGACGCTACCGTTGCGTTATGCATCCAACAGATGGAGCTGTGCTAAAGGGAATGTCAATGTCAATGAATGATCCATATATAAGGCGCACTGGACTATAAGGCGCACTGTAGTTTTTTGATAAAATTAAAGGTTTTTAAGTGCGCCTTATAGTCCGGAAAATACGGTAGTTCTTCCATCACTGCCCAAAATGTACCTGCGGAAGAAAGGGAGAAAAAAAAATCCATGAGACTGTCTGGGGTACAAAAAGAATTACAAAAAACGAGATATATTCATGGATTTATTGACCTCTGTGGTTTAAAAAACAACCTCTCTCTCGTGCTGTGGTGTTGGACAGAGATATTATGGATTGCCTCGCCTTGCGGGGCAGCAGAATAACCTGATGCAAACACTTCATACTGCCGAGTCACTCTCCACCTCAGAGAGGGAGCACTTCACCGCATTCTCAATCCTATCTTCATAATAATAATAGGTCCTCACTGTAATGCTCATTATAAGATGGCATCATTTCTCAAAAATGTCACTTTCAAACATGCGTTTGGTGTCATTTTAACGTCTGCTCAGATTTGTTTGAGTCGTTTATGAGTCACTCAGTGATATTATTATTATTATTATTATTATTTTTTTTTTTAAAGATATGATTTTGGGCTTTTATGCCTTTATTGATAGACAGTAGACTGACAGAACCTGGGGAGAGAGATGGGGAGTGACACGCAGCAAAGGTTGCTGGGATAGGGGCTCGAACCAGTGACACGCTGTCAGGCTATACATACTGAGCCTATGTGGTATGCGCCTGGACCGGTAGGCCGGCGGGCGGCCCATGATATTCATTTTAACAGACACACCCACTTCCTATAGGGTTGTAGGGTTGGATTACGCTTTGAAGATAAAGGTGGAGCCATATCTTTGGTTGCCTTGGAGGCCAACATCAGTGTTTTGTACTGCGGGCATGAACTGGGAGCCAATGGAGGGAGCGGAGAAGGGGGAGACATGTGAAATGCCACGGCATTCTGGATCATTTGGAGAGGAGAGAGTTAAAGTAGTCTTATGGGGTTCTGCTGGCACAAAATCTTTTCAGGGTTGTGTCCCGGTAGCTCAGTCGGTAGAGCTCTCGCCTTTGGACCACAAGGTCATGGGTACAATCTGGGGCACCGCCAACTCAGAGTATGAGTAGCACGGCTTGGGTGCAGCAAATCGTGCAGCAAGTACTGTGAGCTGATGGTAGGTGTGACGCTCCACCTCAGCAATCCATCTCCCAGGAGTTTAGTGCAGGGGTCTTCATCAGGGAGTCCGGGACCCCTAGGGGATCCTCAGAGTTACTACAGGGGGTCCTCCAAATCTTTGAGTGATAGAAACTTTTTTTTCTCCTTTTTTATATTAACCACTTGAACCCTAGCGTCCATATTCTGAGAACTTTAGCCAAAAATAGCAGATATACAAGCTCGCAACGCCTCGCGCTTGTAGATCAGCTATTTTTGGCAGTTTTGGTGTAGAGGGGAAAAAGAGCAGACTAAGTTCAGAGTGAAACGTCAAGTTTATTAAGTATTGACAGTTCAAGTGGTTAAATATCTGAAAACACAAATCGACATGAATCAAAATACACGGATGATCGTGCTGTCAAACAATGAAACTATATGGAATCTATGAAAAGGTTGTGGGGGTCTCTGCTTCATCTCTCTCAACTAAGGGGTCCTGACTCCTGTGTGTTACTGGCTGATGCTGACAATAAGCCACTCCGACCTACTTCTCTCGTCCACACGGCCAATTGCATCGTACATTTTTGGGGCTTGGTCCTTAATGAGCATGTTTGTGGTTGTCCCTCCAAGGTGAAAGGCTACAGGGTCTACTACACCATGGACCCGTCGCGGCTCATGAACGAGTGGCAGATCCACAACGTCCAGGACAGCGTCATCACCACCATCCAGAACCTGGTGCCCTCCGAGACCTACACCGTGCAGGTCCTGGCCTTCACCTCCGTGGGCGACGGGCCCTTCTCCGACCCTGTGCACGTCAAGGTCATGCCTGGAGGTCAGTGGTGCCGTGCACACGCACGTGCATGCAATATGTCAATAGGTCCATCAGACTGAACAGTTTATTGATTCGAAAATAACCAGGAATCTCTTCAATGTTTTTGTAAAAATGTAATGCAAAAATCTACACTGGCTATTTTCACAATCAATGTTTAATCAGACTAATATTATATAGATTATTTAAACAAATCGATTCTTTTTTTTTTTTTAAAGTTGTTTATAGATATAATGTTGAACAGTGGTTCTCAAACTTTGAAATTTGTCTCCCCTTAACTTTGACAGTGTACAAATGACGGGTCCTTTTGTACGCTGTTAAAGTTACTTGTAAGGATCAATTTAGACCCCCATAAAGGAACCTAGAGAGTCCCTGAAATCTACTTTGAGAACCACTGATGTAGAAGACAAGCTTCTCTGTCATTCAATTAATACAAAATAAGTTAAAATAATCTCTTTATCTGTGGTGCAGAGTGAACACGGTCATTTTGTTCTCTTGAGTTTGCAGGGTCATTTGTGGTGTAGGGGAAAAGCGGGTCGTTTTGGTGTCATTTGTAGTGTTGTGTAGGTGGATGAGTCACTGTGTGTGTGTGAGAGAGTCTGAGAGAGAGAGGTTGACACTTTTTATGGTGCAAAACAAAGCTATTAGTGTGTGACCCTGAATATCATCACTGTCAGGGAGAAACCTTGTATCTCCATGATTCATCCTCAAGATTCAAAACATTGTATTGTCCACCTCATGGTGATGCAACACGTTCCTCAATCTTTTAGTTTTTTTTTTCTTTTTCATAAATGAATGCCTTGTTTTATTCTTTGTCGTATGATAGTGTCAGGCAAAACAACTGCGATCTACAAGCTCACAATTGCGTAGCTTTGCTTCTTTTTTTTTTTTTTTTTTTTTTTTAGTGATGTCTGATATCAGGTGCTCCAAATGTTAACTACAATGGTTTCGATTATTTAGATTATTCAGATTTATATAGCGCTTTTCTAAGTGCCTACAGTAAAGTCGCTTTACATAAAGAAAAGAAAAGAGTGCAAGATCCAAACATTACTTGCATGAAGTTGGTGCCATCAAAACCTGTCTAAATCGGAGCCCTTCAGAGGGCGGGCAGTGTGTTTGATTTTCATTTCTTGTAATACCGCTATTTCAGCCCCAACCCAACTCCGGGGGATTCTTTGTGCATCATGTCTGTTTGCGTGGTTTATATTTTAATAACTTTGACGCTCTCTCCCTGTGTTGTTGTTTTGCCCTTCAGTGCCAGGCCAGCCAGGGAAGTTTAAAGTTGGCAAAGTGACAGACAGCAGCATCGAGTTGACCTGGGAGCCCGCCTACACCAAGGAGGGCATCGTCAACTACGAGCTGCTTTATAAACCCGTCAAGTTTGGCAGTCTGGTGAGGCCTCTGACACCCCACACATCCATCTATGTGACAGCCTCCTCACACAGGGGCGTAATATAACTAAGTACATTTACTTTAGCACTATACTTAAGTATAGTTTTGAGGTATTTCCAAAATTTTTACTTCCACATTTCGGATGCAAATATTGTACTTTTCTCTCCACTACATTTATTTGAGTTTCTAGTTACTTTGCAGATATAAATTATATTAAAAAAATAACAAATAAAACATGCATAAACCACTTTAGCCCTATTTTATACATAGGCTAATTGAAAATAGCCGATCTACAAGCTCACAACGTGTCGCATCGCGAAGTGTTGTGAGCTATTTTTGTCCATGCTAAACCCTAAACCCCTAAACTTCTTTGGCTTTATTTACTATTTTGAAAAACATTTAGCTCACAACTTGTTGATGTAGATCAGTCATTTTAAGTATTTTAAAATGTTTTTCAAAATAACAATAAAAAAAAGGGGGAGGGGGGGTTTAGGGTTTAGCATGGACGAAAATAGGGCCCATAGTCTTTTGAATAAAATTCTGTTTATTTTGGGTCATATCTTAGTCACCTGAAATGGTCTACTTTTAGTCTAGTTTTAGTTGAATAAACATCATAAGATTTTAGTAGACAAAATCTACAGTCGATTTAGTCAACTTAAATGTTGTTGTTTTTTGGCGGGCCGTGATGGCATCGGAATGACCTCTCTACCCATTCATTTATGGCCCAAGACCCACTTCCCTCGATATGGTGAAAATAGCAGATCTACAAACTCACAATGTATCAGAAAGTGACACATTGTGAGTGTGTAGATCCGCAATTATTGGCTATTTTTGGCTGTTTTTGTCAAAATACTATAAACACTATAATGATTCAAGTCATGATTTTGTGCAACACGTTTGAGAGTTGGGAAACACTTGTCTGCACAGCACATCACTCGCCCCCTTCCTCATCTTCCTCTTCCTCACCAGGCCTGTTGTTCCCTCCTTTATTTTCTCATCTGTTTGGTTGATCCTCCTTTAGCCCCTAATCTATGCTCTGTCTCTATGTCTGTCTGTCTGTCTGTCTCTCTCTGTGTGTGCGTGCGTGCGTGCGTGCGTGCGTGCGTGCGTGCGTGCGTGCTTCTCTCTCTTGCTGTCTGTCTTCTCTTTTTCTCTCTCAGTCTCTCTCTCTGAGGTCGATGTAAATTCCTATCGAAAGGAGCGGTGTCATCCACTGCCGGCATTTTACTTTTTCTCCTTTGTACATACGATATTGTGTTTGTATTTGTTGATGACATTTGCATTTCTGACTAATAAAGTAAAAATCTCCCTTCCCCTCTCTCTCTCTCTCTCTCTCTCTCTCTCTCTCTCTCTCTCTCTCTCTCTCTCTCTCTCTATCTCTCCCCCTCTCTCACAGGAGAAGTTGACCTTTGGCCCCAGGAACTCCTACACGTTGGAGGGTCTGAAGGCCAACACAGAGTACTCCTTCTCCCTGGCAGCCATCTCCAACAAGGGCATCGGAGCCTTCACCAACGAGCTGGTGCAGAGGACGTCCCAAGCCAGTATGTGTCTCTCTCTCTCTCACACACGCACACGCACACGTGCACGCACGCAAGCACGCACACGCACATGCACACACACACACACACACACACACACACACACACACACACACACACACACACACACACACACACACACACACACACACACACACACACACACACACCCACCCGCGCACACATACACACGCTTTGTAAATTTTGGGGACATTACATTGTCTTCGTCGAACCATAACTGGAATTGCTGGAAAATCCAATCGGGGGAAGCAGGACTGTATGTATTGCTATATTTGTGAGGACATCAACATTTTAGCACAGCAATGTTATGAATGCCCAAATGAAAAATGATGGACATTTTTAACTGTAAGCCTAAAGCCGAACTACAAGCTTGTTGTTGTAGCTTGTTGTCCGGTGTGTGACATCACCGTAAAAACCAAGTATAAAACGGGAACACCCGAACACCTTAATCTGACCTATAAAGGTCTAATGCCAACCCTAAACCCAATGTGAAATTGTGAGGTCCAGGAAAATGGTCCTCTCACAATGTCTATTTCTCAAATTATACCAAATACGGGTGGTGACATTTGGTCCTCACAAGTGTAGCAATGCACGGACGGACACACACACACACACACACACACACACACACACACACACACACACACACACACACACACACACACACACACACACACACACACACACACACACACACACACACATTGCTACTTAAAGAAGGACCCAGGGAGCATCTCTCTCGTTGATCAATCCTTCTGTTCTGTCCATCGCCCCCATCCCTCCATCCATCTCTGTCTTCTCTCTCTCTCTCTCTCTCTCTCTCCCCCCCCTCTCTCCGGGGCGAGCCAAAACAGGGTGACAGATGGAGACGGAGTGCCCCGAGCGTTCGTTTAATGTTTCACCTTCTCTTTTTGCTTTCCAACCTCCTTTCACTTCTCCTTAACGCTCTGTCACCGCCGCCCCCCTTTCAAAGGCCCCTCTCTCCCTGTCCCCCTCGTTGGCAGTGAGCCAGAAGGT
>NC_137814.1:26808198-26853198 GCF_963921795.1 Nannobrachium achirus | reverse complement strand
ATACAATCACGCTATATCAGTTACACATTCTCCTCTGCTATAATGAAGTTGTCCACTTAGGGTCGATACGCTGCTCTCTGCCTTATTTCATTAGGCCTTGTGCCTAACATTATGTCTGCCCTGTTATGTGGTTGTGTTTCTCTGCCGTTGGTCCTGCATTCGTCCCGGGCTTATCTCGTTTCGTCGCTGTCGGGCAGAAACCTCTTATCTCCAGATTTTAGCTTTTTGTTTGAGTTTTTTTGCGTGTGAAATTAACGCCCTACTTGATCATAGTAGCCTACTACAGCGTCACACAAAAGCATCAAAAGTAGCAGACATGGAAGCTTGTCCATCTGCTACTTTTGCTGTTATTGAATTTGAATCCTATAATGTAAATTGTTTTGGTCATATGAGGTTTCCACCCGACAGGGACGATTTTTCTTCCTTTTTTCCAGTTACAGCTTGACTCAGCTTTGTATTGGTTCCGTCTATTGTCCCTTATCTCCCGCCCGTTTCTTTTGCTCTGATTCATCCCATTTATAGACCTGAGCGGCCCGTTCTAAAAATGCCTTCTATATCCTTACAGTTTTCTGAACAACTTGACAGGATTGTCAACGTTCACGAAAAAACGATTTCTCAGTCTCTTTAGCAGATGGAAGGAAAAATTGTGTCCCGCAACTCACTTTTAGTAGCTCCAATCTTTATTTGTGAACAAGCAGCATGAATAAACGCTTCGACTGTCTTGTTCTTCCTCAGTATCTGTAGCAGATGGAAACATGAAATAAATAAAAAATAAAACAATTTAGCATGGACAATTGGCATTTTACAGGAAATTAATTTAATTTGCTCTAATGTTCATGCATTTGTCTTTCAGACAGACATCTTCACACTTCTGTACTGATCTTTTCCGGTTAATAAAAAAAAAGAATAAAAAAAAGTCCCTCCCTTTTCGTTCCTGATTCACACCTGGCACCATTTCACACTTGGCAAATCACTCCCTTTGTCCATGACGATGCTTGGATTATCTACTGGTGTTCTACTGAAGAGCCAATGGCAACCCTGGAATGAATTTGAAATTGATGTGTATATGTTTCCTTTGGTTATTAATTTGTAAGGTTTTCTAATAAATAGCTTAAGGTTTAAGCTCTCAAACGCTTTTTATATCATGTGTCTATCTGCTAAAGAGGCTGAGAAATAAAGATGAATATCTGAATCCGGTAGCGTGACACATATCACCCTTTTGGCTTCTGCTGCCTCTCTTATTGCCGCCATTCTGTTGTTGGGTCTTCTCCGAACCCAATCGTCCAATCAGTGCTCTCGGCCGCTCCCGAGGGCGTGTCTTGTGAGAGCGTGAGCTCCACGTCGCTGAGAGTCTCGTGGAAGGCTCCGCCTCCTCCGACGGAAGGCCAGGACGGCGCCATCATGCCCGACTATGAGCTGACCTACCAGAGAGTGTCCGGGGCAGGGGTCGAAGGTCAGGGTCGAGAGATGAGGTACGGTAGGCTCTCTCACAATTATTCTACACAATCGCGATTATCTCAAATAATTGTGATCATTTTTATCGGAAATAATATCTAACTCGTGGGTTTCATTTGTTGTCCTACGCGGGCCATGTTGAGGACCAACACAGGTGTTTCAATTTGTCTGCTTGGCATGATAGAACTAATGTTCAACGCCTATCAAAACATCTGTGTTGGTCCTCAAAATGGTCGGTGTAGGACTACAAATGAAACCCATGAATTGGCTAATTCCAGTATTATTATTTTTTTAAGTCTACAATTATTAATTATAGGCTAAAGTCATAGTACATTATTTATTATGAATATTGGTACCGTTGTCAGTAATATTTTTCAGAATGTAGTTAATTAACAGAAAACATAAATGTCATTTTGATTTATAGTATTATGTTCCAGTGTTCAACTAAAAACAAAAACAAAAAAAAACATTAATTAATTGCAATTTCATCTTATTGTTATGACAATGAATCGTCGGGTAAAACAAAAATGTTATGACTGTGACACAGCGCTAAGATGGGAGCAGCTTCTCTCCTGGTTGGTCCTGAGCGTGGTCACTCTGTGCTGGAGGGCCTGGACAAATGGAGCTGGTACAAAGTGACGCTGGCGCTGGCCTCCAGCGGCACGCTGGCGGTCCCCTCCTCTAGCGGCCGGGGGACTGGTGTCCCCAGGAGCCAGGACAATGTCCCCTCCTCCAGCGGCCAGGGGACTGCTGTCCCCAGCAGCCAGGCAGCATTCTGCAGGACAGATGAGGATGGTGAGTTCAGTGAGTGAGTGTCTGCCTGCAGTGGGAACTGCTGCACATGAAATCCAAACACATATTGATCACTCCAGTTGCTCATTTACTGCACTGGTCAATTACTCAGTTAATTAATTAGGCATGTGTGTGTGTGTGTGTGTGTGTGTGTGTGTGTGTGTGTGTGTGTGTGTGTGTGTGTGTGTGTGTGTGTGTGTGTGTGTGTGTGTGTGTGTGTGTGTGTGTGTGTGTGTGTGTGTCAGTCCCGGGCGCAGCCCCCCGGCAGGTGGACGTGCGTCCGCTCAACTCCTCGGCGCTCAGGGTGAGCTGGCGGTCAGTGTCGCCACGGTTACAGCACGGTCAGATCCGCGGCTACCAGGTCCACTTTGGCCCGGCGGAGGGCGGCCAGCCGCGGAGCCTGCCTCGAATCAAGGACCTCCTCCTGGACGACTCCCAGGTTATTATCAACATTTTCATTTATTTGTTTGTTTATTTGATTTCATTACGTTTAGAGCAGCTGAGAGCTGCTCATTTGTTTTACGTTTCAAGGACCCCCCAGTTTTGTGCGCATTAGCCCACACGGAACCCTGCGAATATTTTAATGAGCACAACACAAACAATGCCATGTCAAATATACCGGATTTAGCAAGAATGCTAAAGACTCTCGGGTCCATTTAGTTCCATTCTCTGAGTTACAGACCTGTCCATTTTCCTAATTATCAATCATTTAGCTGGGTATCCCGTCAAGGATGCGACTTTGACAAGCACTGTACAATGTGTATAGTGCTCGCGTGGCGCAGTGGTAAAGTGCCTGCCCTACACTGCAGAGGATGTGGGTTTGAATCCACTGTGGTGCATCTGGCTTTTTCGAGAGTCTATACTCTATACGAACACAATTGGCCCCGTGTTCGGGAGAGGGAAGGCGGGCGGGGAGGGTGAGGGGAGGGTGATATGTGTCACTGTGCATACTCCTTATGGGCCGTGGGCTGAGCCTGTGAGCAGGGAGTGTTGGATGGGAGGTGGGCAGTTATTTTGAAAACCTGCTGCTCATGTGCGTCCGTCCGTCCGTCCGTCCGTCTGTCTGTCACGCTAGTGGGCAATCAGTGACGCACCACACAATAGGTAACCAGCGACACACACACGGAGACCCAAGACCTGGCGGTCGCTCCTCGTCCTTACGGCGTGTTACTTGTAATAAATGATTATATAAGAGCCATCGAAACGGAATAATAGAAACCATTGACTCACCCCGCCTCTCTCTCTCTCTCTCTCTCTCTCTCTCTCTCTCTCTCTCTCTCTCTCTCTCTCTCTCTCTCTCTGGGGTGTGTCCGGTCTATTGGTTCAGATGGAGGAGGATGACTCCACTCAGTATGTGAGTACACCACACTCTGCTGGAGACGACACACTTCAATGAACTTCATAGAAACCAGGCCTTCAGACAGAGAGACACAAATTCACATTGACACATTTGACCAGAGTCAGAGTTTGGCAAACATTCGGAATATAGCCGACAGTAGAGAAGCTTCCAGAGCATTGCAGACAGAGCTGGTTTTGAATGCAACACATTTACAATGTACATGTGTATGTCAATTATATCAATAGTTTATTAACTACTGTCAATACAGTGTGTACACTAGCAATGTCCTTCACTTGGTACAGAATGTCTTCACTTGTACAATTCCAGTCTGCTACCTGTATAGTCGCCTTTTCAGTACTTTCTTCCCGATAGCAACTGTATGCAAATATCAGAAGTTATTTACGTACAGATATCAGACAATATTTCCAAACACATTGCATTCAAATAATCTCTTGAGAATGTTTGTGTTTGATCCTTATGAGAAATGTATTTGCATGTTTTGTCAATAAAAGCAGGTCCCTTATGTGTTGCCCCACTGCACCTTAACATGTGTCTTTGATTTGTTCTCATCTTCAGGAGATGATCGTAGGAGATCTGAGAGCAGAGACTGTGTACTCGGTGTCGGTGGCGGCCTACAACACTAAAGGAGACGGTGTGCACAGCAAGGCCAGGCTGGTGACAACACTAGGGATGGGTAAGCATACTACTCTACATACTCAGTGTACACTTCAGGTTAGGACCTCAGCAGTTAATGAAACAAATCTTTAAAGATTTGTTTTAATCGCCTATCGCTAATTTAATAAAATAATGTATTCATAATCAATCCCTTTTTTGGGCATTTCATTGCAGGCAACTAAAGCTCACAAAATAGCTGATTGTACGTCGGCTGTAAGTTTTGCATGACACCGTGCGAAGAAGTATGAAATAAGATATTGACCAGGGGTGAGATGCTGTGGGCTCGGTTGGGCTCGGCGAGTCCACACTTATCAAGCTGTAGGCACGCGCGTCCCACATGCACGCACGCACACGCGCGTGCACGCATGTCGTGAAGTTGTGTGACGGCTCGAAGGCTCGGTCAACACTTCAATCCCCTACCTGTCTGCTTTGCATAACAATACTCGGGTAGGCAGGCTCATTTACACTTGTATATGCGGCCAGCATATACGTTCGCCTAGCATTCTTTGCAGACTTTCAGCTCCTTTCAGAACCTCTCCCTCCGCTATGCAGCTCCTCACTCTTCATGTCATGAGTTTAAATCACTCATTTTGTCAGAGCTGCGGAGGGAGAAGTTCCGAAAGGAGCTAGCAGACTTTAGCCTACTGTGTGTGGGTGAGTCTATAAAGTCTATGTAAACTAAAGTTATTTTATATAAAACTTAAAGGAAAATACATTAATTGAAACTAAAATAACAACAACAAATTAACAATGTAACTAAATAATATAATTACATTAAAACGTGATGTGAACGTGACGTCATGAATTTAGAGGGCCACCACTTCAAAAATCCATATCACACCACTGGTAATGACAAAATGTATTTCATAAATAAACTAGAAGCAGTGCTCTTCCGAGCACAGGTCTCCACCAGGTCAGGTATTACTGTAGTTATTGTGGCCTCCTGGTGGCGCTAAATGTGAAAAGGGTAGCATGTCTTCTTTGGCCATAACGACAATGTGATGCTGCGTGCATGATTTGAGGCATTTTGTTCAAAAAAATAGTTTGGCAAAAGTCAACCAACCTGCTGGTGGCGCTATAACAGGCCAATGTGAAAGGAGTGGCATTTGTTCCTTGACCTAGTGGGAATGTGCTCAAGGAAGGCACATTTGCACATTACATCACATTGTGATCTTGTAGATCTGCTATTTTCACAAGTTTGGGTCCCGGGCAATTCGTCTAATTTCTTTTTTGTGTCTCAGACTAAAAGGTTTGGTAACCACACTGGCATATATACTGTATATGCCAAGTCTACAGTTCATTGCCTGGACCTAGTAACAAACAAACACGCTCACTCTGCTATTGATTTTGTAAAAAAAGCTGCCGCAGGAAACCTGTGTAGTCACTGTAAACAACCATTTAAAGTTTGTTTCTCAAGCTTTTTAATTATCCGCACATTGATTTTGTTGCTGAAGACACTTGTTCCATTTGGTTTGCAGTTCCGGGCCTCCCGTCTCTGTGGCTTCAGCCAGGATCAGATCCTTCAGTGCTGATCGGATGGGCTCCTCCTCCAGGTAGGCTTGTCAGTCACCGACGTGACACTTTTGTCGACCATTAATTGTCTTACAAATGATTGCAAGTATCGATTTAGGCAAGCACTTTGATTTGCACATTCCAATGTTCAACACCCAAATCAAAGTTGCATTAGTGTTAGCCTTTTAGCCTTTGGCATCCTGTCCTATATTAAAATTGCCGGACGGACAATAATATTGTGTCAGACACAAAGATAAACTGCTGACAACGCAGGGTGTCTTCGAGGTGCACTGTGTCACTTTTATGTCAGACACAATAGAACCCATTGCCTAACGACCACAACACTGATATGTGCATTTGACCCCTGGGGGTGAGGGTGCTGATACGGCCATTATGGAAAAAAAAAAAAAAAAAAGAAAACACACACACACAAAAACACACACACACACACACACACACACACACACACACACACACACACACACACACACACACACACACACACACACACACACACACACACACAGTATATCGACAGTATATCTACTATGGCCAAAACAGGCCACATACTTTATAATTTGTATTCTTGCAAAAATATTAAAAGCAGTGGAGGTTTAAAAAGAAAGAGGCCGCACAGCTCTTCAGCTGCGATGCAAATAATGTATTTAAACAACCAAGGTTTCAACTAGTAAAGTCTTCCTCAGGGTCTAACAGAAACGGAAAAAACACATCAATTTTAAATGGACTGGGACAAAGGTGGACTCATCTCATGGGAGTGTCCGCAATCTACCCATCAACATGGGTAGGGTGGATAATTACTGGCAAGTGACCAGCATACTGCTTTAGTATGCCAAAATGACTTGTGCATGTTTTATTTTTATTATTATTATTATTATTATTTTTATATATCGGAAGGGTGTGAGTGGGAGTTTGGACTTACCAAGGGGTTAATTGGGATGAACAACTGTGTAATAACCGGGTTGTGTCTACCACCTCCAGCCCATGCAGAGAGCCAGGGTCCTCCACTGGAGATCCAGGGCTACCGGCTACAGTATGGTATGAAGAACTCCTCCTCCACCACCAACACCACCACCACGCTGGACTTCCCAGCTGCAGAGAGAAGCTACACAGCCTCCAACCTCTCCCGGGGCTCTGCCTACGTTTTCGCCCTCTCTGCTCGGAGCCGCGCGGGATACGGCGCGGCGGCACGGCGGGAGGTGGAGCTGCCCGAGCTCCCGCCCTCGGGGTACCCCAGAATGCGGGACCCCGTCGACGCCTCGTGCTGCTCGCTGCGGCTCTCGTGGCTGCCCCCGGTGGCAGAGGAGTGCAACGGGCTTGTCACAGAGTACACGCTGCTGTACCGAGCCATGGTGACCCCCGCCAAGTCCTCCGCGGTCCCACTGACACCCAGCACGATGACACCCAACATGACCTCCACTGTCCTGAGTTCGACCGCCTCACCCCCTAACAAGCCCACCGCTGTCCCGAGACCGACCCCCTCGCCCGCGATCCCGGGTCCGACTGCCTCACCCGCCCTCCCTGCTAAGGTTTGGCCTTTTTTTTAATTAACTGAAATATAATGTAATTACATTTTAGTTTTTGATATTTGGTTTCCCCCCCTTGCAGCAGGTGGTGCTAGCGGCCAGCCAGACCAGCTTCACCATCCAGGGGTTGAACCACAGCACGGTGTACCAGGTGCGGCTCAGGGCCCACACCAAGGCAGGGCCCGGACCCTTCAGCCCAGCGCTGGTGTGCCAGACCCTGGCCTTGGAGACAGGTAGGCCTGGGCCTCAGGCCCCGGAGGAAGAACCTCAACCTTCTAAGCACTGATCCAGACCACTGTTTTGGAAGTGACATTTACAATAGAAATGCCCTGTAGTGGAAAGTAATTAATATTTACTGAAGTACTTAAGTAGAGTTTTGAAGTACTTTCACTTTACTGGAGCGTTAGCTTTCAATGCTTCCAGGCGATTACATCAAATATTGTACTTTTCACTTACTTTTAGTTACTTACTTTGCAGATTTAGATTATCAATACAAAACCATGCAAGCCCTATTTTATACTTTACTTATTTGACATGGCCGCTGGTAGATCTGCTATTTTCAAGTACTCGTCGTACTGTATATATAGTATATAGTATATAGTATATAGTAGGCCTATATTTGGATGTTGATATTGTTTACTTTCACTCAAGTAAAATCTTGAACCCAAGCTTTTTAATTACTCGTAACAGTATTTTTATATTGTGGTATTGCTTTATTCATTTTATTAGTTTTTTTCTCGAGTAAAACACCTGTGCGCTTCTTCCACTAACACCACATTAACTCTGGACCAAGTTCTTACAGGTTTACTACAACACTGATGCAAGTCCACAAGGAGACAGAGCTTTTCTCCCTCCCAAAAAAATGCTCCTTCACTCACCCTCCCCTCCCCCCACCAGCACCCACCCCCTCACCACCGACCAACCAACCAGCTGGGAGCAGGCTGAGTGCATCGTGGATGTTTTGCATCAAGGCCACTGGCTGCTGTTTATCACACAACCCTCCCATGCAGGTAAAACGGTTCATGGAGGAATGGAGCTGCTCCGTCTATGAAGGAGGTGAGTACTGAGTCTAAAGTCCAGATGCACTGACGGCCATGGATCTACAGGTAGGTATTTTTTAAAAAGACCAAGCGATTCCCAACCTCCCCAAAAAAAAGAAACATGCTCTAAAAATGCACGCGGTGCCCACTGATCAGACCACGTAACGGCCCGTTAAGCTGTCCGTCTGCCATGTTAAGTGGTCCGATGGGTGGGCCCCGAACACTTTGCAATAGACCTGACCACAACCACCTTTTCCCAAAAGAAAACAAAATGTCCGCTTGACATGCCGCTGACTTGGGACACATCCCAAACACCTGACACTGTGGCATGTGGCCATCTTGCTGTCTGCCCTGTTTTTCTCTATGTTTGTCTTCTTCTGGCTCCTCCACTCTTCTTCACACTCCTCCTGGTCACCTCCTCATCCTCACTAACAGCCATAACACGCTGCTCTTGCCGTTTCACAGGGCCGCAGGTGCAAAGCAGAGGCACTGATTGGTGTGAATCTAGAAACGAACGGCTGTTATCTGTGAGTAACCGATGACGTCTGTTTGGTTCCTTTTTTCTGACAGACGTGCCGAGGAACTTCTCCGTCAACCTGGCCACAAAGACCAGCGTTCTGCTCACCTGGGAGTTCCCGGAGACCACCTACCCCTATCGCTTCACCGTACGTCAGCCACAGCTTCACTTTTGCATGTGTTCAACATAGCATGAATAATACATTATAGTCTCGCGTAGCCAGACAACTATTCCACAATCTCCGAATGCTATATACTGTATATGAGTCTGGAAATCCGAGTTACAGAAGCTGGCATTTCTACTTCTGCTAAGCAGCAAGCTATATATGCTTAGGTAAATTTAATGTATATTAGGATACATTTGCGTAAATGTAAGGACGAAACGGACGTGAGGGGAAGGCTTCACTTCCGCTTTATCGCGTACTCCTGATTAGAGCTTCTGATTAGAGTGAATTGGATTTAACTCATCTAAGCCTGGAATTATTTAATTATTTAGCTATTGAAAAATAGCAGGGTGCCGTGCTGCGAGCTTGTAGATCTGCTATTTTTGAAAAGTCATGAAAATGTGTGTAAATCTTTGAATATATATTTTTTAAAGTTAACATTTGTAACTCAAATTTTGCTTCTGCTTCTGCTCCTTCGGAAAAAGTTTGAGAACCACTGACGTAGAAACATGGGTTTTTCAAAAAAACCTAGAAGGATTTAGAAGACACTTATAGAATCGGGTCAAAATATTCAAAGACTTTCAAACACATTTTCATGATTTTCACTCCTTGCCGTGCTGTGAGCTTGTAGATCTGCTATGTTTTAATAGTTAAAGCACAAAATAATGCGTAGTAATGCGTTCCTGCAGTTGTTGATTTGTTGTCGTTGTCGTTGTTCCTCACCCAGGTGGAGTACAACCGGCAGAAGATGGAGGTGGACGCGCGGCAGCGCAAGGCGGTCATCCCCAACCTGCAGCCCGACACCAGCTACGACTTCAAGATCACCTCCCCCGAGGGCAACATGGGCGGCCTGCGCCACCGCATCCACGCCAAGACCTCCCCGCCCATCACCATCCGCCGGCCCGAGATCGACCACACCCGGGACACGGAGACCACCGTCACCATCATCCTGCCCTCGCTGGAGACCCGCAGTCCTGTCAAGTAAGACTCTCATGAATAACACCAGAGGGTTTTTAAGGTCTTATGACGTGCTGTTCTTTTTTTGATATAAAACATGAAAGTCTTTATCATTCTTCAAACGAGTATTAAAACAATCCACTCCAGTGAGCCATGGCATGTTTTTTTTCTCACTGTGTTCTATGGCCTTTTCAGTTGCAATGCGGGATTAAGGGACAGTGACATCACAGATGAGGAGCCAATCATTCACCTTTCTGTGCTTAATTATTCCGAAAAAACACTGAATGTTCAATGTTAAGTTTTTTGGGGTGTAATTGAGTTAAAAGAAGAAAAAAAAGTCTAATCACCTGAACCCCAGCATGCCTATTCTGTGGGGAAATGTTCGCTAAAAAAGCAATTCAAATATAGGATATATCGTTAAAATATAAAATCAGTGGGTGAAAGGGCTTTTGGAGGAGTTTGCATGTTCTCCCTAGGATGTCCCCTTTGGTGGGTAAGCTCACAAAAAACATGCAGTAATCCTGGTCTCTATACTGCCTCCGCCTGGTCATCCGGGGCTCCTGATGGAAGGGAAAGGAAGTGGTTGGAATAACGTGTTCCTTCCACGCGTTACTTCCAACCAGGGAAACTCCCCCCTGTCAGGTGATAAGAAGCAGCTTGCTCACTCCTCATGTATTGAAGGAAGCATGAGCTCAGTTAGGGCTCTCCCCAGGTTGACAAAGGGAGTAGTAGCGCCCAGAATTACAGCTTAGGCAATTGGCACTGGGTGAAAAATGGATTACACAATTGTGGGATAAAAATGTAGAAAAAATAAAAAGTTTTGTTTGTGGGCGAGGACGTAACGACTTCTTGTAATCTCTACAAATACAAACAATTTTTCCAAAAGTCTCTCTCCAGGAAAGCGTTTTATTGGCTCCCAGCAACATTCTGCTACACATTACTGTGGTAAAGACTCACTGGAGCTTGTACTGCTCTTCCAAGCACTGATCATCACGTTTCAGTGCTCTCTCAGCGTCCACCACTGTGCTCTTTGCGCAAGTCAAGCGGAAAATAGTTACACTTTTGGTGAGGGACTCATCAATGTCACATTTGATCCTCCTGGCTTCGCCTGACAACCCGATCATCACAATGTTTACGTTGTTTCAGCTACAGGCTAGCGGTGCTAATAATAACACAGATGACACAACGTTCGAGCACAGCAATCGGTTCCAGCGTCGTGGGGCATCAATAAACACTGCTCGTGCACTCCGTGGACACAATGTCCACACAATGCTCTACTCATAAAACTTGTCCTGTTAACACAGCCTCCCTAACTAGACAAAAAATGTCTCCGCCGGCTCCTCCACAAGCTGAGCCGGGGCGAGGAGAGAGGAGAGGAGAGGAGAGGAGGACATTTGAAAAGAATTTCCCTTGCTCCTGTCACTTTAGGTCCAGACAGCTATTAATGTTGTGTGTGTGTGTTGTGACTTCCTTCAGGAACGTGTATGTGGTGGTGGTCCCTCTCAGGAAGGCCAGGGGAGTCATCAGACACCTGAAGAGCCCCGACGAAATGGACCTGGAGGAGGTGAGACTCATAGAGACACACATATAACCACTTCTCTGTCTGCCTGCAGGGAGCCATGGACCTATAAACACTATAAACACTAACATTCCCACTGCCTCAGAACTTGAGGCAACGCTTACCCTTTTCTGGTTAAATGTCAACGTTTCAACCATTCGTCATGGTTATTGAGACGTCTGGCTTCTTCTTTTCTTTCTCTCTTTTTTCTTTTTTCCCCTTGTTTTATGTATGTGTCTCTGACCGTAGTGGTGGAAGAAGTGGTAGATTATTATAATTTTTTTTCTAAAGTAAAAGTAGCAATGCAACCACCACATCTGTTGTAAGTGAAAGTGTTGTATTCGAAATTTTACTTACTTTAATTTAAAAGTGCTGGCATCAAAATATACTCAAAGACAAAGTACTGATAGTAAAAGTAATAAGCTCAATACATGTAGAAGGTTCTCATTTAAACTAGTGCTTGTTTCGTTTTAGTTCTGTTTCATAGATGTTTTAGGAGAGCTTTTTTTTATTTGAAGTGATATTAGAGGCTTTTATTATCTATTATCTATTTAGTTCAGAGCAATGTACCGTACATCCATTTATTGTAATGCTTGTTTTTGTTTTTTAAGCCATGCTTTCAAGTGCTACTCCCTGGATATTTTGATATTTTTGAGCGGTGGTTACACCGTCTCCTATACGTGGCCGTGTGTGTATGCGTGTGTGTGTGTGTGCGTGTGTGTGTGCGTGTGTGTCTGTATGTAGCCTGCAGGCCTGCAGTACCTTTTATGACCACACATGTTAAGGGAGGGGCGCTGTTGTTCAGGCCAGGCCAGACCAGGCACACACACACACACGCACACACACACACACACACACACACACACACACACACACACACACACACACACACACACACACACACACACACACACAGGGGGGAAGGGGGGGGGGGGGGGGGTAAACCACCGCTCAGTTCACACGGGTGTGATTTTTTATATATCTAAGATATCACATATCATAATCTATAGAACACAGAACAATCTGTAAACAATACAGATTTTAACAGCTGCACACCCAGTAGTAACAGCTAAACACCTAGAATGAACATAGAACAGAGAGCAGCTTAAATAGACTGCTTGAGATGCATTGTGGGTAAGAGGGCGTATGAGAACTAGCTTGTAGCCAATGAGAATGAACATGAGGTGACATACTGCTCTGTGGGAGAGTGAATGAATTAACTTGTTAACGAATGAAGAGGGGGGTCCGGGGAGATGGCAACAACCACATTCTGCCTCTCCATATATAAAATAACTTCTGCAGGCTCAATTTTATGTTGCTATGAGATGCTCTTTTTAAATTTTCTTTTTATCCTAACCAAAATCATATGAAATGAAATGTCCTCTCCTCTCCGGCGGTGTCCAGCTGTTGAAGGACATCAGCCAGAGGCAGAGGGACAGCCGGCAGCAGAAGACGGTGGACCTGCGGCGGGCCTACATCACGGCCCGCTTCACGCCGGCCACCCTGCCCGCCTTCTTCACCCTGGGAGACCAGCTGGACTACGGCGGCTTCGAGAACCGGGCCCTGGAGCCCGGCCAGGAGTACGTCTTCTTCATCCTGGCCGAGCTCAACGCCACCACCGGGGTACGCAACTCACCACACCGCAACGTCATGTCACTGGTAATGTCTATTCACCATTCTATTATGTCTGGTAACACTTTACTTTAAGGTTGTGTACCAGGTTGTGTCGCCTAAGGGCGAGGTGGCGCCATGTCTTGGCCATCTGACCTCATATGGGAATGCCCATATATGGAGGCCACATCGGCCACATACCACACTAACAGTGCATGCATGACACTGACACGCAACTAATTATGTTTAACTCTTAATTCCAACCTCTTAAACCTGACATCTAAATGTCTACTCCTGACCTTGAGGGCCGATTCACTATGTTTTACTGTAATTTGGTCCCCACAATATAGTGACTCTCACACACGCACGCACGCACGCACGCACGCACGCACGCACGCACGCACGCACACACACACACACACACCTTGGTGGTCCCCCAGGCTGTCACCTTACATTGCCGTCACCACGTCCCCTCGCTGCACGCTGCTACAACAATAACAACACACGTCAGTCAAACCACCAGCGAACGGGGAACCGAAAAAATAAATAA
The DNA here is from genome assembly GCF_963921795.1 of Nannobrachium achirus. Lineage (NCBI taxonomy): Eukaryota > Metazoa > Chordata > Actinopteri > Myctophiformes > Myctophidae > Nannobrachium > Nannobrachium achirus. The sequence goes on along the minus strand of NC_137814.1, from coordinate 26,839,485 downwards.
AAAATAAAAGCCAAGGCAATAAATAACACCCGCGCGTTTCCTTTTCGCCGCCGCTAATAAAGAGCGACGGTGCGTCCTCCGCACCTTCGGGTGGGACGGCGGTGGTGATATTGCTTTGCTCGCCACGCCGTGTTTTATTTCATTTTGTATTTTTATTTTATTAGAGGGGAGTAAATATGAGGATGGATATAGACCTAAACATGGGACTCACTTTGTGTCCGCTGCTCCTCTAGCCGACGCTGGCTTTGTTCACACTGCAGGCAAATGTGATTTCTCCGCCTGTCGGGCAGAAACCTCTCATCTCCATATTTTAACTTTTTTGGGTGTTGCTCAGTGCCGCGTTTCCAGCTTGTGGCTACTCTTGATGCGTTTGTGTGATGCTGTGTGATCAAGTAGGGCGTTCATTTATGAACACTACATAAATACTTAAAGGTTTCAGTTTTAGTTTTCATGAAGTTGATAGACGGGGGCCTTCCTCCAATCATGATCAAGTAGGGGCGGTGTAAGGCCCACCCCCACTCGACCATGATTTGAGGAAGGCCCCACTCTATCCTGATTGGAGGAAAACCTGTCACCCAACAGTTTTGATGGAGCAACTGAAACTTATATGGACCATAAACAAATATGGACCAAACACTCTATAGTAACTGGTACTATCAGAACATAGACCAATTTTGTTATTATTTCAATTAAATTAAATCACTTAACCTACCTTTAACTAATTTACTGACACCATTAAACTTCGACTTTGGTAGTTCCCTGCCCCGCTCTTTTATGGTTTTTTCTTCCTTTTAAAAGTGGTCGCGGCGTGTTCATCATGCACGATGGGGCACGGATCGTGCACGATCCGCGTGCATGCCGTCACAAAAGATTGCATGTTGATGTGTCGAATTGTCCCAAAGCTACTAGATAACTAGTTTGCACTGTTAACAAAGGCCGGCAGGATCAGGAAACAGAGAAATGGGCATTTTCCTGCAAAACTTTACATGGGAGCCATTTTCTTTTTTTTTTTTTCTGCTACCACCTATCCAAGGCTTTTTTTAAAACTTTTATATCCGGTTTGAACCTGTTTCCGGTTCAAACCGGATGTGCTACTTTTCTAGCAGATCGGCACCAGCGTGATTTTCGATTTAATGAAATAAAACCAATATCTCTGGAATCTCACGTGTGGTCGCCTGGACCAACTGCAATATCTGGGGAATCTGGAGTTGGGTCAGTAAATTAGTTAAAATATGGAGATAAGAGGTTTCTGCCCCGACAGCGACGATGTACAGCATAGTGACAGTATATGTGCAGTGCTGTTACACGAGGTTAAGAATAGCAGCAGATACAGCTGTGTGTTCATAAGGTCTAGCAATAGAACAGGAACACGTACAGAATAGAACACAATACCTCTCTGCAAATAGTCCCATGTAAAAAGGAAAGTAATCCACACAAAGGAAAGCAATTCAAATGAAGGAAAAAAAAAGTCCACAGAGGAAAGTAAACCACATAAAAGAAAGAAATCCTAGTGTAGCTCGGCAACAGGCGATGTTCAGGTTTATTCATTGGTTGCTATGGTAACTAACAAAATAACATCCTCTGTTTGAGAGCACAGAGTATGAGTCCTATGTATCCATTTCCATGTAGTTTAGTTTAGTTTAGTTTAGTTTAGTTTAGTTTAGTTTTTGTTCAGACTCTAATCTTTAAGAGATTTGTTGTCAATTAAATTAAGTCCCCTCACATCTACATGCAAATTACATTCTGCACATTAATTCTACATTAATTCAAACTCTGAACTCTGACTGGGGAGGGAGCCTGGGAGATAGGTGAGTCTAGTGATCATTACATACTGATGTGAAAGAAAACATTTTCTAAAGAAGAAAAGAGAAATCAAAATCAGTTGGAAATGTTACATTTTGATTTGGTTTAATGATTAAACGTAATGTTGATATGGCACACTGACTATAGAGACAATAAAAACATGGAAATACGTCAAAAAGGTTGCCGGCCCCTGGCCTGCAGTACTGTATGTGCCCAAAGAGCCTTTGGTTTATTGTTGACCTTCCTTACAGAAGATGTACGTGGCCAGCCCCTACACGGACCCAGTCATCGCCCCGGACTCGGACCCGCAACCCGTGGACGCGGCGGACGGTCTCATCTGGGTGGTCGGACCCGTGCTCGCCGTGGTCTTCATCATCTGCATCGTCATCGCCATCCTGCTCTACAAAAAGTGAGCAGCAGCCCCCCCCCCACCCCCACACACAAATAAATAAAACAATAAAACATTGTTTTATGTATTATTGGGTCGCCAGAGTGCCAAAGGCATATTTCCATTTGATGTTCAATGTAATGGACATAACGTTTGCTTCATCTTTATCGTTATCTTTTAACGCATTAAGACCTGAGGCGGATTCAACAAATCCCTTCAAAATCAATCACACTTTCAAGATATTTAAAAAATGGCAGATGTGCAAGCTTGTAGATTGCTATTTTGGAATGTCCAACGCACAAATCTAAAATGACACACATTTCCATGTTTTACTGGGTTACGATGAACTTTGAGCTGAGAATATTTGTGTCCAATGTAAAAAATCGTATAATTTATATATTATAAATGTTTTATCTGCGATTCTCTACATCTGTATGAAAAGAAAAGACATGCACGGACATCATGCAGTCTAAGGAGTTTGCTCACATACACATACATTGCAGATACGTTTGAAGCAAAAAGAGTATAGTATTCCACCGGGGTTTAACTGAAAACCCTCTGGGATTAAGCTTCTATCCATCACGCTTTGCTCTATCACATTCGAGCCGTTTACGGAGGATATCCGACTGATGTTGTAGGCCTTTGTCGGGTCGGCATAAAATGCCTGTAATTTATGCTCACCGTCGTGCACCTAGAACGGCAGAGAACAGCGGATCTGCAAGCTCTCGGCACGTTGTGAGCTTGTAGATCGGTTGTTCTCGGTGGCGCGACGCATAAATTAGGCTTTGTTTATTATTATGCTGTCGCCGCCACTCCAAAAAAAAGAAAAGAATGCTTAACCTTCCTGTTTGATATTCAGCGAACGATCTCCAAATGTTCCTCTGTGTTCAGACAGCCTAGCTGTCAACCGCTCTGCCCGTCCTTCTGCATGCGGCCTGTGGTATATCTGCTACCACCTATCCAAGGCTTTTCTGAATACTAATGCAAAGTATTGATTTCCCTCAGTAACAATGTGTCTGTTTCCTTCCTTTTCTGTCTGCAATTATCCCCCCCCACCCCACACACCCGTTTCATTGTGGAAGCAGCAAGCCTGACAGGTGAGATTTAAGCTAACGTCAAGTTTCTTTGCGTCGCATTCTTTCTAGTCCTGTAGATCAATTTATGTTTTGCTAGAGAGAAAAGAAACCACCATAGGATGGTCCAGAAATATTATGTCTGTAGCGAGGGATATTGTTTTTGTGTGTTTGTTAAAATAAGTGTTAAATAGTTCTATATTCTGATGGTACTCATTGCTATATAGAGTGTTCGTTCAGATAACAGTGTTAAATAGTTCTATAATTCTGATAGTACTCATTGCTGTGTTGGCTCAGTAACATTGTTAAATACTGTAGTAGAACTGGAACACTATAAATTTGAAGCTGATGAATGGGTACTCTCTCCTTCTTAGCTGAAATTGGCAACCCACCAACCCACCATTTTATATTTTATTAAAGAGCTGGGAGCGACGGGGAGCTACCTCTGTTCCTGAACAAACACTCCATAGCAATGGTTACTATCAGTATCTGAATATAGAGCTGTTCACAAAAACTATTTTTTGTTTTAACCAAAGCATATCATTAAACATTTCAGTGCTCGACCCCCCCAAATAATTATTAGAACTGGGGACCCCACCCTGACAAGCACTTGGAATTGTAGGAGTTGACGCATTAAATGTAGTTTGACTAGATTCCACAGGTACATATTGTGATATTAGCCAAACTACAAGCTCTCAAGACCTTGCACTGCGAGGAGTTGTCAGCTTGTAGATCGTCTATTTTCACAATGTTTGCCACTTTCATTTGATAATTTGGCCAATTTGGTATTAAAAATGTTTTAAAAGTCATCAAATTGTATCTTTAGAATAACATATATGGATGCATGTATGTACTGTATGTTGGTTTGTTTACTGTTGAATGAGAAAATAAGGTTGCACATTAAGCTAATGTAAAAATAATTTAATAATTTGGGGACCCCCAGTTTGGGAACCACTGACTTACCCCACCTTTAACTCCTCTGTTACACCTGTATGAGTCCCCTGGCAGTGTCTTCGTGGAGCGTGGATACTGAGTCAAGTTTTTTTCTTGTGTTTTCTTCCTGCTTTGGGTTTGTTTGTTCTCTGCTCTGTTATACCATTCAACTCACTGGTCCCTGAGAAGCAAGCGCAAAGACTCTGAGCCCGGAACCAAGAGCCTTCTGGGTAATGCAGAGATGATGGCGCACCACCCCACCGACCCTGTGGAGATGAGACGCATCAACTTCCAGACCCCCGGTACGTATGTATACGCGCAGTACACGAACCTGCGCTTAAAAGCGGAACTGGAGCCTATACAGTATGTGGTATGCGCCTTAACCACTATAGGCCAGCAAAGCCCCATTTTTGAAGCATTTTAACAACACAAATCTTTTGTGGGGTGCCCCTGCCACAAAATATTTTCAGATGAAGTTCTGCCCGCGGCCAATTTCATATTGTTTTGGGGGTCCTTGACATGAAAAAAGTTTGAGAAAGTTGCTGTGGAATTAGTCCGAGAAGGTTTTCGCTATCTCATGTGTTTGTAAAGTTCAGGGCTGGGGGGGGGGGGGGGGCACCACATTGCCTCCAGGCGGCCCTGGGCTTTACCCAGCCGCCCTGAGCTCTCTCTCTCTCTCTCTCTCTCTCTCTCTCTCTCTCTCTCTCTCTCTCTCTCTCTCTCTCTCTCTCTCTCTCGCACGCACGCACCTGGGCAGAGTTGCCCACCCTTCCATTCTCCCTGATTGTCTGACTCATTTAATAGCCAACAACACTGCCATACATAAACATAGACCATTTTCTCCGCTGCTACATAATAGCTGTAATTTTTTGATTTAGCATAATTTAGTGTTTATAATTTCTCCATGGTAATTTCAGATTTGCCTGAATGATTGACTGGTGGAACATCATTGTGCGGTTAATAAATCATGGCCATTTGAGTTTTGTATTTAAATGAGTAGTTTCTTCAATGACATGTTTGCGTGCGTGCATGTTTAGGGAACTCAGCTTTTGCCAGTCGTAAGAAGGGGGGCGGGGTGGGGGGGCTCTGAGGAAAGCAGGTTTGTGAAGCACTGATCCAAATCATGCTCTTGAAGATCCTCTCTTATTGGACTCCTCAGAGGAAGTCGCTGTGAGACCATGCGGTTGTACGATAAGGCTTGAAAAAAAAAAAACCCAAAACAAAACAAATCCTTTCCCCCAGCTCTCTGTTGGCCAGTACAGTACAGTACACACATCAAACACTAAACTAGATGAACGGCCAACTGTGTCAGCCTGTAGCCGCAGGCAGGCACACAGGCAGGCACGCAGGCAGGCAGGAACACAGGCAGGCAGACAAGTACTTTTCTTAAATTGTCTTGCCATTATTTGTTGTGACCGTAGGTCGCAGTTTGCTATGAGAAACCGTGTAGATGTCCGTCCGTGTAGACGTGTACACATTTTTACGGTCTATGGGTTTGCCACTCTGACATCATGCTCTGATGTCACTGTGATGTCAGGGGAACCACTCTACCAGAATGGGTTTGCCGCTCTGACATCACGCTCTGGCTCACTGTGATGTCACACTAACAGAATCCCTTTTATGCCCATATATGGAGTTCCCTGATGTCATCAATATTAATGATGCCCTGTTAGAGAGATCCCTGTGATGCCAGGGGGAACAAATCTCTGTTATGCCCATATATGGAGATATGGAGATCCCTGTGATGCCAGGGAAATAAATCCCTTTTATGCCCATATATGGAGATCCCTGATGTCCACATCACTGTGGCGCGGGCGAGGTCGCTTGTCGCCCTGAGGCGTCTTACTAGTTATATCTGTAGCCTATGTGTCTATTTTTAAATATTGTGGTTACTACAACTATAACAAAACTGATCTTTTGTTGTAGTGTATCTCTCATTTTGATCATGTTGCTCTTTTATCTAGTCCTGTTTGTGACTATGTTTGGAAAAGTGCAGTACAAATACATGCTTTATCATGATCATTATGGAGAGATGGCTGCTGCCAGGTCTACCAGTCAGCAGTGAGTCAGGACTGAGTCATAGCAGAAAGACAGCATGTTGCCCGCCCACACACGCCCACTCTCCCACCTGGCAGACCCCATGCTGTGCATGCCCCCCCCCCCCCCCCCCCCCCCCTCCCATGCAGCATGTCCCCCTCAAGTTAGAATAACAACGTTCTCATTGTCTGTTTGGAATGTGGGTGGTACCAGATCATGGTCGTTCCCCTCTATTGTTGTGGCTGTAGTGTGTCACTTAGCCTCGCAACAGCCAGACTCTCCAAAAGGAGAGTCTGGGAGTTCTCCATAGACGATGCATTACGCGATGACGTCGTTACTCACTTTGACTGACAGGTCCATTCAGTAGTCATCAGCGCATCAAAACATCGTCGGGAGAACATCAAATACGTCTTTTCCAGACAGAAATTCCAAAGGTACAAACTGTTGTTCGTTTTTAAGTTATGGGATGCCTTTGATTTCAGATAAAACTTCGCTTAATGCAGCTTTTATTTGCGATTTGTGAACTCGCATCGGACTTGGGGTCCGCCATGTTTGTTTACTAAATGCGAGAGCTGTAGCAGCCGCTCGACCAAACAGGAGCGGTGTGAGGCGGGTTCGCTCGAAATGCAGCCTTTTGATTGGAAATTGAGAACCTATTTCTCATAAAGAGACTCTATGGGAGGGACACCAGACCGAGAAAGGAAGCACATTGGTGATGACGTAACTCGGGATGGCTTGCGAGGCTAGGTGTCACTCACTTCAGAGTAGTTTGACATGCATGGGGGTATTGAGGGCAACGTCTCTCTAGCCGGGGACCCAGTCTCTCAAAATGGGAGAGGACACGTGATGTTCTGTCCACAAACGGACCAACAAATCTGTGAAAAGTGATGAATCATTACTTTTCACAGTCATCACAGTGATGAGTCATCACTTTTCACAGTTTTGTTGGTCTGTTTTCTAGCCCAAGGAATGTTATTCATGCAAAGCAAATGCTTGCAATGGATTCAGAATCATGAGAACCCCCCAGTTTGACCCCTCACATGCTACTTAAAGGAGATTTCTTCTTTTTTATATATATATTTATTTTCCTGTGTAGTGGAGTCAATGGGACAGTGAAGGGATGCCCCGATCAGGGTTTTTTTGCTCCCGATCCGATACCGATCAAATATTATTGCTTCCGATTCGATCCCGATCTTTCCCGATCCGATCTTTTGGCAAGGCATTAAGAAGAAAAAAAAATTCTATTCATTCTATCACTTGGTTCTCAACCTTTTCAGGCCGTGACCCCCAAAATAATCATATTTTAACTGGGGACCCCCGACCCTGAAGAGTTGAGGAAGTATATTTTGTATAACACGGTTCTATTGTGAAAATAGCAGATCTACATGCTCACAACGCCTCGCAACGCGAGGAGTTGTGAGCATGTAGATCGGCTATTTTCACAATTTCTGGCTTTAATATTTGACAATTTGGCCAATGTTTAATTTGTCATTTTAGAGGTATTAAAAAGTCCTTAATTTTTCACTTTCGAAATGTGCAGATACCCTCTATACACTTAAACTTTATGTTGATTTGTGTACTGTTGAGAGAGAAAACAATGTTGCACATTAAGTTAATCATCTGGGGACCCCCCCAAAATAATTTGAGGACCCCCCTGGGGGTCCCGACCCACAGGTTGAGAACCACTGAGCTAGTTGACAGTGCAGAGAGACATAATTGCCTTCCTTTGATCCATTAGCAAGGGGCCAATTACTACTTATTGGCATCAGCTGCCAGCTGTACACAGAGTCTGACACAATCACCTTCCCTCTGCAGTGCTCTGTCTGTCTCATTTCTCCAAAAGCCCTTGAATATGATTGAAAATGATTAAGGATTACTGTGATTATGGTAAGCTTACATTTCATATCGCATTCACCTTACCTGTAACTTTCAGTACTCCCAGAAAATATTTTTTTGAAAAAAAAAAAAAAAAAAAAAAAACTTTTTTTTTTTTTTTTCGATTTTTTTTCCCCGATCTCCGATCTTATAAAAACGGCCATATCGGCGGCCGATCCGATCACGTGATCGGGATCGGGCAACACAGTGAATATACAAATGGCCATAACTTGTTTTCGTGATGTTTCCGGCAGAGCAGGCCTCTCATTCTGTGGACCTTAATGACCAAACTAATAGATAAAACAGAAATAAAAAGTGCAGCAGAACATCACAGGTTCAACCCTATTCCTTGAGCTTTTGAGCTTGTGGGTCCCCGACTACTCTGACTATCTTAAATACCGGTCCCAGTCATATTTGCTTAACTTCAGGGCTGCTCTCCATGGTGCTGAACTGCCTCTGCAGGCTGCACTGCTGCTACAGTCAGTGGTTCACAAACACTTGTGCTGTGTCCAGTGTTGCAGTGCTGATTCAATGTTTGGGGGTACACGGTTTTCATGACGTCACACGTACGTCACTTAACACCTACTATGCAGGTCTATTGATATGCATACAGGCTTGTTTCTTTGTTAAAACACCCTGTTGTGACACTAAAGCGTTGTTGAGAACTTGGGGGGTTTTGGAATCAATGCATGTCCGGTTGCGCGAGAGGCGTGACCCCTGCTCGGAAAAGATATGGGGTTGCGGGGGGGAGGCGCGTGACCGGACTATTGCATTACTGGCCGTGTCCAGGTGTGCCTCGGGTCTTGTGACAAACTGGTTGCCATAACCACTCATTAATACACAACTATGCAAAAACATTATGAAATGTCTTGTCATTTATCTGTGTGTGTATGAGGTGTGTTTGGATACTCTTGGCTCTCCTCCACCCCCCTGCGGTGTGTGAAATCTAACGGCACAGCTGTTGAGCTCATGGCATCGCTACGTCTTCCTGTCCCCCGTGGACATTCCATCAACAATGCCTCCATGACGCACGCACGCAACGCAAGCACACGCACGCACGCACGCACGCACGCACGCACGCACGCACGCACGCACGCACGCACGCACGCACGCACGCACAGAGAGAGAGAGAGAGAGAGAGAGAGAGAGAGAGAGAGAGAGAGAGAGAGAGAGAGAGAGAGAGAGAGAGGTTTGTATTACTATACTTGTGAAGACATCAACCTTTTAGGACAGCAGTTTTATGAGTGCCATAAATAAAAAAGTCGGAAAACGGCAAATCTACAAGAGGCTTATTGTCGGTATCAGCCAGAGGTCCCTGTATTGCTGAGGTACTGTAGAGCACAACACCTACCATCAGCTCCCACTACTACTTACCACATGACTTGCCACACCCAAGCCGTGCTACTCATGAGTTGCCGGTGCCCGGGATCGAATACAAGTGCTTTGGAGAAAGCTGCTGTATGCTGTAATGCAGTCCATTTACTCTGACCATTTAAAGACTCTCAAAAGTACTGTATATTCTTAAAATACATTATATATTTTTAAGGAATTGTGTTGAAACTTTGGTCAATTTCCCAAAGAAATCAATCAATCAGAAACATTTCTGGAAAATGGCTGTTCAGAGCAGTCAGCCAGCAGTGTGTAACGTTTTGTCAGAATAGTGACCACACAGGCGTAGCAGCCTGTAGCATAGTTTTGTTCCGCCACCACACACAATATAAAAGCCTAGCCAATTCCTTTCATCATCAGCCATGTTGTCACTTAATCTGCGGCTGAAGGTCTAGTAGTAGTGGTGTCTTTGAGGCTATAATATAAAAAACAGAATAGACTTCACCTCATCTCTTTTACTTTAAGCAATCTGTCTTTCATGTGTGGCACTAACCTTGAATCCCCCCACCTCCATCACCCCCCACTCGCACCCTCTCCTTTGATTTGTTCTGTTAAGAAGCTTGCAAGAAAAGCGAGTCGGGTTTTGATGAAATTACTTTCAAACAAAAAAAAAACTGTGTGATCTCTTCAGGGGGTTTGGGTGCGGGTGGGGGTTGTTTTGACAAGATTACCTGTGGAAGGACTGAAGTGTTAGTGGTTTGAATTCAAACGGCCAGCTAAGCACTCTGCTTCAGTGGTGGGAAGTATCTTAGCACATCTACTTGAGTGCATTTTTTACTTTTAGTTTATTAGAGTATTTTCAATTTTCCGCTGCTTTACAGCTCAACTGCAATGCCGGCGAGCGAGCGTTTCCGACGGCGATGTCCTTTGCAGAGTTTGATTATTTATACCAATCTAATGTTATAAGCTGCACAACACGTTGTGAGCTTGTGTGTTGTCATCACTGCTGCCGTATCCTTCTGACTCACCTGGCAGTGAGGAGACCACACCGGGAGGAAGTAGAGCCTCTGTCCTACTCCTCCCGTCCAACACTCCCACTGACAGGCTCTGTCCCAAGCCCGTCAGAGTACGTGCGGTGACAAATACCACCCGGCTTCCCTCCCCCGAACACGGGCCAATTGTGTTCGTATAGACTACACCACGGTGGAATGTAAACTAGTTATTTTACCTCTGTGAGTGAGATACTCACTATGGCGATATCCCACAGTGAGTATCTCATGAGGAGAGGGACAAAGAAAACTAGAGATTACGTATGTAACGCCGGTTCTTTTACCTCTGTGAGTGAGATACTCACAATGGGATATAATATACCGGTAGTATCTCATGAGGAGAAGAACAAAGAACATATGTTTTCTCGTATGTTTTCTCCTGACGATAAAGGTGTCTACAAGCCAATCTCTTTGATGTCGCTGGAGGCCCACGACGCGTTTGACGCGTTGTACAGTAAACTATACTGTACTGTAGCTACTGCACTTGGCTGCCGCGGTGATGAAACAAACTCCATTTCCCAACATGCAGCGCGCAATTACGTCACCCGGACGCGCTGTGTGTCTCGTTGACTTCCTGTCTAACGGCTGCACAAAAACGTGGTTTTCTCCTAATCTAGCTTTTAAATCACTTTCATTTCAAAACGGCAGCCTCTTCTACCTGCCATAACACAAACAATGTGGCTTAGAAATGATAAAAAACGGTCCTGACTGAAAGAAAAGATTTTCGCGAAATAAACAGGACATACTCCGATTACATTTACTCGGATTACTTTTCTCGCCAGTACTCTCGCCGGTAGGCAGAATGACGCGTTGCCATGGGCACCAGCAACACACACACGTCATACATCCGGGCACTCGATGTGTTAACTAGAGGGAATCCATTGTGCGGTTTGAACAGTGAAATGGATGCATGTGTGTGTGTGTGTGTGTGTGTGTGTGTGTGTGTGTGTGTGTGTGTGTGTGTGTGTGTGTGTGTGTGTGTGTGTGTGTGTGTGTGTGTGTGTGTGTGTGTGTGTGTGTGTGTGTCGCCATTACTTTGATCCACTGCCGTATCGCTTTGTGTGTTATTATTATTGTATGATGCTATGTATTGTATGGGTAATACACTGCCATAACACCTACTGTGTGTGTGTGTGTGTGTGTGTGTGTGTGTGTGTGTGTGTGTGTGTGTGTGTGTGTGTGGTGCTATTACTTTGAACTACTGCTGTAACGTTTTGTGAGTTATTATTATTGTATGACGCCATGTAAGGGCATTACTCAGCCCTATAGCACCTACTCCTACACATACCGGCTTCAGGGTTTAGGCCAAAATAAAGGTGAAAATGGCATTTATAGTAAAGAAATTCCTTTTGCACTTAATTAGTAGGAACACCCCTGTCATAGTGACCAGCCAAAGTATTGGAAGAGGGGAAAGTCCCACAAACTGTCTTTAACCCATTCAGACCAGGAAATAATTATTACGCAATATTTTATGCTTTAACTATTACAAACATAGCCGATGTACAATTGGAGATCTGCTATTTTTTTTTTATCGTGAAAATGTGTGCAAATCTTTAAATATTTTTACACGATTCTATAAGTGTGTAAGGTTTAAAAAAATAAAAAATAAAAATAAAAAGGTTTATGTCAGTGGTGCTCAAACTTTTTCATGTCAAGGACCCCCAAAATGAGATGTATTTGGCCGCGGACCCCAATCTAAAAATATGTCGTTCCAGGGACCACCCAGAAGCAAATATTTGAGTTACAAATGTTTGGTTTTAAAAAGATATATTCAAAGACTTGCAAAAAAAAAAAAAACATTTTTTTCAAAAATAGCAGATCTCGGTGCTGCGCTGCGAGCTTGTAGATCTGCTATTTTTGGGATTTCTTTTTTTTGTATATCTGCTATTTTTCAATAGCTAAAGCATTAAATAATTCTAGGCCTAAATGGGTTGTAACCCAGGCAGAATGTATTGAAGGAAACACAATGTTTCAGTCAACTGATCTTCATCAAGTATCTGATGAATCCTCATATACTTGATGAAGGTCAATCGACTGAAATGTGGTGATTGCTTCAATAAATTCCACTGCAAGTGAAGACAAAGACATCTATCAACGGCCCATAGAAAACCAGACAGATCCCAGGGAAAATCTCACCACGGGGCTCACGTGTGATTTATCATCCTGCTGCCAATCACAGCGTAAGAACGGACTGGTGTCTGTTGATAAATATGCCATCTGAAAACTATAAATAACACAACCATAGTCCTCGCCCTTCAGGTTTTTCACAACCAAGAAAGTATTGGAAGCCAACGAGGTCCGGCAAATTCTCCTGTAGTTACCCTTCCAATCATATCAGTGGCCGCTCGCAAACACACACACACACACACACACACACGCACACACATACACATACGCACACACAATCCAAAAATAAAAGGAAAAGGGGGAAATTAAGCCAAAGAAGTTTGAGAACCACTGCTCTAAATATATATCCTAAATAAAAACCTGAAAGTTGCATTACGTAAATAAAACTTTTTTACTCGACGTGCGTCTCTGTTTCCCATATGGATGCGTGTTACGCATTACTCCAACGTTGTGTTGTCCGACTCTCCCCATTACTAACCCTATCCCTACCCACACGCATAGCCACGTAGTCTGAGTAATGAGATGTAGGACTTACGTGTGCCCCTCTTACCATACGCTGTTGAATGAAAAGACTGGCCAAACATAACTTTAGAAGTCGGCGAATCAGTTCCCGTCTCTCACAGTCCCCAGACCCAAAATGTACGTAATAACTGGAATGTAGTTTTGAATATTAATATAATTGATGTATATATTAATCATTATGTATAGGGTTACTGTAGGTTATACAGCTTGAAGTGAATAAGAGGCTGCTGCTGATGTCGGTAACCGGAACACTCACCCCAAAACACACCAAATTTTTAAGAATAAGGGTAGGTTCAGCCATAGTTTCACTGAGGTTCTGTTTAGGAATAAGTCTTAGATTCAGGCATAGTTTTACTAAGGTTACGCTTGAATAAGGTTATGTTTAGGCATAGTTTTACTGAGGTTAGGTTAGATTTGACCCAGGGCGAGCGTTCTTGTATTCCTGATGTCAGATTGTCAGACACTGCTGCACTGCAAAAGGGTTTACGTACAGTCAGAGATGGGAAAAGTACTCACGTTCTGTACTTAAGTAAAAGTAAAAGTACTCATTCCAAATAATTACTTAGTAAAAAGTATGTGCTTTGAAAAGTACTTTTAAAGTAAAAGTAAAAGAATTTTTACTGTATATTTCTAGAATTTGAAGGATATTAAAATTAAAAGATCCCCACCAAACACACGTCTTAAAACTGACCCAGAATTGGTTTCCTACTATGATGTGAAATCTAAATGCAGCAGTGTTTTTTTTTAGACTGAGTACCAGTTATAGATAATATTTGACTCTGAAGTACAATCATTATTATTATAAAAAAAATATATGTATATCCCACGATTGTGTAACCCATTTTTTTAAGTGCCAATTGACCACCAAGTAGGCCTACACCATTATGACTGATGTTAAAATACAGATAAGGTTTCCTAATAAGAATGTCGTTTTCATTGTTCAATTATAATTATAATACAATACATCTCACATCCACAGACAGACAGATTTCTGACTGTTATACTTTAAGATGTTTTGCATGTCTGTCAGAGGACCCCAATGTAAACAAGCCATATAGCCTACTGTAGTGCTTTTGCTATGCGAACTGCTAATCAAGTATTCAATCAATCAATTCAAACACACGGATGCATGCACGCGCATGAGGGGGCGCGCGCGCGCGCGCACACACACACACACACACACACACACACACACACACACACACACACACACACACACACACACACTAAAGGCTTTTGCGAGGCAAAGATGACCGAAGCTACAGTTGTGCAGACCGTTTCACTTTTTCCATACGGAACTTGACAGAAGCACTACTTTATCAAAATGTATCTAGCCTGTTTCAGACAGGGCTACACTTTATCCAACATGAGATAAAAAGCACTGCCACTGCCACTCACTCACCTATGTTTTGGAGGTTCAAAAAGAACGCATTTCCAACGCGTGTGCATTACAGGAGCAGCATGGCCAAAGTCTTGTGTTTATAATCCATAGTTAATAGTAGTTAATCCACGTGAATTAATTGTGTTGACATGTTTGAAAGCTGTGACGAGATGAATGGTTTACAGCATGATGGTAGAATTAAACCACCTTCCTTCCTCTGAAAACCGTGGATTTCAAAATAAGAGCATAGGGTATTGGGCTATCATGTATATGATTCGTTTTATTTGTTAGTCTAGTTACAGGAAGTAAATAGACCGGTGCTTGCCCTCCCTTGCCTACTTGACACAGTGTGAATCTCTCACTCTGGCCAGCAGCAGAGCGTCATCGCAGCCTGTATGCATGATGATCAAGCGCTCTAATCATCTTGTTTGATCTGCCACGCATCGGCGCAACATTAACATAAAACCAAAGTAGCGAGCCTGTTTTGAAAATGTAGCGGAGTAAAAGTACAGATACTTGTGTTAAAATGTAACGGATAAAAGTAAAAAGTACACAGAAAAATAAATACTCAGTAAAGTACAAAGTACTGAAAAAGACCTGACGTGAGATTAGAGTTTTGGGTGCGTTCACATCAAAGCGATGGAATGATAAAAACAATTAATGACAATTACGGTGAGATCAGCGTACACACACTTATTTTTGTTGGTCTAAGCCAGGTTGATAAATGAGGGCCAGTTATGTTGTCCTCTTCTAAAAATGGCACTCTTAAGATGTGTACCGGTATGTTCTCACAACTAGTATAGTAAGGCAAAAGGCTGTGCGTGTGTGTGTGTGTGTGTGTGTCTGTGTATGCGCGCGTGTGTGCATGCGTGTGTGTGTGTGTGTGTGTGGGGGTATATAATCTTTGCCGGAGCGTGCACACCTCCTAATTAGCGTTGTGTCTGTTTGCTCTCTCTGAGTCATTGCTCCTCTGATCACAGAGAAAGCAATTCATCAAAAGAAAAAGCGTTTCCACACAGAGACACCGGCCTCACTGTGTGCCAGCAGCATGGATCAAAATGGATTTCCTGCTTTAATGATACGTGCTGTGCTCTTATTCTGTAATTATCCTGCTGCTGTACTCTTATTCTGTAATTATCCTCACTATGTCTGTGGATGTGAGCGAGGCGATGGCCTGATCTCGTGCGGTGGTGGAAACTAAAGTAACTAGGTGCATGAAAGGTAGGGTAAGTGATCTTCTTTGGTTAAAATAAGTGTTAAGCAGTTCTATGTTCTGATAGTCCTCATTGTCATTGTTATAGAGTGTTTGTTCAGTAAAAAGAGTCTCCGTGTCTCTCCAGATCTTCATTAAACAGAAAAGAAAAACATGTTCAGGTTGGGATACCAATTTGATCCAATCAGGAAAGAGAAGCGATGACACAAATATATTAGCAAGCCAACTGAAAATGTATTGTATGTGTATTCTGTAGAGACAGGTAGACTCCTGTTACTGGACAAACACTTATAGCAATGATTACTACCAGAATATTAGTGCTTTAACCTTTTAAGAAAAAAAAAACCTTTGTTTTAACCAAACAATATCACTTATCCTACCTTTAACTCATGTAATGCATGTAAATGTACTTCTACTCCACTATATCTCAGAAGCATATTTATACTATTTAGTCCACGACACTTATTTTAAAGATGGTACTACTACATGTACGTTACTATGTAGATTGGGATTATTATTTTATACTTTATACTGGGCAATTAAAATAAATAAATAGCATCTACAACTTCACACCGCATTGCAGTGCAACGTCTTGTAAGCTTGTAGATCGGCTATTTCTGAAAGCTTTTGACAAATTTAGAACAAAACTGCATTCTGCAAAACAAGTACTTTTACTTTTTGTTGTTATCTTTTGATGCCAATCCTTTTCCCTTTTTTTTTTGTTTTCTTTTTTTTTTTTACAAATATGTTTAATACATTCCACCACTGCATATTCCTCTGAGGGCTCGGACACTAACCTTCTTGTGACATATGTCCCTACCCCCCCCCCCCCCCCCCCCCCAGGTATGATGAGTCACCCTCCCATCCCCATCAACGTGTTGGCAGAACACACAGAGCTGCTGAAAGCCAACGACAACCTGAGGCTGTCGCAGGAGTACGAGGTGAGGAACACCAGACACGTCCTCTGCTACCGAATCAGATCATGTGACATTCCACAGTTTCAGGGGGTCTTTATACCAGGACGATTGGAAACGCTGCCGGTCTCGTTTTGGATTTATTACCCAAAAAACGTCGCGTTTACACCTTGTTGTTGGTTCGTTTTTCTGTGTTTATACTACAAGTTGACAACGCATGAATTCAAGCAAAATGTGTCATGTTCCCAGCCTACATAGGCCTATACTGTGTATTTACCCTTCAACTATAAAATATATATTGTTTTTAATGAGACATGCTTTGTAATTAGGCTATGCTCCCAAATCCATATTATTATCGTCTGTTCGCATATTCAATGAGTCCCGCAAAAGGAGGTTTTTAGCGAGGTGAAGTGAAACACCAACAAAAGTCACCTGGAAGATGAAGGTCGGAACATTTATAGCCTATGGAGCATATTTCTGGACATTATCTACGGGGATGGGCTATATTAAGTGAGTTCTGTCTTCTATCTGCAACACAGAAGTATAACGCACCATGCGAGGCAACTAACGGAGTAGGCTAGCCTACAGAGGCACATATGGGTATGGTAGTCTACCATACCTTGATTACAAGGGAAAATAATAAAATGTACTTCTTAAAATAAATTCATCATGCCTGTTGCTAAGTATTGGCAACATGACTGTCTTGCATGCGTGCCTTGCACGTGCAAGACCAGACAACAGTCATGTTGCCATACCTTAGCTCTTACTGAACTGACGCACTGCACTGGGATGCGGCGCAATGGAGGATGATGTGCCGTCGCCGTCGCAAAATAAACTAACGGAATAAATTAATGAACTGACGCCATACGCCACTGGCAGTCTGTTATTTCACTGGAAGTCACAATCATAGCCTTCCGTTATGGCTTTAAGTAAATTGCCTAGTTTGGAAGCAACATGCGTGCCTTAAGAGGAGGCTAGACGCACTGGAGAGAAAAAGCGACATGATTTCTTTGACTGGAGGAGAGGGAGCGAGGATATGGAGGAAGTTTTTGTGATGGTCTCTGACTGACTGGACAGTTATGTTTATTCTGTCTGTCTGTCTGTCTGTCTGTCTGTCTGTCTGTCTGTCTGTCTGTCTGTCTGTGTCTGTCTGTCAGCAAGACTCAGCATATTACAATAACTCACTCATTACCTGAAGTCCGCTGCGTCTGTGATGTGGCGCGGTGCATGAAGAATTAATCCAGTATTTTTTGGTGAGAAGTTGAAAAAGGGGGACGCAAAATAGTCATTAATCATTGGTTTGCTTTGCTTAGAATGGAATACCATAGCCTAATGGTTTAATTTAACTTTGCGGAGAGGAGAGCTGTTGCAACTCCGACAGGCCAGCTAGGGTACCAGCCCAGGTGCGACGACTTGTGCGTAATTGTAATTAGACATTTTTAAAAGGCTTTCATATAGACTACTCCTGACATTTTTCAAATGAGGTTTGTGCTAATAGATCACTGGGCTATTTTCTGGGTTTTAATTAGGCCTACAACAACACAAATAATAATAATACATTTTCGGTTAGTCTGACAGACTGACACTTATATGCAGCAGGGGAAGGGGAGCAGAGGAGGGGGTGCTATGACATCATCGCACTCTCCCTCACGGCCGAATTCCGATATTACACCGTTGCGAAACTGATGCGAAACCGCAGAAATGCACTTTCAGAGCCGAATTCGGAAAAGTATCGGTTAGGGTCATGAAACCGCGTCTCCGTGTGTCAAAATGGCCGAATCAATAGTAAAAACTATCGTCTACAAAAAAATCGACCTCATGTAATGACCCCCTCAGAGAGACCACGCCATTGGCCAGTTCAGTGGATTGCCCCAAGCATTGTCGAGGGGGATTGGCAGAGGGGGAAATGGTGCCAGGTGTGAATTGGCTTCATTTCACACCAGGCAAATCAGGCACGACAATGGGGGTAGGGGGACTTCACAGGGGCAAGTCAGAGAAAACGAAGAGAGGTGTGGAGAGGTCAGATGTCATGTCCGCGTGGGCGTGCGCGCGTCCGTGTCTGTGTGGACACGATCGTGTTAGAATCCACCCAGACAGAAACAAATATTTCTCCTGTTGTTGTAGCTTCACCTATTGTACACTAAACAACGTGCACATGTACTATGGGCGCTGTGGAAACCTAGAACCAGAGATAATCCCTTTTCCTTGCAGAAGAACAAGTTGAACTTTTCATTTCCGGGTTATCTTTGCATGCATTTGTCTCTTGGCTACCGCGGATCGTTCTTACAGTAGCGAACGGCGATATTAATACGCTCCTATTAAAAAGATCCAAAGACGGAGATCTCCGACCTCGGCACAAAACTGAAACCTTTTTTAAAAAAACGGAGAACTCCATCCTCGGCACGATATGTGTTTATACCGGCTTTCTCCTGCTGCGCAACAACCTCTGGCTCTTACCGGTATAATGTAGCTCAAGGACACAGAGTGGATTAAAACACCTCTTTATGAAACAATACAGAATGTTACAGAGCACAAAGGACCCGTACAGTCAGGCAAAATCTGTGTACGTTTTATGGTGGCGTATAGGAGCATTAAACATGGAATTCCATGCAGTGGCTATTTTTGGGAAGTCTCCAAGGCTGTCAGAGAAAACACTATGTCAGAATCAATAAAATAGATTGCTGACGGTCATTAGCATCTCTGTGTACGCCATAGATCAGTGGTTCTCAAAGTGGGGTTCCGGGGACCCACAGGGGGTCCCCAGCAGGTCCCCAGCAAGACGAGGAACTCTTTAAGTTGGGAGCTTGTATTTAAGCTATTGTTGAGAGATGTTGACACATTTCTCTTATGGGGGTCCCTGGCACCAAATTGTTTCAGATAAATGGTAAATGGTGCATTTATATAGCGCTTTTAATCCAAAGCGCTTTTACATAGATTGTGCATTACATTCACCCATTCACACACACATTCATACACCGGTGGCGGAGGAAGCCATGCAAGGCACCAACCTACTCACCGGAGGCAATTAGGGGTTCAGAGTCTTGCCCAAGGACCCTTCGACATTAACTCAGGGGGAGCCCGGATTCGAACTGGGAACCCTTCGGGATTTATACCCTTCGTGCTCTAATACCAGTTTCTCTACCCCTGAGCTATGCCGCCCAGATAAGGGTCTGTGGCCCAAATACATATCAATTTGGGGGTTCCTTGAAGTGAAAATAGATCAGGGGCCCTCAACCATCTCCACATCAAGGCCCACCTATTCATTCCTCATTACAACCTGTCAGGGCCCATACAATTACCTTTCTCTCACAAATTAAATTGGCTTCTATTTTCTCATTTATTAGTCAAGTGCTTAGATGTTTTCACTTAACTTTAAACCCAACCTGAATGATGAAAGGGCTTGTGCTAAATTAAATCATTGACACACGGTTGGTAATAAATGCCACTTTAGTTTCTGGGGATCCGTTTTAACCACTCTCAACACACGCACGCACGCACGCACGCACGCACGCACACACACACACACACACACACACACACACACACACACACACACACACACACACACACACACACACACCTCCCCGGGCAAAGACATTGTTACGTAATGCAATCTGGATTATATTTTCAGACATTTATTTTTCATGAGAAACGGCAATCAACACATTCTCACTGTCTAGCCGTTAAAGGGGTGACAGCTGGGGAGGGATTTGTCCATACGGCACTGTGTGACATTTTATGGGTCAAAAGTGTGCTAAATAATGACTGCATTGGATCCATTGGAACACAGGTTCCTTTGTTCCTCCCTTTCTTGAAAAAGTAACGCTTTTGGACGTACAAGCTTTCCCCCTGACAACCACCGGTCGTAACATAATTTGATGGATTTCACTCAGTGTTTTTCCATTATTCCATAACAAGGACCAGACAGCAGGCCAACACTAAATCTCTCCCGGGTTGTTTTTTACAACCTCCAGCCCTGACCACTAAATCCAGCAGGCTGTTACACCAGTAGCTGTAAGTGTGAACATTCTGCTTCTCTCTCCCCCCATGCAGTCCATCGACCCGGGGCAGCAGTTCACCTGGGAGCACTCTAACCTGGAGGTCAATAAGCCCAAGAACCGCTACGCTAACGTCATAGCATACGACCACACCCGAGTCATCCTGGCTCCCATTGAAGGTAGGTACAATACATGCAAGAACTGCTATGCTAACGTCATCGCATACATACAAGAGCCATGCTAACGTCATCATCGCATACATAGGCCTACAAGAGCCATGCTAACGTCATAGCATACATACAAGACAGTGGCGGAACAATTCAGAACCGGGCCGGTATGCGAGCCACAATGCTCGGGCCCCCTTACCGTCTCACGCCAAGCACCCCCCCCCCCCCCCCCCCCCCCCCCCCCCCCGCCGCCGCCGCCGCCTCCACGATATGTCAAGCTCTTTATGCCTTCATGCCATATATTTTTATACATGAATACAGCTACACAAAACAGTTAGGCTACAGACCTATCTGACTGGCACACATAGCCACAATAGTATGCACACAAGCACACAGCAATTGTGCATCACATCTTATGCAACCAAAACGCACATTATTCTGTTGATACAGGCTTTCAGCTGCAGTGCTGCTGCTGCACGATAGAGAAGAGAAGTCCTAACAGTTGACCTGTTCAGGCAATAATACTCACAGATTAGTTGTTCCAGTTCCAGAATCAGAAAGTATCCTTGATGATAATCATTGTATAGTTTCCTCGCTGGCATAATTGTTCAATATCCACCGTCATGAGTAATGCCTTAATTGCTTGCTTGTGTTGTGCATTGCTGCCTGTCTCGTTTGAAAGTGTCTGTGGTATATTTTAATTGATACAAATTACAGAAGGTTTTGAAAGTGCGCGGTTCCACTGCAGCCACTACACTTCTCACTACACTGAACGTAAACAACATATTGTCTGTCTGTGAATAGAAGCCAATCAAGCCATTCTGTCTGCTCTTCCTGTTGTCCTTCACAATAAAAGTGTGTGTCCCCCTTTACTTCCCAATGTGCGACATTTTACCCAGGTTAATATAAACAGGAAATAGGTGTAACAGAGGCAGCGCGATACAGAAAGGGGACCCAATTGCGAGGGAGGGGGACGGTCAGGCAGATTGACGGTCATT
Source organism: Nannobrachium achirus (assembly GCF_963921795.1). Taxonomy (NCBI): domain Eukaryota; kingdom Metazoa; phylum Chordata; class Actinopteri; order Myctophiformes; family Myctophidae; genus Nannobrachium; species Nannobrachium achirus. Next base: position 26,817,678 of record NC_137814.1, on the reverse strand, counting down.
TGGACTGAGACTGACAGTCAGTCGGAGGCTGACGGCCGGGCCCCCGCGGTTCGCGGGCCTATATGCGGCTCAGCTTATCCGACGCTTACCCGGCCGCTCCGCCCTGATACAAGAGCCACTATGCTAACGTCATAGCATACATACAAGAGCCACAATGCTAATGTCATAGCATTGTCATAGCACCGTCGGTTGACATAACCACAACTTTCCAACGTCTCATTGTGCATTGCGCAGAAGGTGTGCGGCAGCTTCCGGCGTCGCAGCCGAGTGTGAGCTACAAGCTCACCCTAACCCTAGGCCTATAGGAAACATAGGAGTGCAATAGTTAATTGAACAAAAACAATTAATATACACACAGTGCTGCCGCTACTTTTGCACGACTACATTGTGCAACAAAGTGAGACTAATGGATAAAGTCACTTATAAAAATGTCAACAAATGTCACATGCTCCATAATTAATCAGAAAGGTTACTGATGGGAGATAACCGATGAACACTGAAGGAGATAAAAACACAGATACTGGGGCTGAGGGACTGGGTAAGGAGGTGGTGGGGGGTGAGTGTGCTGTGATGGATATGAAATGCAAAATGATAAACAGAGCGGTGCCAGAGTGGCTGTGTGTGTAGCAGTGTGAGATTGACAAGTGCGTTCAGGTACATCTAGCAGCGCCACAGCACAGCCACAGAGAAGCCATTGGATTCGCTGCGTGTGAAGAATTGAACAGTCTATTATTATTATTTTTATGTATTTATGTGTTTGTTCTCATTTTGAAGTCAGGTAGAATATAAAATAGTGTTCAGAACATCAGCTAAACAAGTGGAGACATAAAACAACATATTATGTTCTAACAGTCAATAACAATATCATTGTGTGTCCCGTTCTTCCAGATTCCAGAAATAGGTTTAATGAATATAATACTGCTTCAATCAATGTGGCAATGCCGGCGTTATCCATCTGGAAATATATATATATATATATATATATATTGTTTTGCAGTGATGTCATGATGATTCAGTCACAGGGGTCTTTGACACTTTTAAGGCCAATTAAGGAACCCTAAGCTGAGAGCGAGATGAAGCAGGGACCCCCCACTTGAGCTTTTTCATAGATTTGATAGCTTCATAGGCTTGTTTGACATACTTTATCTTTTCTTGGATTCATGTTCATGTGTAACCTTTTAAACCCTCAATATTTAGTCAACTTGACTAAACATGGCTCTGTACTTTTACTTTTTACCTTTACACTAACTCTCCGAAAATAGCCGATCTACAAATTCACAACACCTCGCGCTGTGAGGCGTTGTGAGCTTGTAGATCTGCTATTGTTGGCTAACGTCAGACGAATATTTGGCCAGACTCCTAGTTACTCTGGGGATCCTCTAGAGGTCTCGGATCCCCTGTTGAACCTAACTAACTAAATATTGCTCTCTACTTGGTCTGCTCTTTTACCTTTACACCAACTCTCCGAAAATAGCCGAACTACAAGCTCACAACACCTGGCGCTGTGAGGTGTTGTGAGGTGCTGCGAGGCGTCATGAATGTTTACGAGAGTGTTGACTGTGCGTGCAGGTGTCCTGGGCAGTGACTACATCAATGCCAACTACATAGACGGCTACAGGAAGCAGAATGCCTACATCGCCACACAGGGCCCGCTGGCCGACACCTTCGGAGACTTCTGGAGGATGGTGTGGGAGCAGAGGGCCGCCTCCGTGGTCATGATGACGCGTCTGGAGGAGAAGAGCAGGGTATGTTGTTGGCAGTGTTGTTTTTTTAACAGCAAATTTTGATTTAGTTTTAGTCATAGTCTTTTGAATAAAATGTAATTTAGTTTTAGTCATAATTTAGTCACCTGAAAAGTAAAAGTTTTAGTCGAATTTTAGTCGACTAAATATCATAAGATTTTAGTTGTCTAAATCTACAGTTGATTTAGTCAACTGAAATGTATTTTGGCGGGCCTTGATGGCATCTTAATGACTGATTTTACACTTGGTTGTGTGCTGAAAATAGCAGAGCTTGTAGATCTGCTATTTTCAGCATGCAACACCTGAGAGCAACCAAACATAAAATGACCACTCCACTAGTCCCTCCCTAACATTTTAGTCTAGTTTTTATTTTGTTGACGAAATTGTCAATATATTTAGTCTTAGTTTTAGTCATCACAGCTTAGTTTTTTATCATCACAGCTTACTTGACTTTATCAGTAAAAAAAGAAAAAAATCTTCATAGTTTTAGTCAACGAAATCAACACTGGTTGTTGGACACACTCGGCACAATGCCCACAGGTGACCCGCTGACCCAGGTGCGCCGTCTAGAAACGTGTTTTTCAACCCTTTTCGTGTCGAGGTCCATTATTTATTCGGCATTGAACTTTATTTATTCGGCATTGAATGAATAGCTGGGGGCCTCCAAAATGATCCCCCTAGTTTAAAATGTGTTAGTTTAGACAAAACTTAGTTAGACTAAACTAATTAATTTGCATTAGGTGGGGAACAAAAATGATGTGACGGCAACCGGAACACACCACCGTAACCCACATTGTTGTTTTCTTTTTCGAAACCGGATCACACGGCTGTTTTAGAATGAACACCAGGCTTTCCTCCGCTGGTGGAAAGCCTGGTGACGTGAGGTTCATAACAGTTATTAAAGGTATGGTGTGATGTCATGTCCTGCAGATAAAGTGTGACCAGTACTGGCCCAGCCGAGGTACAGAGACCTACGGCATGACCCAGGTCACCCTGCTGGACACCATGGAGCTGGCAACCTTCTGTGTCCGAACCTTCTCCCTGCATAAGGTACCGTCTGTCTGTCTGTCTGTCTGTCTGTCTGTACTGCAACCTTCTGTGTCTTCTCTGCATAAGGTCTGTAGTCTATCTGTACTGTCTGTCTGTCTGTAGGTCTGTCTGTCTGTAGGTCTGTCTTGACTGTCGTTACTTACTTTTTTCGTAAATTAACACCCCTACATGATGACATAGACATCAACAGTAGCAGATCCACAAGCTCGAAACGCGTCTGGAAACCTTGTAGATCTGCTACTTTTGCTACTTTTAAAATTTGAATCCTGAAAAGGAACAGTTTTGGACGTGTGAGGTTTCACCGAGAGTATATGTCGAACACATACCTGTTCCCAGTCAAACCAAAGCTACCATGGGAATGGACAACCGGTATCATAATATGCCACCTTCGGGAAGCCACAGTTATACACTGTGGAAGCCTGTTAAGGTCTTTACTCAGTGAAATATAAACCTCAGCCTCCCCAGTTCACAGTTACCAGCCAGAAACAATTATTGCATTAGAAAAGAGCTAGCATCGCCCATGGGAGCGTGGAGCGAGAGAGGATAAGAGACAGTCGGAGAGGAGAGAGAGAGAGAGAGAGGAGAGAAGAGAGAGAGGAGAGAGAGAGAGAGAGGAGAGGAGAGAGAGAGAGAGAGAGAGAGAGAGAGAGAGAGAGAATACATTACTGACCGTAAGAGAGAGAGAGAGTAGAATACATTACACTGCAGCTAATGGATGTGAACAATGCCCATCGTCCTGTGCTTGATCACAGTTGTGAGGCAGAGTAGTTCCTCCTAGCTAGCTGACACCAGGCTAATCTAGAAGTGTTACGCTAGCAGGTCTCTGTGGCCTACTTTACTACTTCATGCTCGACTACAGAACAACTAGGCCAGCCCGCCTGCAAAACGTAAGCACCTCTCTTCTCTAAATCGGTCCTTCTCAAAACTGTCCCCGGGTCAAGGATCTCCAAATTGATTTGGCCCACGAAACCCCCCCCCCCCCCCCCCCCCCCCCTTCTAATGTTGATGATTGAATAGGGACCACATGAATTTTGTGTTTTCCTTTTAGCCTAAGGATTTCGGGCCCCCATGCAGAAAAAGTACAATCAAGAATCAATCAAGCAAGCTGATTGACATTGGGGCAGGTCGTTTCAACAAGCCTAACTCCCGACAAAAATCCATGACCTCAATGTCCATTCCTGTTCTTCTCAGATGTGTTCCCCAAAGCGTTTCTTCTAGAAATTGACACGCCTTTTCTGGTGAACAAGCTGTGTGTTAATGAGGTTTAAGTGACTGTCCAAAGCTCACTTTCTCTCTGTCTCTGTCTCTGTCCTCTCTCTCCTCTCTCTGTCTCTCCTCTCTGTGTCTCTCTCTCTCTCTCTCTCTCTCCCCCCCCTCTCTCTCTCTCTCTCTCTCTCTCTCTCTGTGTCTGTCTGACTGTCTGTCTGTCTGTCTGTCTGTCTGTCTGTCTGTCTGTCTCTCAGAGTGGCGGCAGTGAGCGCAGAGAGGTGAGACAGTTCCAGTTCACAGTGTGGCCAGACCACGGGGTCCCAGAGTACCCCACCCCCTTCCTCAACTTCCTGAGGAGGGTCAAGGCCTGCAACCCCCCCGACGCTGGGCCTATCATAGCACACTGCAGGTACTGTCTGTCTGTCTGTCAAGGGTTCCCAAACCCGGATGTTTTTGTGTTTCACTCCTGCTAACAACAACAACACTTCATGTTTAGGTCAGTAGCACCGACAGATTCTGCTGTCAGCAAAACCTGTCTTGAGAGATTAGCTGATCTCTGGTACAAAACGCCGAAGTGAACCCCCTCCACAATGTCTCTCTAACCTCAACGTCTCTCTCCCCTCCTCCTCCTCTGTTGTCCCCGTCAGTGCGGGCGTGGGCCGCACAGGCTGCTTCATGGTGATCGACGCCATGCTGGAACGCATCAGACACGAGCGCACGGTGGACATCTACGGCCACGTGACGCTGATGCGCTCGCAGAGGAACTACATGGTGCAGACGGAGGACCAGTACAGCTTCATCCACGAGAGCCTGCTGGAGGCCGTGGCCTGCGGCAACACGGAGGTGGCGGCCAGGAGCCTCTACTCCTACATGCAGAAGCTTTCCCAGGTGGAGGACGGAGAGCACGTCACCGGCATGGAGCTGGAGTTCAAGGTACAGACACTAACCAGTGGTGGAAAGTTTACTCACCTGCTGTACTTTAAGTTAAGTACTCCCCCCCCCCCCCCCCCCCCACTTTACTGGAGTATTTCCAGTTGTCATTGTGGGCTCGCCTATAAGGCGAGCACACTTTAGATGTTGTCATTATTTATCTATCAGTCATATCATACTGTAGACGGGAACTTCGGTTCCTTTCTACTCCTACATACTTAGTGAGAAAATGAAAATAAAAACATCAATGTGTTCAGTTTACAGTGGCGAAGTGTGCTATTATTTTCTATAGCAATCGGCCAAATGGTGGCGCTGTAGGAAGCCTTCGAAAGTGCGAACTTTGAACAGGTATAGCTCATGCTGTGTTTGAGTTACAGTCATGAAACCTGTATACACGTATGCGTCTCCTCATGCCGAACAACTTTTACCCTCTAACTTTTGACCTCTGACCTTTAGGTCTCCCACAATTCGGAATTATATGAAAAACAGTAAAAATCTATCTCCTCCTGGGTTTTTTTTTCGATACGCGCACAAAACTTTTTTCACATAAACTTTGGACCAATACGGTCAAACTAATCTCGGCGGATTTCTTTTTAAAGTGAAATATAATTTTTTAATAATTCTATCAATATTGCGGTTTTATGCAAATTATTCTTCTGCCTCTAAATCATACATGCAAAGTTACACGTTCATGGCATTTGGCAAAGATGTGGAGGGTTAGTCAAAGTATCACTGAAACCAATTTTATTCCAATCGGCCAAAGGGGGGCGCTATACGAAGCGTTTGAAAATTCAAACTTCAAACGGGCATAAGTCATGACTCGTTTCGTTTGCAACTTGTTACACGCGTGCTTTGACTCAAGCGGAAGACATCTGTGTCGTTGTTAAGTAAGCTCCGCCCTTTGATTTTCCGCCATTTTGAGCAGTTTGTAAAACGCGTAAACCCGCTTTTATTCTGGAATTTTCGCTCCACGTGCACAAAACTTTTTTTACGTGAACTTTGGACCGATATCTAAAGATCTGTCAGATCGGATTTCTTTAAAATTGAAACATGCTTTTTAAAATAAATTCAATGAATATTGCAGTTTTATGCAAATTATTCTTCTGCCTCTAAATCATACATGCAAAGTAACATGTTCATGGCATTTGGCAAAGATGTAGAGTGTTAGTCCAAATATCACTAAAACCAATCTTACCCCAATTGGCCAAAGGGGGGCGCTATATCATTTTGAGCAGTTTGTGAAACACTTAAACCCGTTAGGATTTTTTTTTGCAATTTGCATGAAACATTCTACACACAATCTAAGGACCTTTATCTAATATGCCTATGAAGTGCACACACACAAAAAAAATAATAATAATGAATATAGCTGCAAGCAGCGATAAAGTGGCCAAAGCCAAAAACACCTCAAATCATGAACACAGCCTGCAATGTGCGTGAAATCTTGCAAGCACATTCCCAATAGGTCAAGGAACAGATACCACCCTTCTTACATTGGCCTGTTATAGCGCCACCAGCGGGTCAACTTTTGCACATTTTTGGAACAAAATGGACCAATCTTTGACGTCAGTAACGTCAAAGAGAGCACTGCCTGCGATCTTGACATTTTGTACTTTTATAGCCATTGTTTTCTGGCTTGAAGCGAGCCCACAATTGTTTCGAAGGAACAATATTTTTCTAGTTACTTTTAGTTCTACTCCACTACATCTCAAATCTCAATGCTGTACTTTAAGTTAAGTACTTTTTTTTCTCCCCACTTTACTGCGGTATTTCCAGTTGTCATTACTTTTAGTTCTACTCCACTACATCTCAAATCTCAATCTCAAAAAGGCAAATGTTGTACTTTTACTCAATTACAAACAGAAGCTGTCGGGAGCGGCAGACGATTGTCTTTTATCTCACCCAGAAAATAAAAAATTATAACTGCTTCCGTGCTTTAGTTATGGTCCGTAGAGAAGGGCTTGTTTTGACCAAGAACGCAATCTGGGAAGGGAATCCGAGATGCATCAATCTTTCTGAATTTCATGACATTAGTCTTCTAGACAGAGAACGGAGAATTTGGGGATGATGACATTTCCGGTTGCATTGTGGGACTTGTAGTCCTTGCATCACACACGGGTGCGGGGAAAGCGCAGTCTAGGGTAAACCACCAGAAAAGCCGCTTGACGACTTAAGTAGTCCATTGCGGTGTGTGCGTTAAATATACAAGATCATTGTAGGGTTTTATGGAAGGTGCTTCTGTCCTGAATATATGCTCTATTGCTAGTTTGAAAATGCTCAACACGTCGCAGCACGATGCGTCGCAAGCTTGTATTTGTAGATGTGTGACATGCTTCCATATAAGACATGCTGACTACTAAATCCTAATCCAAATGACTGAATTCAGTCGCGGTGACTGAGAACTTTAAACCATCTACCGTATTTTCCGGACTATAAGGCGCACTTAAAAGCCTTTAATTTTATCAAAAAACTACAGTGCGCCTTATAGTCCAGTGCGCCTTATATATGGATCATTCATTGACATTGACATTCCCTTTAGCACAGCTCCATCTGTTTGATGCATAACGCAACGGTAGCGTCTATTATGTGCGCCTTATAGTCAGGTGCGCCTTATATATGAAAACAGTTTGAAAATAGACCATCCATTGACAGTGCGCCTTATAGTCAGGTGCGCCTTATAGTCCAGAAAATACTGTACTTATACAATTGAGCAAAGAGCATAGGCACAGGGCACAGGACACAGGACACAGGACAGTCCACAGTCCACACAATCCGCTCATTCGCTAGAGAGCAAGAGAGAGAGAGAGAGAGAGAGAGAGAGAGTCTCAGGTTACAAGAGGGAAGGGGGGGGGGGGGGGTCAGCTGCACAGGGGGAGAGAGAGAGAGAGAGAGAGAGAGGGGTCAGCTGCACAGGGGGCACACACACACACACACACACACACACACACACACACACACACACACACACACTCAAAATACATGAAGAAACAGTGCTTTTTGTGGGCAACATGGCTTGGAGCAGTTGTGCGTGTGTGCATGTGAGCAATATTCTAGTGTATACATAATAGTTGTTGTCGAGAGGATCTCAGAGCGGAGCCAAGTGAGATCTTCATTTCAGTGAAGCCAAAATATATGTGTGTTTGTTTGGACTATTCTTCTAGCTCAAGGCTTTCACAGTCTTAGTAATGCAATGTAGGCTGAATGGAATGCACTATGCTTGTAGGTTAGTGGGCTACGGTGTAAACCATGCAAAATGATGCCTGAACTCCAGTCTGTAGCTCGTTTAGTGTTGGCAGTTATCCCATGGAAGAAAGCCAGGGACTTGTTGATCGGCCATTTTTGGAATAAAACAATGTTTTTTGGTTTAGTGTTTAAGGTGATACAAGTGATATTATTTGGTTTAAATAAAAGGGTTTTTGCTAAAAAGTTAAAGCTCCATATTCTGATAGTAATCATTGCTATAGAGTTATTACCTAATGAGTATGACTGTGTCTCTCTCTCTCACCAGCGGCTAGCCAACACCAAGGCCCACACGTCCCGGTTCGTCACGGCCAACCTGCCTTGCAACAAGTTCAAGAACCGCCTGGTCAACATCATGCCCTACGAGACCACCAGGGTCTGCCTGCAGCCAATCAGAGGGCTGGAGGGCTCCGACTACGTCAACGCCAGTTACATCGATGGATACCGGTACGCTGCACTGACCGCTTGTTTCTGTAGTGTAGATGCTTATTTGGGCTTGCTTCCTAAATACTGTTTAAAACATTTTTTCTCAAACTTTTCCATTACGAGGACCGCCTAAAATTAATATGCATTTGTCCAAGCAACTTAAGAACTGTCTGGGCAAAAGCCGGACAAGGCGCTAAAACGCCATCCTGAACATGTTTAAAAGTGAAATATCCCTTTAAGTGCAGCACTCGAGTTACATTTCCTCCTGTGGCATCATCGCAGCGCTTGATGTGAGCCGACTCCTGTGTCCGGTGATGAGCACTTTGACGTCTGAGCGGGTTGGATAGGTTTCCCAGCGCAACGCTTTGGCACTGCGCGGACTGTCACATCCTGTTGTGTCCCGGACACCCTCTCTATGTGGACGGCTGTCACTCTGGCCCGCTCCGCTGGCACGCCTCAGTCCCCACGGAGGGACGCGGTACACCCCGTTGACTGATGACTCAGCCATTCACATGGAGCGCTTGTTTATATACGTCTGTTCCCCGCACGGAACAATGTGACGAGTTCTGACTGTTCTCCCCCCCTTTGTCTGAACTGAGGCGCCAACTCCTTTGAGTCTGACTGACTGTGTATGTGTGTGTGTGTGTGTGTGTGTGTGTGTGTGTGTGTGTGTGTGTGTGTGTGTGTGTGTGTGTGTGTGTGTGTGTGTGTGTGTGTGTGTGCAGGCAGCAGAGGGGCTACATTTCCACACAGGGTCCTCTGGCGGAGACGACAGAAGACTTCTGGAGGATGCTGTGGGAACACAACTCCACCATCGTGGTCATGCTCACCAAACTCAGAGAGATGGGACGGGTACGGCAGACACGCCTTAATTTTCTTTTAA
>NC_137814.1:26768198-26803198 GCF_963921795.1 Nannobrachium achirus | reverse complement strand
GCATTGCGCAGAAGGTGAGCGGCACTTCCGGCGTCGCAGCCGAGAGTGATCTACAAGCTCACAACGGTTGCATCAGCGACGCGACGTGAGTTTGTATGTCTGCTGTTCTCCGGATGTGTTTCACACATAATGCTACAGTAAATTCTCGCGGAAATAGGTGGATATACAAATCCGCAACATCGCCCCCGCATTCAACAGTGTGGAAGGGAGAGCGGCCTTGGCAGATTGCAACAAAGCTCTGAATAAACAAATACAAACATTCTTATATAATATATTGAATTTCACATTCAACAGTAGAGAGGCTTCCAGAGCTTTGCAAATAAAGCTGGTTTTGAATGTGAGTCGTTACAATGTACACATCATAACCAACACGTTTAACCTTTGCTACACCAGAACACAGAGTGCCTTGCTTCTTTTCTCTTCTTTGCACACTGTTGAACCACATGTCTGTACTGTGTCTTGTGCGTGATACAGTGCTGGCGTGGGGCGGACCGGCGTGTTCATCACGCTGAGCATCGTTCTGGAGAGGATGCGCTACGAGGGGGCCGTGGACATCTTCCAGACCGTCAAGATGCTGCGCACACAGAGACCAGCCATGGTGCAGACCGAGGTAACACACGCTGTAGATACTGTGAATCACACAGAGACCAGAGGTAACACATGCTGTAGATACTGTGAATCACACAGAGACCAGAGGTAACACATGCTGTAGATACTGTGAATCACACAGAGACCAGAGGTAACACATGCTGTAGATACTGTGAATCACACAGAGACCAGAGGTAACACACGCTGTAGATACTGTAGATCACACAGAGACCAGAGGTAACACACGCTGTAGATACTGTGAATCACACAGAGACCAGAGGTAACACACGCTGTAGATACTGTGAATCACACAGAGACCAGAGGTAACACACGCTGTAGATACTGTAGATCACACAGAGAACAGAGGTAACACACGCTGTAGATACTGTAGATCACACAGAGACCAGAGGTAACACACGCTGTAGATACTGTAGATCACACAGAGACCAGAGGTAACACACGCTGTAGATACTGTAGATCACACAGAGAACAGAGGTAACACACGCTGTAGATACTGTAGATCACACAGAGACCAGAGGTAACACACGCTGTAGATACTGTAGATCACACGCGTGTATGTGTCTACAGGAGAGGTTGAGGCCGATCGCCCCCCGCTACCCCCGCCTCCCCGTTTTTTGCTCCCAGACCACGCCCCCGACCGTCGCGATTGGCCGGCTGTACTAGGCTGTACTTCCTGGCCATGTCCTGTGTGTACTGTTGTTGTTGTCGCGTCGCACTAGTGCTGTCACGCGTAGAAGGATGTTTGAGAGAGATGAGATTCAATTTATTGTCAGTGTACAGTACAAGTACAGTACAGTACAGCGAAAAGTATTTTCACATCTCATACGCGGAGACGTTTGAATACGCGGAGACGTTTGGACTTTTGTCAAAATGAAAATGCGGGTGATTTACAACGCAGCCGACCGACCGATGACAATATTGTTGTTGGACCGTCGCTAAATACCATCTAATGATGTAAAATTAGCGTGGCATTACTGCCCACAGAAAAGCATGATATCGATGTTGCTTCATGTTTGGGGTTTATTTTCAGACAACAGAGTGTGACTGCAGGTTTGGGAAGAGAGGGAGAGGGGGGAAAAACGTCTGGAGACTGATGCTCTAGTCTAAAGTAGCCAGCGTGGAATCAGACTATTTTGAGTTCATTTTATTATTGTTATTATTATTATTATTATTAAGGACCAACTGTGGGGGGGAAACACATTTTACTGTACCACGTGAATGGCGTGGCATTACAGCCCACCACATAAATAGGTCGAATTGCACACCATAGCCTACCACAAGAGATAAAGCATTTACATTTTTTATTTGACAAGCTTGGGAGAGAAGACTTGTAATTGAACGTATGGGTAGCCTAGTATATACATAGAGATGATTAATGAGGTGTTGTATTGATGCTAATTCTACACCACCTGAAAGGTAGATATATGAGCCATCAGAATTCCATCCATTCCTCCTCCTATATTATTATTCTATAGGCCTATTGTCTGCATGACATCATTGTTAGTAGAGATGCTTGATGAGGCACCCGCATTTTCATTTTGACAAAAGTCCAAACGTCTCCGCGTATTCAAACGTCTCCGCGTATGAGATGTGAAAATACTTTTCGCTGTACTGTACTGTACTTGTACTGTCCACTGACAATAAATTGAATCTCATCTCTCTCAAACATCCTTCTACGCGTGACAGCACTAGTGCGACGCGACAACAACAACAGTACACACAGGACATGGCCAGGAAGTACAGCCTAGTACAGCCGGCCAATCGCGACGGTCGGGGGCGTGGTCTGGGAGCAAAAAACGGGGAGGCGGGGGTAGCGGGGGGCGATCGGCCTCAACCTCTCCTGTAGACACATACACGCAGATCACACAGAGACCAGAGGTAACACACGCTGTAGATACTGTAGATCACACAGAGACCAGAGGTAACACATGCTGTAGATACTGTAGTGTAGATCACACAGAGAACAGAGGTAACACACGCTGTAGATACTGTAGATCACACAGAGAACAGAGGTAACACACGCTGTAGATACTGTAGATCACACAGAGACCAGAGTGTAGATCACTGTGTAGATCACACAGAGACCAGAGGTAACACATGCTGTAGATACTGTAGATCACACAGAGAACAGAGGTAACACATGCTGTAGATACTGTAGTGTAGATCACACAGAGACCAGAGGTAACACATGCTGTAGATCACTGTTTCCCAAACAGTGGGTCGGGACCCATTTGTCAAATGTAATAATAGTTTAAATAATAATTTAAATAATAATGTTATACATTTTAAAACAAACAATAAAATCTAAGAAATTCCACGAATGAAAATAAAATAAAATAGTGAAAATATCTTCCAACTACCGATCTACAAGCTCGCAACGCAGCATAGATCTGCTATTTTCCGGGTCCCGGGGCACTCTAGTTACTGTAGATCACACAGCAATAGTGCAGACAGAGGTAACACATGTTGTACAGTAGATACTGTATGACAGGAGACAAGTTATGAGCTTGTAGGTCAGATATTCTTTTTTACAGATAGAGGGGATTAAGGAAGGGGAAAAAAAGAATAGACCCCGAGGGACCCTGGTAAACAAAGTATACATATATGGTTTAAAAGGGTTCATTTCAAGGACCCCCTGTTTGATATGCATTAGGCCACTGTAGACCCCATTTGATACCATGGTTTATCTCTGTAAATCCACCCTACGCTGTAAAGTGTTAATTTAACTCTGTTCCATTTGTACGCTCTCTTGTATGAGTTACAGAGCCGCCAGGGTCCATTTGGTGCATGTCAATAATTTAAGACCCCCCTGGAACCCCCTGAAGGACCCCCGTGGGTCCCTGTACCCAGAAGCAGAGCTGTTTTTAATAATTAACCATCTAATAATTAGATCCATTAGCCCTCCAATAATAGCCCATGAAATAACCCAGCAGCATTCATTATGCATCAACATCATCAGTTCTTGTCAGGCGAGGATATTTTTAACTTCCATAGCAGCACTCTGTCTGCCCCTCAAGACAAGGCAGTGTAATATGAAGAGGCTCACAGCTAGAAGACAACTTTAAATTAGTTTGTTTTTAGTTTGGAAAAAGCAGTAATTGATTTGATTTGATAATTGTACGTTTTGTATACAATTTAATTTCAATATAAAGGAAGCACGCACACGCACGCACGCACACACAGACACACACATAAGTATACTCAAGAACGAATTTGACAGAACAACTTTCACATGCTGTAGAGTTAATTGACCAGGAGTATCTATATACTCTTACTCAAGTAATGTGATTAGGTACTTCCAAATACACATCAGGCATAAAGGTCAGTAACTAGTGAGTGCACAACCACTGTAATTACACCGCGTTGTTGAATGCTCAATTCTGATTGGCTAATCTCTCATTTGTGTTTAGCCACCTGATACCTACATTATCATCCCTTAGTATGCGTCTGTTATCACCATTGTCATCCCTTAGCTAAGGCTCAGTCTATCTGTCTACTGTCTGTCTGTCTACTGGCTACCAGGAGGCTGGTAGACCCGTTATCACCCATTGGTCTTATCACTGCAATGCACATGGCCAACACACGTTCAGGGGAATAAAAAAAAGTCATACCTGCGCTGGGATTCGAGACTGCCATGTTGGGAATACTAGCCATGCGCTCTTACAGGGGACGCTACTGAGACGGAGGCGCCACCGAAATCTTTGTTTTATTGAACAAACCGCGATGGAGGCGTGCCGTCTCAGGCGGCGATGAACCCCGCGAGACACCGCAGAGGGAGCGGTAGCGAGCAAGTCGCTGTGTCGAGCGGTGCGAACGCCGTTACTGAGTTATGTGCCGTTATGGACAGAATAGTAAATATTGGTCCCCCCTAGTTTGCATGGTCCAAGTTAACACAAAGCAAAAAAAAAAAAAAAAAAAAAAAAACGGACAGCTGCCTGGTTTGCTCACTCAAAGCAGCGATGGTTAGTAGGGAATCCAAAGGCCCGGGTTCGATTCCCACTGAGGGAACGACTAGCAAATTATTCCTCTGAACGTGTGTTGGCGCATGCTCATTGCTGTGGGTGATAACGGTCTACCAGCCTCCTGGTAGCCAGTAGACAGACTACTGAGCCTTAGCTAAGGGATGACAATGGTGATAACAGACCCATACTAAGGGATGACAACGGGGATATCGGCTGGTTTAGTGTCAAAGTTATAGATATGTTGTTGGTAAGTAGGCTTGTAATAAGCTGGATAATGTTCTCCTTTAGGGTAATGAACTTTATATCGTCCTTCACTTGAGGAAGAGGTTATATGACTATTGCGTTAAATGACTTATAAAGACTGAAACTAAGTCTTAAAACAAGATATAAACTCAAAACCAGCAAACCTAATTAAAAAAAACGAATCAAAATGAAATAGAAAGCGCAAAAGGTATTGCACAAACAGATGTGCCATTCCACATTTCAGCCTCTAGTTTCAAATATCTAGGTGTAAATATTACGAACAAGTTCACTTCACTTTTTTCTGCAAATTTTACCCCCCTATTAGACCAAGTAAAGTTAGATCTTCAAAGATGGGATAGCTTGCCTCTGTCTCTGACAGGAAGGATTCAATCTGTTAAAATGACTATACTTCCGAAATTCTCCTTTCTCTTTCAATGTATTCCAATATACATCCCTAAATCATTCTTTGTAGCTCTTGATCGGATCATATCACCATTTATATGGGCGGGTAAACAGTCTAGAATTAAAATTTCCACTTTACAAAGAAGTCGCGAAGATGGTGGCCTGGCCCTTCCAAATTTTACATTTTACTATTGGGCTGCCAATGTGCAGAAGTTGGCCTACTGGTTCCACTCCCCATCGACGGACTGGTGCTTATTGGAGGCCCAATCCTGTCGCTCAACCTCTCTTGCTGTATTGGTCCATTCTAAACTTCCCTTATCACCGACTAAATATACTACTAATCCAGTGGTCATCGCTTCTCTAAAAATTTGGTCGCAACTGCGGTCCCATTTTAAATTCAAAGACAGCTCAATAAATTGCCCCATAGTCCACAACCATTTGTTTCCTCCCTCTACACTAGATTCTGCTTTCACTATTTGGAAAGATAAGGGAATTGTTAAATTCTCTGACCTATATGAGAAAAACATATTCTGTAGTTTCGATAAAATTCGGACCAAATTTGACCTGCCTAGAAATAATCAGTTTCGTTTTTTCCAAATCAGAGATTTTGTTAGAAATCATTTCCCCTCATTCCCTGAGAGGCCGAGGGATCTACCTTGGGAAACTCTCCTAAAATTGCAACCCGGAGGGAAAGGACATATCTCAATGACTTACTATTCTATCACCCAACTAAATATGTTCCCACTAGCTAAGAACAGGGAGAATTGGGAGACTGAATTAGGTGAAGCCTTTCCTGACGAGTGGTGGGACGGGGCTATTGACAGGATTAATACGTCGACGTCATGTGCAAGATTGGGACTTATTCAATTTAAAATCTTTCATAGACTTCATTATTGCAAATCAAAGCTCGCTAAGATATATCCTGATGTTGATGACAAATGTGATCGCTGTGCGCTATCGCCAGCAAACCATACTCACATGTTCTGGTCTTGCCCAAAGCTAGTACAATATTGGACAAAAATCTTTGAGATTCTCTCTGAAGTGTTCTCGGTTCAATTAGAGCCTTCACCCCAAATAGCTATTTTTGGAGTGCCATCGAATTTTCAGCTACTAACAACAAAGAAATCCAACATATTGGCCTTCGCAACATTAGTGGCAAGACGTAGGATATTACTGTTATGGAAATCTCCTACCCCTCCTTCTGCTGATTTATGGTTAAAGGACATCATGGGATTTCTAAAATTGGAAAAAATAAAATTCACACTGAGGGGATCGGTAGACAGATTTTTCTCGACCTGGCAACCACTTATCACATACTTTGAGGGTCTGAGGACACTTGCAGCAGACTGACCAACACTGTACAACTCAGAATATTTAATGGCCACCTCTCGGGGCAACTTGTAATGATATACATAACTGAGGAGGATGATGTCTGTTAGCACTCTATCGACTTGATCTGTGTAAATAATACAACTATGGTTTCTAGGAGACTTAATTCCACTGGTATTTTTATTATATATATTATATATATATATATTATTTTATTTTTTTTATTTTAATTTATTGTACTTAACCTTGTTTGTGTAACTACTTTTCTTTACTATCGTGCATACTGTGTACGCTGATTTATTGTTTTGTATTTATTTTTATTGTTACTGTCTTTATTTATTTTTTCAAGGAGTGACTAATGATAGCAATATGGGGGGAGGGTTGGGGAAAAGGGGAAAAAAAAAAAAAGAAAAAGAATGTCTTTGCAATATTGACTTGTTTAATGTACAATGTTGAAATATATGTGACATGAATAAAGATATATATAAAAAAAAAAAAATGAAATAGAAAACAAAAGGTCAAAACGAAATATAAAGACTAATGAAAAAAAAAAAGCTATAATAACCTCATAATAAAGCTTCTCTCTACTGTGTTTTTCTGTCTCCTCCAGGATGAGTACCAGTTCTGCTACAAGGCTGCTCTAGAGTACCTGGGCAGCTTCGACCACTATGCAACATAGAAGACACATCCAGTGACCATCCCTCCCTCACTCCATCCATCCATCCACCCATCCATCCACCCCTCCATCCCTCCCTCCTTCTCCCTGCCCTGAGGATCCACAGGCCAGGCAGCCAACCAGGAGAAAGAGGAGGACAAACTAAACTAAAGGAAACATGAAACAGTTACAAAAACACACAATCGACGGACAAACGAACAAACGAACTTAAGCCTTCCGGAGAGCGAGTTTCCAACGAGGGATGAATTCTACAACCAACCAGGAGGAGGAAAAACAAAGCAAAACGAAGAGAGAGAAGAAATAAAAAACAGCCACAAGACAAACTCCTATGTTCTAAAGCACCACCCCCTCCTTACCCTCTGACATGACACGTCCCCCTACCCGTCTCTGAGAGGACGATGTCCTCCTCCTCTGACAGGACATGTCCCCCTGCAGAGGTCAGCGGGGTGGGGGGGACAAACTAAACCATGTATAATTCATATACTTACCTCAGTGTTCCAATGTGAAGGACATTATAATACCTGATGTGTGTGTTGTGGTCAAGCTATTCTACCGATATGAACCCGTGAAAAGAATCTCTCTCTCTCTCTCTCTCTCTCTCTCTCTCTCTCTCTCTCTCTCTCTGAAATTATTACCATATTATATGTGTATTAAAAAAGAATATCTATAAAAAGAAATGTACAAAACAAAAACAAACACACACACACACACACACACACACACACACACACACACACACACACACACACACACACACACACACACACACACACACACACACACACACACACACACACACACACACAGATCTAAGACACAAAGAAAGCCTGGATATTTGCTGCACCCTGAATGGGCTTTTTACCCTCGACTTTCTATCTTATAGATTTGGTGTTCTTACTTTAGTGGGTTGGGTGGGAGAGGGTGTACAGTAGGTACTTACTTTAGTGGGGGGGGGTTACAAAACGCAAAACGGCAAACATGTCCGCGTGTCCGTTACCGGAGGTGACTTTTGCTGCCACGCGTGGTCAACCGGGTAGTCGTATGAGTACAGGTGTTTGGAATCAGTGGATAAACTAAAAGGGCCTCTGTATAGAGGAACGACACAGACTTTAACTTTGCCACCGCTGTTATAGGGGGTGTGGGGGTTGAAAAGCATGTTTGATTAGATTCTTACTTACTCACTCCTGTGACCTGCAGTGCCAAGAGAAGAAAAAACTAAACAACAACATGCTATTGTGGGGCCTTGATCTGTAATTAAAAACGTGCCGTGATGGATGGGGGCCCTTTGCATTGGGCGCGGAGGGGAGTGGGGAGGGTGTAACTGGCCTCGGAACAGTGGTTAGAACCCACTTACTTCATCCCATCATTGTGGTTGGTGAACCAGTCCGTCCAATGGTCATGTCCACTCCACTGGGCTCTTGCTTGTTTTTGTGCGTGTTGCTGCACTATTAGTCGCGTTTTCAACCCTCTAGTCTAAAGCCTGGATCGCAGACCAGAAAACAGCACGATCTACACGCTCACAGTGTGCTGTGAGCTTGTAGATTGTGCTATTTTCCGGCACGTAGCTAAGTGTGAAATCAGGCGCTAGCGTCGGCCGCATCCTGTTGGCTCAGTCAATTGGGATGAACTTGATGTGACAATTGGATCGCTGCGCATACACACACACACGCACGCACGCGCACACACGCAAACACACACGCACACGCACATGCACACACACACACACACACACACACACACACACACACACACACACACACACACATACACACACACACACACACACACATACACTCTCTCTCTCTCAACTCATTTCTCCTAGTAGCCATCAGCTGCATTTCTGCACATGGCTGTGATTCTATTGCGATTTGACAAACCACACAGCTTCTTGCTCATGCAGTTTGGTCGTTTTCTTTTTTCTTTCCCCCTGTGTTGCTGTGCGCTAAGCGTTTAGTGTCATCACTGTCGCTTAACAACCTTTGAAGACGGAAGCCTAAAGCTCAGTAAATTGTAAAGTCGCCCAATAATCGATGAAATGTAAAACCGACTTGAGATCGGTTTCTTTTTCTTTTTTGTGGGTAGTGGGGTCAACTCCCTCCACTCGCTCTTACTGTACCTACTTGAATTTCAACCATTTCATGACTGTCTGTATTAAGCTTCTGTTTCAGCGGATCATCATGAACAATTGGGCAGTGTGGCTTCCAACTGTGGCTTTTTGGGTGCAAAATAATCATATTTCAGTGTGAGAGTTGGACTGCTTTGTTTTGACTGTCAACTGAACCCATGGGGCGGAGGTGTTCACAGAAAGCCAGCGCCTGTCTGTCTGTCTGTGTTTGTACGATAAAGACGTGCTGCAGCGCTGCTCTTCGCAGCGCATGAGCACAAAGGCGCTTCAATGCTCTTGATGTCCAGTGTTTTCTTGGCGTCAAGCTGGGAAAAAAAATAGTTTACGTTTTTGGCGAGAAGCTGCTGCTCATCGCGTCTCCTTTAATTTGCGACCTGACGTTGAATCGTTAACCACAACCCGCAAGAAGTCTGTATCAACGTTGTTGCAGCTAAGCGTTTTGTGCTAATAATGACGAAGATGACAGGACGTTTGAGCACGGCGACAGTTGGTCATTTCTAATGTTGCGGGCATCACTGAACACTCTGAACATGATCATTCAAAGCGCTACTCCGCTCATGGAACGTTTTCTGCGGACACGTAAAAAACGTATCTGGCCCCCCAAATTGCCTCCATGTAGATCATTGTACCAAGCTTACGTTTTCCCTCCAGCCCACTCCGATACAGTACATGGCACAATGAGTCCTTAAGGTGAATTACTGAGATGTCTTAACTTTAGATTTGACATAATTGTAACCGCAGTCAGTCAGTCAGTAGCCATGTTTTGAGTGAAGAGCACAGTAGAAAAAAACTAAAAAGAAAAAAACTTTCCATTGTACCAGAGCTCCCTGAGTTCCTGCTGTTTAAAAAAGTTGTATCAGTGGAGTTCTCTACAGTATGGTTACATGACATACGGTACAGTACAGTAGGCCAGAGCACAAGCTTCTATAAACGTGGGGTTATGGACGTACGGTAGTTCCTTCTCTTTTTTTCTTTTCTTACCAAGAAGAAAAAGAAAGCCTTATCATTAACTGTTCACTTTGTCAAATATGTATTTGATTGATACAATGGTCCTGGTTTCTTTTTTATTTATTTATGTTTTTTTTTGTTCAGATTTTTTTTAGAGGAAGAAGAAAAAAAGACAATTATGATTCTATTTTGTAACTTTTGTTTTTGTTTTTATTTATTTATTTATTTGAGATATCTAGCTAATATAATAACCAATGAGATGTTGTTTACTCGGCAAGCCAATTGTTACTGTATGATATTGTCGTATGTTATTATTTATTTATTTACTTCTTTTTTTTAATGGTCGGCTTTTTGGTGCTTTTTTATTTGCTTTTAGTATATCTGGTATGTGTGGGGTGCTATTTGATACTGATGTCCGACTAGTTCAGTTAGACATGAACGTTTTAGACCCACAACTAGTTTTAGGTTTACAGTGATCCCCTAACCCTAACCCTAATAAGCTTGATCTACGCTTTGTCGTAACTCGTGAGACGCCGTAGCCAGCTAGGGTTGGGTATCGAAACTAGGATCCAAGTAGGAGCTAGGGCATTCACGAATAGTGATTTTCTGTATTCTAATTATTCAACCTCAAAGTATTCGAATAATTGAATATTCGACAGGACTGGCCAAACTGTCAAATATTAAGTAAGCAAGAGGCGAACATTGTGAAAATAGCCGATCTACATGCTCACAACGCCCTTGTTGCGAGTATGGTTGCGAGGCATTGTGAGCATGTAGATCTGCTATTTTCACAATATTTATCTGCGGAACCGAGTCACATTAAATGTAATACCTACAATTCCAAGTGCTTGTCAAGGTGGGGTCCCCACTTAAAATATGTTTATTTTGGGGGTCACAGCCTAAAAAGGTTTGAGAACCCCTGGTATAGAGCATTAACAAATTCATCCACCAGGGGAATTAACAACTCATTCTTATGACTTCCTATCTAGCCAAGCTTTATAAACATCTATGTTTTTTAAAGAGAAAACAATAAAAAAATAATCGAATATTCGACTTCGGTGAACAACGTTGAATAGTGACTTTGATATTTGAATATTTGGTGAATGCCCTAGTAGGAGCCAATCGATACAATCCTAATCATTTAAAGATGTGATGACACACCCCGAAAAATATCATTATGTTACAGTAGTGGTCTTTCTACAAACGGTCTGAAATGAGGGCGGGACCGTATCACAGAGTCAGAGCCATCAGAGCCTCCGCACAGCCACAGAGAGACTGCGTAGTAATGAATTTATACTTTGTCCGTCGTACGGGACCGTGTACATAGAAAATAGCTATGGAATAAACTAGATGTTACTAGTCATAACATTTCTTCAAGTTGACGATTATTGATATGAAATTAGTTTACAAACTATTGTGTTTATTTAATTTAAACACTCAGGTATTTTTAGGACAAAAGGCTTAAGCATTGGCAAGCATTGGCTCCGAGAGGATACTACAAATATTCAAAATTAGTAATACTAAATCCTAAATAATTTTACATCCTTGAAAGGCGTCATTTTCAAGATGGTTTAAAATAACAATATCTCAAATTCTAGTCTAGGTACCCCATAGGTTTTATGGATCAAGGAATGTGAAGATATTTGTTGTTATCTAAACAGTTAACCTTTTTTTATGATACCCATCATCTCTAGAGACAACGGCGTACGACAGACTATAAATCGGGCATTGCCCATCCCATCCCATCCACCCCCCGCCCCTTATAGCAACAGTGGAGTGATCCACCCTACAGTAAAATGGGCCTTAGGACATTTCAGAGGCGATCTAGATGTAATAGAAGCCGAGTAGTTCGTCTACGGCAAGCTGTGCACAGTTACCATTTAGTTTGCTGCGATGACGAGGAAGGAAAGCACACGGTAGCCAAGTGTATTTTTATTTTTAACTTCGACAAGAGCTACACGATGAACTGACCCTCAAAAAAGTTACTTGTTTTAAAAAGAAAAAGAAAACCTGAAAAATAGCCTGATAATATGAAATAAATCTATGTGTGGTTCGAGAGTCTTGACGATTTGTGAGATATATAAAAAAAAAATGTTATTCCTTAAAGTCATACTGTGTAGCTATAGTTTTTTGAGAAGTCGTTTTGGTGACTAACGTTCCGTCGTTACAGCGTTTATGTAAGGGATAATGAATGGCTCCGCGGGGATTGACGGTACATAACAGACCGACGGCCTGATATCTCAGGACGAAGGGCTGTTATGTACCGTCAATCCCCAAGGAGCCATTCATTATCCCGCTTATTACCCGGCTACTAAATCAAATTAATAATTTGACTAAAAACAAAACAAAGTATTTCCTTGTTTACAGACCGCTGGAAGTGTTCGCTGGGCGTCCTCCCAGCGCGACCTCCCAGTCGCTTTGGAAAACAAGGAAGTGCTGATTAGATAAGGTCCATTTTCTGGTACTACGTCGTCTATTTCTCGCTTAAAGTATTTTTAAAAACATTCTTCAGAGCAACGTTTAGTTGTAAATGTCGCTGTGTGTTTGTTTTCATGGCTGACATGTTGGATACAGCACAAGATTCACGCAGTGCAGCTTGACTGCAGCAGGTGCTCTGAGTCTTTGATTAGGCAGCGGTCTGTTATAGAGCGGAGCGGTCTGTTATCGGGGAATATCGGACATCTGATTTCAGCGCTTGACCAATCAGAATCAAGCATTGAAACAAGCCGGGTAATAACTATGGATACAGAACTGCAACGCTCAATAAGGCGTGCGGCAGGGTCCTAGCGCCCCGAGGATATATGGAAACGCAACAACGCGCAGTCAGAAACGATATTTATTAACTGTAAAAAAACAATAACATAGGCCTATACATAAATCTACGGTGCCTACATCCTTTCGGCCCCCCGACACTCGCGATTAAAATGTGTGTTTATAGCCTATTGTGAAGTTGTTCAAAAAGCACATTTGTACGTGAAATGGCTTTTGTGAAAAATATAGTGAAAGTTTATATCAAAAAGCTACTTTTGTTTCATATAAAAAAGGTTATGCAGTATGACTTTAAACTTTTCTGATGGATATTGTGTCAAGAGAAATATAAAAAGGCACTAAAGAGGACGGCTATTGTTCTGCCTGTGAGGGCCCTCTGCACCAATGTACCTGTACTTTCCTTTCAACCAATGGATGTAGATATTGTATCTTCTCTTTGTATTAAAAACAGGATGATTGGATAGACGGCACAGTGTGGGTCCTACCGTGATTCTTTCCTGATGGTTTGATTAACTATTTCTTGCATTTACTTGTGTGTTGGTTGTTGATTGGCAGGTGTCGCCATCTGCCATCATGCCATCTTGTGATGGGCATTTTTGTAAATGTTGGTATTTGTGTCACAGACATACAACATAGTATTTACCTGTTCAAACACACAGCCCGAGCCCTAAAAGTAAACTAACTAATAGACTGCTGTCTATAGGCCAGTGTGCTACACTTTTTCTTTTATTATTATTATATTATTTCAGCAGTAATTGTATCAGCCCGACCAATCCTAATAAAACAAATAAAAAAAAAAAAGAAAAAGAAAACAGGAGAAATTGGTGCTGTATATTAGCTGAATACAGGCATCAGTCTATGCTATTCTGTGTTTGGCATTTCAACATTACATTGCTCAACGTTTTACACCAAAATGATTGACAAAGATGTCATTGACAAGTGTTGCCACAGAGCACAGACACATTTGTCCATGTAGCCTACTTGGCATGTACGGACACGTTGATGACCCCTGGTGGCGGCCTAGCTGTTCTCAGGACTGAAAGGGCATATTCTCTCTACGTCCATGGGGTAGAGCCAAAGCTACCTTCGTCCTTACTTTTGCAGTTATCAACCTTGCAATGCACAGCGGTCTGTGACTGTTAGCTTAAGCTTTGTAAAGAAGTGATTAAGCCTACTTAATACAGCGGCACTACAAAGGCTAGCCTACACTGTTTTGTGGAAATAATGACATTTAGGTGTCTTGTCGTCAATTAGCAGGCACAGTTAATGGTCTGATAATGGATTTTAAGAGGCATGGAGGAGAAGTGTCACATTTACCATGATGCATTGTTGCTGCAGCTGGGCGCTTTGAGCAGGGCAGCAGCAGTAGCAGAGACAATGGTTTCATGGTATCTAGGTTACAGATCAATACATAGATCATTAACAAGGAAGGGCTCTCTACAGATACAGGAAATCAGTTTACATTCTTTACCACGCTCCCAAGAGACACATAAGAATTGGTTTTCTAACAGGAATACTTTTTTTATTTTTTATTTAGTATTCTGATAAACTCATACAGTGTTGTTCTGAGTTAGCTTCTCTTTTGGTTGGCACATAGGGAGACCAGAGGCAGTTCATTGTTTATGACTGTATTATTACAGCCAGGCCTGGAAATTCATCATTTTAGTGGCAAGGCCACTTGGCCTTTGGTGTTGTCCATTTCTTTATGGCACAAAGGCCAAATGCCAGGGCAGGAAGGCCATCAAATAATACACAATTTTAGTCCATTGAAATAATTTGTTGAATATAAGGGTTAGGGATGATAACCTAATCTGCAGTGAAATAGATAAATGGTGGTATTTACAATCTGATCCATGCTCGGCTCTGCACCAATCAAAGTCACTGAATTGGTTTAAAGATGGGGACTCGGGGGAGTTAAGACTTCAGAATCTCAACAAAAGACACTGATGTCTACATGACAAGAAAGACACTGGTGTCTATACTGTCTATATTTTGACAAGCCACTGTGGCCTCAGGTCATGCCACTGGTTTGAGGGGCACAAGGCCAAACTGAGGGGCAATGTTGGCCACGGCCTTCATAGCCTCCATGAAATTCCTGCCCTGATTACAGCCCTCTTGTTTTGTGAAATAGAAGCCATATTGTTCTCACATTCATATACGTTTGAAATGACCAAACCTGAGATGTGATTGTGATGTCACCGGTACTGTAGGTCAGTTTCTGAACTGTCCACTGCCCTCCTCTGAGACAGAGTGAATAGACAGGAATCTTATAATGAACATTATGGTGAGGACCAAATGGGATAAGCTTGAAAATAGGTAAAGTGGTCCATCAAATTCACATTGCTCACAAATATTCTATTCTTTGATAGGCCTTGACATCTTTTTTCTTATCCTGGATTGTAAAAGTGGATCCCCAGCAAAAGTAGTTAATGTAGCGTCACAATTATTTTAACCACTTTATCCATTTATGTTGGAAATTAAAAATAGCAGATCTGCTGTACAACCTCAAGCCTGAAGGCTATGTCTGCTATTTCTGAAGATTTTTGAAAAATATCAAATGTAATGTAATCATTTAATGATTTTGAATTATGTTTGCATCCTCTTCTTCTCTTCTGGGGATCCGTGGCACAAACCATTTTCAGATGGGGGTCTGCGGTCACATACATAATCAATTTGGGGGTCCTTGACATGATATGAAGTTTGAGAAGCACTAGAGTTGGCAGAGCACATACAACAAGGTGCAACAAAGGATGAGTGTCCTTCCTGCAGGCTGTGGTGACGATGACGCCCCCTGCTGTTAGAGACAGCTGCTTACACCTGCAGACAGCCAGCACTCAGGAGGAGGGAGACGTACACATCATCATGTTTGGCTCTCACCTCTACTCTCACTAACTCCTGAGTGTTCCTTTAACTCTCAACCATGAAGAGTCAATTTGGATACTGTCTGGGTTAAAATGTACACTGGTGATTTTACAGAGTAGCACCCTTGAAATGTGTCATTGTCTGAGATAATATACCGCTTGTGGCTTGAATGAATGAACAAATGTTTTTATTTCAGACTCAAGGCCCATAGAAAAACACCATTTCATACAACAATAAACATATACAAATGGCAGGGGCCGCAGGGCATTTGTGACAGCTATGAATACAGGCTTTTAAGCCAATGTCTAAGTCTAGTAGTATCTAGTGCAGCTCTTCACTGGGTTACTTTGACAATGATGCTATACACAGACTCATCCAAGTGACGCATGAATCTATGCATTAAGTTCTGAAGAACCACTTGAAAAGTACTGACTCTTGCAGCCACAACCATTTCACTCACATGGCACCATCTAAGCATTTTGAGTAAAATTCTCACAGCATCATTATACCGTAGGCTTCTTTTATAGGTTTCTGAAAACTTCAAATCCTTCGTCCTCTTTTGTTCTACAAATTAAAACAACACTCTTATGGCTTTATAATTGATTTTCAATGCCATACTATGTGCATTATGGTGACGTCATCACGGTGTACTTTGCAATGCAAAGCCCTCAATCAATTCTCCAGTTTTAGGCAACACAAAAGTGTGATAATGTAGCCATGTTACATGTAAATCATGCTGTTACAATTTGTCCCCTGTGGGCTTAAAATGTAACATTGTGCTTTCGGTTTCAAGCCTCTATTGCAGGGGTGGGCAACTTCGATGATGGCGAGGGCCACACTATAGCACACTCACTCCAGAGGGCCACATTGCATATTGCTACATCCTACTTTATCATTCTCATACAAAAGAAGCAAAAATAGCAGATCTACTGTAAAGCTCAAAACGCATCGCGCTTTTGAATTGGCATCCTGAATTATTGTTTTGAATTGGAATCCTGAAATGTAACATTTTGACCTAATTTCAAACACATTTAGTTATATACTCAAGTTAAATGTATGAACTTAAATACAAACATTTGGACATAAAACAAAATACATTTCAATACTACTATTACTAGTCATTAAGCTACTAGACTGAAGGAATTAAAGCAGGTCATGTTTGGAATTGTAACAGCTGAAATAGAAATATATTCCGATATTAACCTGCGGGCCGCATTAAGTGAATGTGGGGGCCACATGTGGCCCCCGTGCCGCCAGTTGCCCATATGCTCTATTGTATGTCAGTGAACCCATCATATTCCACATTGAGGACACGGTACAGTCAGCAGGTGGAATGTCACCCTGAAAAGCCTTGCACGTGACGCTGTACATGCATCTGCTTATGGAAGGGACAAACCTACACAACGCCTGTTATGTCAACGGAAAAGTATTTTCATCATTTACTCATCACTGTATGTGTCTCTCTGTCTATTATTAGTTTAATTGATGATTCTACTGTCATTCATATACGTCGACAGGCACATCGGCTATTCATTTTTAATGGGTTTGTTATACTATAGGTGTTAATGTGTGACAAGTGACGCGGTGCACACAGAAAGCCGTCAGACCGTTTTGAAGATGAATGTAGGCCTATAATTTATTTTGTCTCAGTCTTATGAGTCTTATTATGCCTGGTGTAGGCTATAGGTTGTGTGTGCCATCTCCACTGATGGAAGAAGTATCCTACTCACATGTTACCTATCATAGAAATACTCTGTTACATATTGGCATCAAAATATGCTTAAAGCACCTAAAGTAAAAGTTCTAAATTATGCAGAACGTCCCATTTCACAAGTTTTCAAATGTACCAAAAATAGCCGCTCTGCACGTTTAGCTGATCTTGTAGATCTGCTATTTTCAGCGCAGGACAAAGGCATGCATAACGAAATATAAATCACCCTTTAGTAACTGTGACTGACAGCATGGCATCTCTGAGTGAAAAGACATCACTCAACCTCACACTGACTCACCAGTTCTTATACATTCTTGGACAAGTCAGCTTAAGATCAGCTAAAAACCATGAGCTGATTACACAGTCTGTCTGTCTGATTGTCTGGCCTGTGCTCTTTCACTTTCTGTCGTCATAGGCCAGATGCTGATTGAAATATGTGTGCTGGTGTGACTTGTCTGTAAAAATGTAGCCTACTGTTAATGAGCTTGCAATGCCAGCACACACTATATAGAAATGATGTTGAGCTATTTAAACTTATTTTAACAAAGGAAATCTTTATTTTTTCTTTTCTTTTTTAAAAAGATCAATGGACACCATAAAGTCCTCAGTGTTGATTTAACTCTGAGACTGTACCAAATGTAACCTGTAAGGGTTTTGATTGAATATTTTATTAGACAAAAATGAAGAACAGTACAAAAAAACGAACACCCCAAAAAAGCCCTTGCGGTCTTGTTTCCGTTGGAGGTCCTTTTATTGGTATTCAATTCATAGACAAATACAATTGCAAAAAAAAAAAACATTCAAATAACGTAGGGGAAAAAAAGTGGGGTGGGTGGTGATCACTTCTCACCTGTCTACGGGAGACGTGATAACTACCTCCGCCTCTGGCCTCCAGAAAGGTGCATTTTCAGGGCAGTTTTGAAGGAGGCCAGCGAGCTACATGTTTTAAGGAATTCCACTCTTGGGTGGCAGTAGGCTATTGTAGAAGGAGAACAATATTTGTCTTATGGGTTTGTGTTACCAGATCGTTGTTTGCGCTCCCTCTGGTGTTGTGGCTGTGGGTGTCGCAAATGTTGTGGAGGTATTTAATCAGATATGTGGGTATTGAGGCGATTGAGGGCAGAGTTGCATTGACTATTTTGAAAGCCAATCCCATATTTTGTTGTTTAACCCTGTCTTCTACCCTGAGCCATCTTAGACTAGCAAAATGTGTGGGGAAAAAGGTGGGCCATGGGCCCCAGGTCAAGAAGTAGTCCAATCAGTTTGTTTTGGGGGGTTTGGAGCTTAGTCTTTAGTTACATTTTGATGTTGGAGTACCAGCACAGGAGGTGCTAGCATAGTCAAAGAGGGGCTGAATTAGCACAGCTATCCTCTCATGTTATGCAGTTGCATTGTGATACAGTAGTATGGCTAAAAAAAATATCTGCTGCAGATATTTCTTTTATCTGTGGTAGATATTTTTTTTTATCTGTATCTACCATCCACTTTGAATGGAAAAATATCTGGAGAAAGAGATTTTTGTATCTGTTATCTGGCCCAGTGGGAATGGGCCTTAAGCATGCAGGCTAGGGCTGAATGAGGGCACTTTTGTTGACAAAAGTGGAAATCCTGCCAAATATCGGGCAGGATATATTGTTCTTTGATTTACGTTTTTCATCACCTTTGTGGCCATGCTATCACCAGACAGGTATTTGTCAAGAATAGCCCAAATAGACAATCTTGCTAGAGATTACTGTGTCATCAACTTTCACCTTGAAATCATTTACATTTATCTCACTTAGAGAATATTTAGTCCCCAAAAAATGGATTCTGTTTGACCAAGGTGTAGTGACAGTTTGTTATCAGTAAGCCAAGTACAAATTTTGGACTTCTGAGAGCTTCCTCAACCTGCAATTTGTCCTCTCCCGAGATCAGGAGTGCTGCAGCGAACAGGAACAGTTTGCAGTTAGGCAGCATTCATGACGTTAATCTAAAGGAGGAACAGTAACGGCCCTAGAATGCTTCCTTGAGGAACCTTGCGGCCCCGCTGACCACCATTGCCACCCTGTTGGCCCCGCTGACCAACAGGGTGGCAATGGTGGTAAAAAAAGAGTTTGTTGTTGCAGCCTAATTGTTTTAGTGCCTCCCACAGTTTTTTGTGGATGGCTTTTGTTTGCCTCGATGTTCTCGTTTAATAAATACAATTAGTTACAATCCCTGCAAGGGTCAATTTGGACCTGTGGTGGTCCCCGGAACCCATGTTGAGAACCAGTAGTCTAACAGTGCTGCTATTTGAGCGGTGGTGTAACACTAAACATAACAGTGCTAAAAATGTAACTGCAGAAAACAAAAGGATTCAATCATGGAAAAACAAGATTAATTATGGGAAGCAGTAAGCACTTCATTGCACATTATTTGCTTTGGCACTGATACAAATACTGTATGTAGCAAAACTCATTCCCAGCCAATTCTAATTTCCTGGTACTCTAAGCTAGCCAGATCATCTTTCATCATCTTTTTTACCTTATTCCATCACATTCTGTTAACACCTGTGCAGTCAAATATCTGTACCTATTGAATTAATCCCTCTGCACAGGTGTTAACAGAATGTGATAAAAGATGATGAAAGATGATCTGGCTGACTGGGACTACCTAAAAAAGATGATAAAATCATTTTTGGCTGGGAATGATGCTAGGTGCTCGAGTGGTAAAGTGGTAAAGTCCCTGCTCACCACCACGGAGGATGTGGGTTCGAATTCACCATGGTACATCAGGCTTTGTCTAGCTGCTTTATATGTGTGTGTGTGTGTGTGTGTGTGTGTGTGTGTGTGTGTGTGTGTGTGTGTGTGTGTGTGTGTGTGTGTACACAAAGTACTTCCATAACTCTACACCCAGCGGTTTTGCATGTTCTCCCCGTGTAAATGGTATCGCCTTTATCCAAGGTGCTTTACATAGATTGTGCATTACATCCACCCATACATTCATACACCGATGACGGAGGAAACCATGCAAGGCACCAACCTACTCACCTAGGAGCAACTAGGGGTTCAGACCCAGAGTCTTGCTCAAGGACTCTTCGGCATGTGGACAGGAGGAGCCAGGATTTGAACCACCAACCCATGGATCATTGGCCAACCCTGATCTACCTCCTGAGTCACAGCCAAGGACGGTTAGGCAGGAACAGACAACACCCGAAAGTTGGCACACCATGGGACACCGCCATGACATTTTTGGGTGGCGGAAGTGACGAAGTGCTCATAGACGCTAATGTTAATGCTCCACCCATGGAGCCTAGATGACGTTGGTGACTGTTCTTGCTGAGACCTTCTTTGGTCACAGCATGTCTCCTAGGGTAGGTACCCTCACAAAAAACATGCAGTAATCCTGGTCTCTATACTGCCCCCCCCCCCCCTGGCCAGCCTGGGCACCTGATGGAGGGGAAAGGAACTGGTTGGAATAATGTGTTCCTTCCACGCGCTACGTCCAATCGGGGAAATCCCCGTCAGGTGAGAAGAAGCGACTTGGACTCATCATGCATAGAAGGAAGCACGAGGTCAATCTGTTGTCTCCCCAGGTTGACGTTTTAGACGTTGCCCGGAACACAGACTACTGGATATAACAGATCTACAAGCGCAAGCGCACAACTTGTCACTTCGCGCAGCGCTGCGTGCTTGTAGATCAGCTATTTTCAGTACTTCTTAATTATTATTATTATTCATTTATGGAATTTCTTAGATTAGTTTGTTTGTTTGTTTGTTTTAAAATGTATAAACGTATTAAAAAAATGTTTGGGAAAAAGTTTAAACAGACCCTTACAGGTCCATTTGTACACATTCAAATGAATGCATAACTTGAGTACCATGCTAAATTAAATATGAAGAGCCTACTTTACGGTGTATGTAGCTAAATTAAATACCAAAAACCCTTTTTTACTGTGTGCATAGCTTAATGAAAGCTTCAGGCTGGGTGGTGTGAGTGGTGTGAGCAGCAGTCAAGGTGTGTATATCTCACCATGGAAACCATCACCACACCAACAGCCAGTATAAGCGACCATCCTGTTACTTCCTCCTCGTGCTCCTGGCCGATTGGTTCAGCTGCGGTTTGGTTCCCCGCCCCTGAAAGCACATTGGTTAAACCCACAAGGAAAGGGCCAATCGTAGAAAGTTGCTCTGTTTTGTAAAGACATTATGGGCTGGTCCCTAACAGCCTGTGCATATACATAACATACTGTATACACACACTCTCTGACTGTTGGAGTGAACAGGACGGGTTTAGTGCGGTATAGTGTGTGTGTGACTGTGTGAGTGAGTGTGTGTGTGTGTATCAATGTGTGTGAGTGTACTCCTTGTAACCCTTGTGTTGAGTCATCATTAGTAAGCAGGTGTTTGTCAACATGATCCGGAGGCGTTCGTTGGACAGTGCAGTGTGAGTATGTGTCTGTTAAACTTTAAAGTCACCAACATTGCTGTAGCTTGGGTTATCCTTTCCATACAACTCCAATGTTCGGTGGCATCGGCATGACCTTATGTAGATCTGCTATTAAAAAAAAATGTGTACAAAATGCTGAATATTTTTTACAACACAAATCTCGCATGGAGGTCCCCTGGCATGACATATTTTCAGATGGGGGGCCATGGACATGACGAGGTTTGAGACCCCTGGCCTGCAGACTTGAAAACAGATTTTCAGTTGCAGTGAAGTTCAGCAGTTAAATTCCATTTGTCCTTCTAGACAATCAAGATGTACTACAGGTACTGCACTGATAAGAATCAGAGTGCAGATAGTGGGATGTTTTTAGTTTCATTGTTTATTTATGCGTCCTGGGTTTTCCTGTTATACAAAGACATGTGTCAGAGCTTCCTTACATCATAATAACTCAGAGTTGTATGATTATGTTTCTTATTTATTTTTATTTTTTTCACTTTGAGAACCATACAGTACACTTATATGGAAAAGGCCTACTTTCTGTCCCAAACCCCAAATAAACGTAAGGAAGCAGCAATGATTTGTTTTTAGGCTTTTATGTATCCTAGTTTTATTGTATAGTATCCTAATGTCAAATTATAATTGTTTCCTTTGCTTGTTATGTTGTGTAAAGCACATTGAATTGCCATGTTGTTGTAATGTGCTATAAAAATCGAATTGCATTGCCATATGGTACATGCATACATGTATCTGTCCTCTACCGTATGTTGCAGTACTCTGGATGTTGGGACTGGGAGATCTCCTGGTAGTCGTAAAGGCAGCCTGCTGATCATCAAGCCCTCCAGAGCCAGTCAGAGCCTGGAAGAAGCCCAGCAACAGATCCAGGAGCTGGGCCGCAGTCTCAACACATCCAGCCTCACTCTCAGGTACCTCTATAACCATTACACTACAGTGTACACAGCCAGCCTCACTCTCAGGTACCTCTATAACCATTACACTACAGTCTACACCGCCAACCTCTCTCTCTCAGGAACCTCTATAACCATTACACTACTGTCTCTACACCGTCAGCCTCACTCTCAGGTACAACCAGACCTGGAATGACACTTGGCCGTTGGTGTTATCAGTTATTTTCAGGGCACAAAGGCCATTAAATTAGAATTAGCCCACGGAAATAATACATTTAATAGATTTTTATTTTGGAGCGGTGCTAGCCGCTCCAATACGTGGCTTTGAGTGTATGCCCATGCAAAATGGACAGGTCATCAAATACTTATTACGTAACCGTAGGCCTATATGTCCCTTTTCTGATTAGACAATAGAATGACGAGACGTCATGTGGGTCTATCCTGTGATGTCAGCAGCACCGCTCACTTCACACCGGTGTGATTTTTGTGTAACTGTCAAAATAACGTATTGGTATTTACCTATTACCAATATGTTGTCTCTGTCGGGTGAAAACCTCATTGGCCTATGTTCAAAACTGTAACTTTTCAGGATTCAAATTCAAAAACAGCAAAAGTAGCTGATCTGCTTGCAAATCTTTTTTAAGATTGATTAATTTTATTATATTTGCACATACGTGAAATTCATCCTCTGCATTTACCCATCCTATAACTACTGGGAGCAGTGATTCTTTCTTTTTTTTTCTCCCCTCGATTTTGTAACCCATATTTCACCCAGTGCCAATGCCTAAGCTGTAATCCTGGGCGCTACCTTCCCTCTGCCAACCTGGGGAGGGCCCCGAACTGAGCTCATGCTTCTTTCAGTACATGAGGAGTGTGCAGGCCACTTCTCATCACCTGACAGGGGGGAGTTTCCCTGGTAGGACGTAGCGCGTGGAAGGAACATCGTTATTCCAATTCCAGTTCCTTTCCCCTCCATCAGGTGCCCCGGCTGGCCAGGGGGAGGCATTATAAAGACCGGGATTATTGCATGTTTTTGTGAGGGTACCTACCGTAGGGAACATGGGTAGAACAAGCAAACTCCACACAGAAAGGCCCTTTCACCAACCCCACCTAGGGTATGGACGCTGATGACGCGGAGGAAAGAACAATGAGCAGCCATTCTAACGAGCAATTAGTCTTGCTCAGGGACACGTCCAGATGAATAGTCTACATCAGCCATTATTTGCCATAATTTATTTGTCTGGCTCTACTTAATGATACAGATCAGAGGCAGACCAGACGCCATGCTGACTGTCCACAACATGGTAACACGATGCTTTGAACGTCCAACAGAAGGTGTGGTCCACACACTACTGCTGAGGATGAACCGGTATCCTTATCTCACTCCTCATGTTTTCATTCCATAGAGACTAAAAACATGTGGATGAAGGGACTACTGCAACCTCACCCTTTTGTTTCTACAGAGCCTTTTTGATGCCTTTAGTTCCACATAGAGTTCTCAAGGGGCCTGAAAATTAAGGCCCGGCTCTAACTGGGCCCTAACTGGGCCGGCCGAATAATTGGCATACATTTTAGGCCCTATCCGGCCCGAATATGTCGGGTCGGGTAGGGTCGTGTTCAGGAAGAATTTGACAACTATCACAGTAAAGTAAAATAAATAAAATAATTAAACCAATACATGTTTTTCTTTTTTCATTGAGGCCCGGCCCGGCCCGACTAATTAGCATACATTTAGGCCCTACCCAGCCTGGAATTGGCGGGTCCAGTTTGGGCAGAACTCTAGTTCAGCGCCGCAACTGCAACCGGTGTGCTATTTGGGCAAAGGGAAGTGATGCTTGGTCTTCACTCAGTAAACCCATTCAAAGAAGCCCCAAAAGTATAACCTGCATGCTTTATAATTGATTTTAAAATTAATGGGACCATCATTTACAAAAATCGCATATCATGCTGTGTGAAGGAATATTGAAAACATAAAGTCTTTGTGAAAAAGGTTTACATATACTAATGGCAATAAGACCAAGTGTGAAGTCTGGTCAAATCCCATTGGGTGGCATAGCTCAGGGGTAGAGAAACTGGTATTAGAGCACGAAGGGTATAAATCCCGAAGGGTTCCCAGTTCGAATCCGGGCTACCCCTGAGTTAATGTCGAAGGGTCCTTGGGCAAGACTCTGAATCCCTAATTGCTCCCGGCGAGTAGGTTGGTGCCTTGCATGGCTTCCTCCGCCACCGGTGTATGAATGTGTGTGTGAATGGGTGAATGTAATGCACAATCTATGTAAAGCGCTTTGGATTAAAAGCGCTATATAAATGCACCATTTACCATTTACCCATTGACGTGGATGGAATTTAAGTCTTTCTGCAGCCGTGGGAGGTCAATTAGGGCCAAAAATGAACAGAGAAAGCTTGGTGCCTGTTTAATACTCTTTCTCCTTCTCTTTCTTTCTCTTTCTGTTCCCTATAGGTCACAGCCTATTGAAGAAGAGAGCCTGGACCAGCACGATGGCCTCATTAACACTGCTGTAGGTCCTCTTTAAACAATCAGAGATGTATTACTTGCACCAGCAGAGTGCACAAGTACTGCGTTCAGTTCTGTGTTTGTATTGTGAGTCTGTATTTACACCCGTAGCCAATCAGAGAGCCAATCAGAGTGCAGCGTTCTTGGTGACGACACCACCAAGAAGTGCAACCTGATTTAAATAACAAGGCGCAAGTTGGCACCTCGGCAACAGAGTACAGTCTAGTTGTCACATCACACACAGGTTTAAATGTTTTCATACAAGCTCTGTCATTTTCAGGAAAGGAGAGAGGAATAGAGATAGAAAGAAGTGCAGGGGAGGCACGGTGGCACAGTGGTTAGCACTGTCACCTCACAGCTAGAAGGTCCTGGGTTCGATTTCCGCCTGGGGACGCTGTGGGAGCTGGGGGCGTGTTCCCTCCTCTGCTTCATCAGCGCCCACACCCTAGGTGGGGTTGGCGATAGGGCCTTTCTGTGTGGAGTTTGCATGTTCTCCCCATGTCTCCTAGGGTAGATACCCTCACAAAAACATGCAGTAATCCTGGTCTCTATAATGCCTCCCCCTGGCCAACTGGTTGGAATAACGTGTTTCAGCAGATGCAGATGGTTAACATTTACCTTTGTGCAACAATTGACAGATTCTTACATTCCCATTTGATGTAATTATCACAGTAATCCCAGAGTGTTGGTAAACCTTTAGCTGCTAACATTCATCATGACTTACCTCAGCGTTGTTGTTTTCCTCGCAGAGCTTTCTGAAACAGAACAAGTCCTTCCACAAGCTGTTTGTGGAAGGACTACCAGGGGGAGAGGCCCTGACACACAGTGAGTTCCACATCACATAATGTCTTTGGTATTGTCAAGGTTTAAGGTTTTTAAGGTTTGTTGGCAAAATGTCTGTGAATACGGGAATATTTATAAAGAAGAGATGCAACTGCATCTTCCTCATGCTGTGCCCACCTGCAGATACAAAAGACACAAAGCTTTACAGCATAGCCTAGTTATTTTGCAACCAGTACTTCTCCGACTTTCTTTCTTTCTTGCTGTCTTTCTTTCTTTCTTTCTTTCTTTCTTTCTTTCTTTCTTTCTTTTTTTCTTTCTTTCTGGATATACTTTATTTTCATTATTTTTTGGGCCATAGTGTATGTCAAATCGACCGGCTTCATCGGGACTTGTCTGCTTGCATTTTGCTAAGAGACATGTTATATATTTTAATTTATATTAATTTATCTGTGAATTAATTTTCTCCATTGACTTGAATGGGAAATGCAAAAAATAATGATGAGATGACTGACCTCATAGATGTCTGACATCATAGACCACATGAGACACAGTATGGTATTCCAAGATATGGGCTTATTATTGATGACATCAGGGATCTCCATATATGGGCATAAGAGGGACAAGGACGGAATGGTTAGCTCAAATATAGGGACAAGGACTGACAGATACAGAGAGATCCATATATGGGCATGAAGGGACAAATGGTAAGACAGAATACATTTCCCAGCTGATTCCTCGTGACTCGCGTCAGGGCAACCACACTTGCAAATGTTGTAGCTTTTTTAGCAGCTACAAACGTCAGACCGGATTTATCTTTGTATCTTCATGTCGCTTTGGATTCCTTTGGAAATGAATGGTAGCTTGTATCTTTGTAGCTACCAGTGTGAACGCAACATAGCGTCATGGCTCTGAGGAAGATGCTTTAGGTCTTTGTCTTTGTCTTTTATTACACTCAATAGTCTTATTGTCCGAGCTGCTCCGGTGTGTTCTTGCTCGTTTGATGTAATCATGTGTATGTTGTGTCATCTGCGCTCGTCGCATATAGCCTACATTTGACTTTCGCGTTTAAGTGGTCTACTACATAATGAATAAAACATTTTGGATAAATCTCTGAACACGTGTCCCTGCTCAAACTGTGTACCGTGTGCATGCGCATGTGTGTGTGTGTGTGCGTGTGTGTGTGTGTGTGTGTGTGTGTGTGTCAGCGTTTACATGTGCGTTGCAGAAGGAAGGTCTCTACCATGGGAAGCTGTACTTGTCTCTGAACTTCCTGTGTTTCTACTCCTCAGTGCTGCTCAAAGACACCAAGGTAACGTTCTGCTGTCTACTGTCAACTCATATGGTGTAAACCACACAGTGCATTATGGTATAATCCCTAATGAACACAATGCACAATGCATAATTCCTCTACACAATTACACAATAGGCTTACACAATAATGAATGCTCCTACACAATACAATAATCACAAACAGTCGTTATTTGTCCCAGAGGTATATTCCATTTCAACAAGTCTGTCCATCAACAAACACATACTGAGAAAACAAGGCTACAGAATGCAATTATGCAACTTCACACAACACAAAGATACAATACAATACATGCAAATAAAATCCCCAGAGCACACAAACATTAGCGAGGCAGTTTGTCTGAGTGGACAAAACCTCTGGTAAAACTAAACCTTTTCTCATCTCAAAGTTCTGCATGTCCGTCCAGATGACATGAGAGAGGGGATGATCAGTGTAATTTGCTATTGTGAGTGCTCAATGTGTGATGGCTTTATTTCATATCAGAAAGGCCAATAACCTTAGAGGCAAAAATATGTGTATTAAGAATACTGAAATGTTTCTTAGACTTGGATAATATATTCAAAGTGTGGGGAACAATCCGACTAAACAACTTGAATAATGCTTTTGTACACACAAAAGCCTGCAGGTGGGTTATGGCAGCTGATGTTGAGCACTGACAGGTGGATATGAAGTGTCAGTGTCTGTCTCTCTCTGGTGTTTCTAAGACCCAGAGCTGTTATATGTTATACATTAGTGGTTCTCAAACTTTGTCATGTCAATGACTCACAAATTGACACTTACTATAGCCTGTGGACCCCCATCTGAAAAGATACGCCAGGGACCCCGTAAGAAGATTTCCACGGCTCTATATAGCAGGGATTCTCATCCATTTTAATTTCAAGGACATTACAATGGACAGTACTGGTAACAGTAACAATACTAGTAACAGTAACAGTCCAACCAGTTGTTTTTTAATGCTGTTGAAACCTATTGTTGCTGCTTTGCACAGGGCTCCCTCGAAAAATAGATCTTGTATCTCATCGGGATTCACTAAATAATGGTCTTGTGATAATAACTGCGACCAAAGTTATTATTATTGATATTATTATGAGACAGTGTCTCATAAAGTAATCGTGTCTCTGGACGCGTTTGATATAATTTCCACGGCTGGCACGTAATGAACTGTACCAAGATGTTCCGGCCGGCCATCTGCTACTGCCTCATTATGAATATGTGTTCCTTAATTTGTTTCTAGAGAGAGAGAGAGAGAGAGAGAGAGAGAGAGAGAGAGAGAGAGAGAGAGAGAGAGAGAGAGAGAGAGAGAGAGATGACAGGATTGCTGTCTCATTACAGGTGACCTGTGGAGCAGACTGTGTGGATGTGTTGCCATGTTCAGTATTCTCCTGAAGCATACTGTTTTCTATCAATTATCCCATAGCTTCTTTTTCCCCTCTCGGATGAGATCAGACCTGTTGCCCATAGCGTGATGTTGCACAAACCGGAGGGGGGCTCATTACACATCCTTGTGGTGCACCGGTGTTCAAGGTCAGGGCAGGGGGAGGAGGGAGTGTCTATAACAGGGTCAGGTTGTGGTGGTGGGGTCCAGGGTTCAGATGCAGAGTGACCATAATGTCCAGGGCTCAGGTGCAGAGTGACGTGCCATAAGGTCCAGCTGGTGCATGGGGGTTTGGAGGTCAAGTCATTAGGATCGATGTTGTTAAAATGCAGAGTGGTTAGTAGTCTATGAATAGCATTGTGAATTTGTGATGTAACATGACCCAGTCCTCCAGATGGCCCAAGGTGCTGGGGTGATCCACTGCCACTACCACAGTCAGACCTGACTGTCAAATTTGTCCACCTTAGTCTGAAGACTCACCTTTTAGACCCCACCTCATCCTCTAGCTCTCCTCTCTCCCTGGCCTGTGCCCCTTCTTGTACACTTGTTCAGTCAGGAACACTCACGTCAATACAGTTAAACTCCTTTCCATGTAAACATGACTTTCAGTTCAACATTCAGTTTAAATGCTTGATTAAACCAAGACTGTGAACTATTAGGTGGAGTCTGGGGTGGTGGAGGCATGTTTGCCAGCAGAAGTGGAATGGAAAAGCAGAGGTCTAGAGTAGGAGGAAGCCAAATTTAAACGGACCACATTGTTGAGGGAATGAGGTGTGTAGGAAAGCGCGGCTGATTGAAAGCAATCAGCAGACTGATAGCTGATTACAGATGAGCGTATGCGACTTCTGTGTCCTCCTAACGCTATGCTTAGTTTCTCATACTTTATTTCTTTAATTTGTTTTATCAAACACAAAATGCACACAATGTTATTCAGACAAGTGTTCGGGTGGCGCAGCGGTAAAGTCCCTGCCCACCACCATGGAGGTTGTGGGTTCATGTGCATCCGGCTTTGGCTAAAATGACCTAATTGGGGAGAAACAAGGCGTACTTTTAAAGAACATAATACTAACTAATCAGACAGAACAACTAGGATGGAAACTAGGCTACAGCTAGGTAAACAATGAAGCTAGCTAGCGTCTGTCTGTCTCAGACGCTACTTTCATTGTTTACCTTGTAGCCTAGTTTCCTTGGGGCTACACGCTGCTCTCTCTGCATCTCGGCTCATGTGACTGGTTTACCGTGTGGTTTATATTCCGATCTCACTCACTCACACATAAGAGTGTCTGCTGAATATCTACAATGAAAATGCAGTATGGTTTAATAATGGGTCAACACAAAACAGTCTGTACTTTTCACACACTATAATGCACTGGAGAAACCAGACTTACTGTGTGTCAAAGTGAAACCAAACAAGTATCTCTTTAATGTGTGTGAATGCCTAATAGTCCATCCATTACATTGTAGGTGAATGTTAAACAGTGCGAGGTACAACAAAGAAGGGAACGAAAAATATATACATAAAGTGTCAAAAAACTGTCAATGCTCAACGTGTTTTAAAACGTGTTTTACACCTACTATTACATTGTAGGTGAATGTTAAAGATGGGGTGCCGTGATCCCCCCTCCCATATAGAAAAAGGCCACCAGGTATTATGATTATACTATGGGGAAGATTCTATTCAAAACGTGCACAGAAAGTGTTAAAATTATGTTCGTGTCCACACCCACCTGTTCATTAAGTATACCTGGTTTTCTTAGCACCACCCACCTGAAGTTAGCCACGCCCACAACTGTAACCATAATGATACATACGGGGAGGGGGATGATTTGAGTGGGTCACTGAAGCAGTGTATTTAGATTGGGCCTTTTGACTCAGAGGCTTTTACACAGGGAAGACATATTTGCATTTTATAACCACACCTGTGTGTCTGTTAGAATAATGTTAACTCCAGACACAAACAAAACAGAAAAAAGTACAAAACTATGGCACCACCTCTTTAGTTCGGCCTATCCATTTATTCCACTGTAGGTGAATGTTAAACAGTGGTTGTCCATTTATTCCATTGTAGTGAATGTTAAACAGTGGTTGTCCATTTATTACATTGTAGGTGAAGGTTAAACAGTGGTTGTCCATTTATTCCATCGTAGTGAATGTTAAACAGTGGTTGTCCATTTATTCCATTGTAGTGAATGTTAAACAGTGGTTGTCCATTTATTCCATTGTAGTGAATGTTAAACTGTGGTTTTCCATATTACGCTGCACAGGTGGTGATTCCTGCAGCCAGCGTCACAGAGGTGAAGAAGCACAAGTTGAACCTGACCATGCTGTCTGTTCGCATGGCTACTGGAGACAAGGTCAGCTGACCACCACCACCTGGCACCACAGTCTCACATACTTACCTGTAACTGGACAGACCAGTGGTTCTATCTGCACTTTAAAATCCTCAGTGTTAATTTAACCCTGAGAGTGTACACATTGTGTGTGTGTGTGTGTGTGTGTGTGTGTGTGTGGCGTGCGTGCGTGCGTGCGTGCGTGCGTGCGTGCATGTGTGTGTGTGTGTGTGTGTGTGTGTGTGTGCCCGTGCGCGCATGTATAGTACTCCTTTGGGTCTCTGAGGAACCGAGAGGCCTGTTACAAGTTGCTGCAGCTCATCTGTTCACAAGCACAGGTACGTGTGTGTGTGTGCACGTGCATGCGCGTGTGTGTGGTGTCAGACATCACATGAAGGACATGCGTGTCAAAAGACAAGCCTAAATGTCTCGACAAGTATTGTAGAATTTGAGAAACAGATATTGATTAGTGTGTGTGTGTGTGTGTGTGTGTGTGTGCGTGTGCGTGTGCGTGTGCGTGCGTGCGTGCGTGTGTGTGTGTGTGTGTGTGTGCACGTGTGTGTCTTCAGCAGGGAGCAGAGAGTGCCAACAGCAGTCCCAGAGTGTCCTCTGGAGAGAACGATCAGGACGTTGTATGTTCACTAGTCTGTATAAATATGTCCTCTAATGCACTATTATTACTTTCAATTTTATTATTTATTTTAATACCTGAATCAATCAATCAAAAGTCACAATGTAGTAGTCAAACGTTCTGTTAAAAGGAACACAAAATACCCCAGAGGGTTTTATTTCCATTTTGGTCAATTACACTCAATTCATCAGTAAGATATAGTGATCTTCCTGTCCGTGCTCCGGCTGTGAACGTGTCCCCTTGTCTGTCCACAGATGTCCAGCCCGTCCAGTCTGGATGGCAGTGTCCCCTCAGTCAGTCGTAACAACAGTCTCAGTGTGGACAATGACTTCACTGACCTGACCAACACAGGTAGGAGACATCACCACTCACGCACAAGACAATATGGGTTATTACAA
The DNA here is from genome assembly GCF_963921795.1 of Nannobrachium achirus. Taxonomy (NCBI): domain Eukaryota; kingdom Metazoa; phylum Chordata; class Actinopteri; order Myctophiformes; family Myctophidae; genus Nannobrachium; species Nannobrachium achirus. The sequence continues at coordinate 26,770,909 of NC_137814.1, read as the reverse complement.
AAACAAAAACAAAAAATATAATTTGATAAAATAATCGATTAGTAATCAATCGGACGCCACATTCATGATTTGAGATATTTTATTCAAAAAAAATCCCAAAATGTGTTTTACATAAGTCTGCCTCCTGGTGGCGCTATAAAGGAAGATGTGAATAATTCAGGGCAAAGGTTTTTCCTTGGCCTCTAGGGAGTGTGCATACATTTTACACTGATCGGTAAACGCAAATCAGCCTGTTATAGCACCACCATGAGGCTGGTTTGAAAATGTTTAAGTGGCATTTCTTCCTCTGCCTAGTGGGAATGTGCGTACAAGATTTCACAGAAATCTCATTCTGTGTTCATGATTTGAGGCTTTTTGTTCAAAATAGAGCACTCCTGCAAACTTTGGAAGCCAATCTTAGGCAATCAGGAAGGAATATGAAAAATCTGAAAGACCGGTTTTGTTTAATGACTATAGAGATACTGTGTACCGATTTACGTGATTTTTAGACAAAATATGTAGGAGTACTATCCAGAAAATGTGTTTTCCTGGTGGTGCTATAACAAGCCCATATGAAAAGTTCGGGGCAGAGATTCTGCTCTGGCACCCAGTGAGTGTGCGTGCACAGTTTCGCTGTCGGGCGCCCGGAGATTAACTGTTCACAGACGGAAGGATTGACAGACGGACATGATAAAAAATAAAAAATAAACACAACAACATAACCAGTAAGACTCCCTAATCGGGAGGTAAGCGACCGTCAGGTCACATGTAGTCGCAGTGGTGTCCGGTAAGAACTTAACTCATATCTCCGCCACCGTTGCCCCAAGACATGCCAAACTTGACTCTGAGTCGAGGAATGCTCTCTTCCCTGGTGAGAATTGCCCCTTTATATAGGGCTTGTTTGTGTATTGTATGACATCACGCCACATCATCAGCTGTGGACTCTGTGATGTCATCGTATCTCCATATATGGCCATCTCCGTATATGGAGATATAAGTCCTCCATGCCCAAGTATGGGCTGGTGAGGTCAGACTTTGTGTGATGCGTAGGTTATCTCCATATATGGAGATTCAACATTCCAGGTGTAACTATGGCTGCCCGTATGACGTGAGAGGTGGAGGTTGTGGATTGGCAGGCAAGGAGTGTGTGTGCAAAGTTTGGCATGTCTTGGGGCAACGGTGGCGGAGATATGAGTTGGGGAAAAGTGTGACATGACGGACAGACTGACTGACTGACAGACAGCCGGTGGAGGTTTTGGTAGTAAATGCGACCTGACGGTCGCAACCAGTAAGACTCCCTAATCGGGAGATAAGCGACCGTTGGTCGCTTATCTCCTCAAATATCACAACCTCCACCTCTCACGTCATACGGGCAGCCATAGTTACACCTGGAATGTTGAATCTCCATATATGGAGATAACCTACGCATCACACAAAGTCTGACCTCACCAGCCCATACTTGGGCATGGACGACTTATATCTCCATATACGGAGATGGCCATATATGGACAACGGTGGCGGAGATATGAGTTGGGGAAAAGTGTGACATGACGGACAGACTGACTGACTGACAGACAGCCGGTGGAGGTTTTGGTAGTAAATGCGACCTGACGGTCGCAACAAAGAAGGCGGCTCGATTAGATTACACAATTGATATAAAAATGCTAATAAAATACTGGATAGTTTCAGCCCCACAAGACAATGAAAAACACCAGCAGAAATGTGGAATGGGTGTTTCAGCAGGGCCCCAGGTTTGTTTCTGGACTGTATCCGCAGGGAATAAAGTGGTGTTTGGCTGTGGTGTATTATATGATAAGAATATTGTTAGAAAGCTGAACGGTTCAGTGCCTGACTGCATATTCTTTTCCCTGGCTTCACTGTAATTGTCTTATAGAATCTATCTGACAGATTGGCTTTGGCTGTGCTTTGCGTGTGTGGCTTTTTCTTTTTTTTTTCTTTTTTTTTTTGTCAGAGTGATATCAGCTCTGCTGCATGGTGCAGTCTGCTGTAACGGTTCAGTCACTTTATCCAATTGATGTGAGATTCAGTGTGTTTCTTTTTTTTGTGTGTCTTTTCTTTCTTCCACAGGTCCTAGAAGGAGAAGCTCCACTCCTGGAAGCAGTACAGTGGAGGAGAAGTTCTCCAGAATGCCCAGTACACCAGAGGAGAGAGGTGACATGAGCGGATATATGCATGCTTGTATGCACTCACTCACACACTAGAGTCTGGTTGCAGACTGCAGTTATGTTGTAGTCTGAACAGGGCATTGTCGTTCAGAATCAGAATCTTTATTGTCACGTCACAGGTGGTTTACAGGTGTAAAACAGTCGGTGAAATCCGTTTTTGTGCAACAAGCTCTGTAGTTTTATTTTGCTTCTAGGAAGAGAAAAAGTGCATACACATATTTACACAGTATATCTATCCGTGCTGTATGTTCATGAGGTTTACACATACGGTGCATGAACAGCCTATCAGTTTGTTGTACGTGATGTTAACGCCTACCAATGTATATGTGTTGTTAGATTTGAACCGATTTAACCATTATTTGATGCTTTAGCTATAAAGAAATAGCAGATATACAAGCTTACAGCGTGGCACTGAGTGCCGCGTTGAGAGCTTGTAGACCTGCTATTTTTGAATAATCTTGAAAGTTTGTGCAATTTATTAGTCACCCGATTCTATAAATGTCATCTAAATCCTTCCAAGGTTTTTGAAAAATACATGTTTCTATG
>NC_137814.1:26708198-26765698 GCF_963921795.1 Nannobrachium achirus | reverse complement strand
TCTGAACAAAGCCCCTGTCATTTAGCACATTGATCATGAATGGTAAATGGTAAATGGTGCATTTATAAAGTGCCTTTATGCAAGACACTTTACCTTTATGCAAGACACATTCACCTGTTCTTACAACAGCACACAATAAAACATAAATACAAATAAAATATCCAATAAATGACATAACACATACTCACAAAATACAAAACCACGGACAACCAGCCTAAAATCCCTTGCAAATGCATTGGCAGAACCCGCCCTCGTGGCTAGAATTAAACTTCTGTGTGACAGTGCCCTATTTCTATATTATGATATTACTATTTTGACTTAAAGACCTACATGTTATATAAATTTACCCTGTGTATGAAATACATTCTTTTCTTTTTTTTTTATGTTAATTATGTTGAAGTTTATTTAAATGTGTTTTATCTATCAACATTTTGATTATTGTTTTTGTTTATTCTTTTTTATTTATTCTTTTTTATCACAAGTTTAATATAATGTTCTGAAATAGAAACATATTTAATCAAATGTACATTTTTCAAGTTGGATTTGGATTCACCGATTTACCAGTAAAATGGAACCACTTAGCCGGCCTACAAGTTCACAACGTGTCACATTGATGTGTCTTTGTAGAGCGGCTATTTTGAAATGTATAGGCTAATATATTTTTGGGAAGCATTTTGACACAAATCTTACATATTAATTTGGGGATCTTTGACATGAAAATGTTTGGGACCACTGCTCTGGTCTTCAAGGTTTTGACCCCATAGCTGAGAGAGAGAGAGAGAGAGAGAGAGAGAGAGAGAGAGAGAGAGAGAGAGAGAGAGAGAGAGAGAGAGAGCGCGCGCGCGATGAAGTAGGGACCCCCACTATATACTGTATTGCATGGGTTGGCAACCTTAGGCACAGGTGCCAATTTTGGCACAGGGGAAGATGATCATTAGCACACTGGCATAAGTGTGAGAGAGATTTTTTCATTTAAAATAAAAATAAAAAGTCTAGTCAGTTAAATTAAAGGTATATTCAGTGATTGTACTTCATTCAAATACAAATATAATTGGTACATTTTCCATTCATTCTCCTCACTAGAATATGTGCTGACCATAAGGATTTCCACCATGGCCTGTTTAGTTATGATGGTCAAAATAAAGGTTTTGAGAACCAAAATCGCTCTGAATTAAGAACATCTGCTAAATGCCTAGATTGTAAACTACTGAACTCATAAAATGCCACAGTCTCGTAGGAAAATCAGTATCATACATATCCTGAAGCTGGAGACGTAGGCCTACCGATATTCAGTGATTGGGTCTAATGATCAAAACGAGAACATTATAATGGTGTAAAAAATCTATAAAAACAAGGTATTGTGATTTTGAAGATCTGCTATTATCAGCTAATGATAAGGAGTGGTAAAAACATAATAATAATAATAAAAAAGAAAGGAAAGTTCCTATCACAAAGCTCACAAACCCCCTGTAGTAACCTTGAGGACTCCCTAGGGGTCCCGGACCCCCTGTTGAAGACCCCTGCCCGTAAACAACTATTTATGTAGTAGTGCAGGCTATTGTTTAGGCTAAAATAACGTGGAGTTCAAGGTTCACATTTGAGACAAGCTAGGTGTTACCACTCCAGAACAAAAGAGAGACCTGGCCTAGAAGTAGTCAAAAGTGTTTGTGGGTGCTTTCACATAGTTTCAGCTCCACCAACCCATCGCACCCAACTCGTACATTGGGTTGGCTCCACAGATCCAGCCTGCAGGGGGAGGGGAGGCATTGTTTCATTGTGTTGAACTCGGCAAGAAGCTTCATACCAAATCCAAGACAATGAGAACTCCATGCATGGACACTATATTCACCAGTAAGACTCCCTAATCGGGAGATAAGCGAATGTCAGATCGCAGCGTGATTTTAGGGCAAAATGTGTTTGGAGCAGTGTCCAAAAATGTGTTTTTAAAAACTCAGCCTGATGGTGGCGCTATATGGGACAGATCCATGACATGATAAGATGAGTGTAGACATCATGACTGTGTGGTGATTTGCGTGATTTTTGGGCAAGAATTGTAGGAGCAGTGTCCATAAATGTGTTTTGCAAGAACCGGCCTCATGGTGGCACTAGAAGAGGGTCATGTGAGAATTGATTGTGGAGGTTGTAGTTTGGCAGGCAAGGACTGTGTGTGCAAAATTTGGAATGGATCGGGGCAACGGTTGCGGAGATATGAGCAGGGCAAAAGTGTGACGTGTGACAGCTGGTCGAGGTTTTGATAGTAACTGCGACCTGCCGGTCGCAATAATTCTGGAATATAGTAGAAATATGAGAGAGGAAAACATTCCTGATCAGTGAATACTTTCAGAGCCATCCTTTTAGGAATCTCTGAAAGATTTGCCCACATCTTCAAAAGTAAATCAGTGGCTTCTCAAAGTGGAGGTGGAAGTTGGGTTATGATCATTATTATTATTATTATTACCCTTAATTTGCCTACAAATGTTTATTTTCAAACAAACCCCCCTATCCTGTGGTGTAATGCGGGTCTACAATACATCATCTTCATCAGCAACCCTCGAGGCGGATGATCACTTCACGCGTGTGAAGTGATCACTTCACACAGGAGTGATTTTATTGATGTAATTCCTTAGTCTTAACCTTGGTTGTTTTCTCATGCCCCACATTTTGGGTAGCCTTTAGAACAGCGCTCAAGTTATTATTATTATGACTATACTTCGTTGTAAGACTAATACCAGATCTAGAAATTCACAACACGTGACTTTTGGACAAAATATAGGCATATGCCAAACTGCCAAAAGAGGGCAGAGGAAAGTTGTTAATGTGTCATCTTTATTTCTTCCACGGGGCGGTACACCTAGCCTCGTAAACCAGACTCTCCTTTCAGGATATCAGAAGGGAGGAGTCTAGTTTACTAGGCTAGGCGATACTGTACAGGTGCAACTATGCCATACCAACTGGCATTGTTCCTGAGTTGCATCGTTACCGAGTAGGCCAGTGCAAGACAATGAACTCCCTGCTGGGACTCTAGATATTATTAGTCCTGAAATGAGCCACTTCTGTACAAAGCTCTGAATCATTCATTTAAATAAGTATTTTGGTGTGAATGTAAATGAGCGTGTCTATCAGTGGCTTCTCAATGCGTAGGATGGGTTGAGGGGGTCAGCATCTGCAGAGCAAAACATACATAATATAAACCAAATCATTCTAATCAAATTACTTAGTTTAGTTATCTTGTCTAACCCTCATGTAAAAGCTTTAAGATGACTTGAACTGTTAAACAGATAAAGTGATGTTGCAGTTTCTCTTCTGCATTGTGGTGGAGGGACAAATTGTGTGAAGGGTAGACGGCACCATTGTCACATAACAAGACAAGGCATTGGACTTTCTAATATATCAAAATACATATGGACCATTGCCAAGTTTTATTATATTCGCTAGCCTTATTTTAGACTCAGCTGATGAGAGAAACCGCTCAGAGAGTGGGTGGGTCTATGGGCTGGAACCAATATATTCACTTTATAGTCCCTGTTTATAAATGCAATTTGTATTATTGATACCTCTGCTGACACCTTTAGGGTCGATTCAGACTCTTATAAGGAGCCTAACTTATTTCGGTTCGGGAGGGCTCCCCGACCCGAAATGATTTAGGTTCGGGGGGAGTTCATTCATACTTTCTTAACGGTTAGTACCGAAGTCTCTTGCAAATATTGGAGGTCCATGGCATGAAAACGTTTGTGGCCGATAAATGAGTGTTGCAGGGCGGATAGTGGATACATATCTGAATGGCCCTCGTGCCTACACGCTGAATGACTGGAGGTCCAGTTAGCAGCAGACCAGCAGCACCAGATGGGGACGAGCTCTCTCGAAAACATATTTGGGTCTGGACAGCTAGTGCCGAACCGAAATAAGTTAGGCTCCTTATAAGAGTCTGAATCGACCCTTAGACTTCTACAGTGAGTGCAGATTGTTTCTTCTCTATGATACTGACATGACACTGTCCATGATTCTGAACATGATACTGACATGATACTAACCATGATAGTACAACCATGATACTAAGAGACACGATACTGACTGATGGGTTAAAACCATTTTAATATCTATTATATTTAAAACACCAACTTCAGTGTTAAAAGTGTCAAGGTTTTTGAACAAATAACTAATGCACGTGATGAGATGTCTCCACTGCAGGAGGATGACCACAGCAATAATATCTCAATAAGGTCATACTGCCCAGGACATTGGATAACGCCAAGCCATATTTGGCATATGTCCTTCTGGCTACGGGGCCCAAGACACGAAAACATCTGATATCCATTGTTATGTTATAATTGTCCAATCAGAATGTGACTAATGTATTCTGTATAACTCCATATATCTGTGAAATTATGTTTTGTTTCAGCAGAAGGCAACTATGGGTGAACTATTGACTTGCTGTACGTTGAACTCTGCACAATTCTCTTAATACACTTATCTCAAACAGACTTATTGGTGTGCTGCCTCTTTCTTGGACTCTGACTGACTGTGGTTTTACTCTTCTGGGAAAGGATAACTTTCTAAAGTGAAAAAAAAAAAGAAAAACATCACAAGGATGCAACTGGGACGTATCATCAGTGATGTAGCCTGGGGTCGACAGGTGTTTCGGGTCTCGCAACATCATACACCCTCGCCCAGGTGACCCAGCCGGGGTTGATCAAGTCCCGACTTACGTCCCAGTAGCTATCCACGATCAGTCCTATTAGGGAAAGACCAGGGTCACTCAATGTGCTGCACCGGAACTACTCTGCCGGGATTGGGGGCAGCTCTATGGGTTGACTCCTGGCCGGGCTCCTCCTACGTCTCACCAGGTCCTCTCCTGCTCTCACCAGGTTCAGAACCTGTGCGTTGCACCAGACTCCCGATCCAAACATTCCATTCAGCTGCTGCAGGTGGTTGGGCCGCAAGGGTTGGCCAGTGGTAGTACTGCAAGCTCCACTTGGGCAAGGTGGTGCTGCAGGCTCCGCTTGTGGCTTGAATGGCCCTCCTAAAGGCCTCACTGTGGATTTGTTGGGCTTCTTCCTCACGGAAGACACAGGCTGGGGCGCTAACCCAACCTGCTCCCGGGTGCCGTCTACATTCCGGCCGCCAACCGACTCTCCAGTGGTCACCAAACTATTCCTGGTTGTCACATAGTCTATTAAATTAATACATGGGAATTAATCAAAAACCCATCACTGACCATGATAATAACCACGATACCAACCATGATACCTGTGGGCTAACTGTGTGTTAGGATTTGTTGTAGGAACCTTTTTATTTAAAACGGGGGACACTTTAATAAAGAACACCAGACCTACCTCAGCTTTGTGCTGGCTCTCTGTCTTTATACAACTATAATAATAGTGTGGTACGCCGTCACCTTATTAAGTCATCTTTTGAGGAAAACTATGTTTTGCCCAAGTCAGCTCCTCATGACACTGGCCTCCTCTGGTATAATCACCTATTTCCTAAAAGGATCATGCTGTTCCCACACATTTTATGTAGGCCATAGGTGAGAAAGAGGGCCAAAATAGATTGTTTTTGTTTCATGGCCTAAATCACTGACTAGGTCAAATTATGTATTAACCTTTTTTTTTTTTTTTAGCCTAAGTCAAGGTTTAATCCTATTTAATCCTCTTGTGTTACATGACAGACAGTGTTATCCATACATTAATTGTCATAATTATTTATACATTATTTGGCTTTTGGGTGGAATCGTTTAGAAATATATAGTTTTGTTTGGATCCGTTTTAATTGTTTCCTGTAAACAGACTAAGGCAGAGAAGCTGACAGACAGGGAAGACAAGGATGCTGACAGAACCCTCGCTAAAAACCTCAGGACAAACATCCACTCGTCAGACAATTTGCCCTCCTGGCCCCCAAACTGTGGAATAAACTCCCTGTTGCACTAAGAACTACAACAGACTCACTCCCAAAAACAAAAAGGTAGTACATTATTTGGTGCCTGTCATGTGAGATGACACTGACCATGATGAATGACAATAAAGCATTCAAGACAGGTGTTTATATTAAACTGTTTTACATATCTATAATATGATCTAATCATAACTTAATCATAACCAGATATTGCTGAATTGTTTTGTAGCATGACATGACTTAAGTCATGTCATATATATATATATATATATATATATATATATATATATATATATATATATATATATATTATTATTATTATTATTTGTATTATTTTTTGTATACGCCAATACCTACAACATGTTCCAAAGTTACATCTTCACAGTATTGTCATCAGTGGTAATGAATGGTCACTATCACATAGATAATACCACAGTTTATTGAAGATTTTAACACATTTCGTTTGCTGTATGTTGATCACAGTAAGATATTTGTCCATAAATCCATCTAGTGTTGCAACAGTTTTCATCTGTCATTGGAACTCCACCATCATGCTGCTGTCAACTGGAGTGTGTTTACTGGGGTCAGAAAACCTTCTGTTTATAGCAAAACGGATGTGAAAACCAAAGTATATTGCATGGCATTGCGTCGCCAGGTATGTCTGCTAAGAGTATTGTGAGTATTGTTAATTTAACGTAGTTTAAAATGTTTTAGAAGCAAAATGACAGAGGAAACACTGTGCTCTGGCTGTGCAAGGGTGATGTTTTGAGCGTATCACTTAAAAACGAGAGGGCTTTTTTCATCGCAGTTATATTGATAACAAAAAGGCACATGTGTGCTAACTGGTCAGCTCTTTGTTTCATTTCATAACATGCACCGCAGTTTGTTATAACTTGTTTTAATCGAGGAGAAAACACAAGTGGCACATTAAGCCACCTAGACAAGAGGAGCTGTGTGTATGTTGTCTCTATATGGTTCTCATGTGGTGTTTAAGTCCAGCCCCTTCGGAGCGTTCAGCACCAGTCTGACAGACTTTACTTTAATAGAAGGAAGGACGAACGACTATCCGAGACAACTATGGCAGAAGTAGCACCAGCACCCGCCCCAGCTCCGGCCAAGGCCGCTAAGAAGAAGGCGGCTCCCCGACCCAAGAAGACTGGCCCCAGCGTCGCTGAGCTGGTCGTCAAGGCCGTGTCCGCCTCCAAGGAGCGGAGCGGTGTGTCTCTGGCTGCGGTCAAGAAAGCTCTGGCTGCCGGCGGCTACGATGTGGAGAAGAACAAGGCCCGCGTCAAGATCGCCGTCAAGAGCCTGGTCGCTAAAGGCACCCTGGTCCAGCTCAAAGGCACCGGCGCGTCCGGCTCCTTCAAGATGAACAAGGCAGAGGCGGTGAAGGCGAAGAAGCCTGCTGCAAAGAAGGCAGTTAAAGCAAAGAAGCCCGCTGCCGCCAAGAAACCCGCAGCGGCTAAGAAGCCCAAGAAGGCGGCGGCAAAGAAGCCCGCAGCCGTCAAGAAATCGCCCAAGAAAGCCAAGAAGCCCGCCGCCAAGAAAGTAGCAGCTAAAAGCCCGAAGAAGGCTGCCAAGAGCCCCAAGAAAGTGGCAAAGAAGCCCGCAGCAGCCAAGAAAGCTCCAGCCAAGAAGGTTGCCAAACCCAAGGCCGCAAAGAAGGCAGCCCCCAAAAAGAAGTAGTAAACCATTTGTTCCATCTCTTTACCCACAAAAGGCTCTTTTAAGAGCCAACCACTTCATTTTATAAGAGTATCCTCATACACCATGGTCATACTGTGAGCACTGGAATAATAACCAGCCTGTTTCAATGGACATGTGTGTTAAATGGTCTAATACCACTCACAAATAATGAATGATAACATTATGACAAAGTTAAACATTAACGCAGCCTAACTTTGTCCTACATTATGAACACGGCCATTTCTCACTTTAGCTTGCAAACCCAGCCACACCTCCCCTATGACCTAGTTTTGTATGTTAGTCCATAAATCACTGTTCGATTTGCCATTGTCCTGACTACTAGTATGTTTGGTTCAAATTCAACAACATTGATATTGAATAGTGGCCTACTACCATTGTTCAGGTTCAAAATCACATACATTATTATACATAGTAACTCTGGTCCACCTCTACATCATGTGCAACAGATGGCAAATGTCAACATTGCTCAAATAAGCGTGACATGAAGTCCGCATAATACTTGATTAGGTTATACGTGACAATACAAACGTTTAAACTTGAGAGAGTCGAAAGAAATGCTATGGCCCAGAGTGTGTACTATGCATGTATTCAGTAACACCACATGTACATTGACAAGAATATTAATAGATGAGAATTCAAAAAATGAACAACAATTATTATGGTATATAGAGGACTTGACTAGCAATATTGCTATATAACAAGGGGTGATGTGACCAAAATGAACAAGGGTGTGTGTGGGGCGGGGGAGGGGTAAGGGGTATGGCAACGCCCACATAGTCTGCCTGTCCTCCCTTACGTCCTCAGAACACAGATAAAAAGGCATGGCTCACAGCTCTGAAGCCATTCACTTCTACATCTTCAACTGATCCGAAGCGTAAAAAATGAGTGGGCGTGGCAAAGGCGGAAAAGGACTGGGAAAAGGAGGCGCCAAGCGTCATCGCAAGGTTCTTCGTGATAACATCCAGGGCATCACCAAGCCCGCTATCCGCCGTTTGGCTCGCCGTGGCGGTGTGAAGCGCATCTCCGGTCTGATCTACGAGGAGACCCGCGGTGTCCTCAAGGTCTTCCTGGAGAACGTGATCCGTGATGCCGTCACCTACACCGAGCACGCCAAGAGAAAGACCGTGACCGCCATGGATGTTGTCTATGCTCTGAAGAGACAGGGACGCACTCTGTACGGCTTCGGAGGTTAAAACTACTGACTTGATCTACCAACAACCCAAAGGCTCTTTTAAGAGCCACCCACACGTTATGTAACGAGTTTATTCCCACTTTTGTGCAGATGTGAATATATATAGATATATACAATAAGATCAGTTAATAATCCAAAACATGACTATACTGTGCTGCTAAAGATACACAATGTTGTAATTCGACACGCACGACCAGGCAGAAATGTCTATTGACTCTTTTTCCACGTTTTCCCAAATTAAACATCGCTTTGCTTCATAGACATTTTAAGCAGCACGTGAAATGGTATACGCTCTGCGATGAACCATAGTACAACTGGGTTTAAACAAGCGCTTGTGACTCTGCCATTATTAGTCTATGAACATGTAGAGGCGGGAAAACACACTGAGTTCATTATCTTACTTTGAAATACTCCGAATACAGAGTTTACATTACAATGTCCAAACTGAAGTTAACTGGAGTGATGGAACTACATCGATTCTGCTTCCATTGTCTTGAAGTAATAAACGGGCTAGGAATGGAGAAAAATAAAGTAACACACACACACACACACACACACACACACACACACACACACACACACACACACACACACACACACACACTAACTATTTCTCATATTATAGACTAATATTGGGAATAATGTCATTGTCTCAATGAATAGACAGATTGATATAGTATATACTTTGTTAGTCAATAAAGCATTGTGGCTTGTTTCCATTTGGGGACCTTTATGGACATTAAAATATACATTTAGCCTAAGTGCATATTTAGCCGCTCAAAATATTACAGGGACAATAGAGCGCACGAGCGGGAGAAATAATACAAAAATAAAGACACCGCCCTCTTTGTAGGAGGATCAGCAAATCATCTGCTGGGAGTCACACAACCACATTGGCATTGGCTGTGTATAAATAATGGTGCGACTGCGCTTTCTCGTCACATTCGTGACTATAAGCCTCTAATAGAATACCGTCAAAATGCCCGAAGTTGCCAAGCCAGCGCCCAAGAAGGGCTCCAAGAAAGCCGTCTCCAAGACCGCCGCTAAGGGCGGCAAGAAGCGCAGAAAGTCCAGGAAGGAGAGCTACGCCATCTACGTGTACAAGGTCCTGAAGCAGGTCCACCCTGACACCGGCATCTCTTCCAAGGCCATGGGCATCATGAACTCCTTTGTCAACGACATCTTTGAGCGCATCGCCGGTGAAGCCTCTCGTCTGGGTCACTACAACAAACGCCGCACCATCTCATCCAGGGAGATCCAGACCGCCGTCCGCCTGCTGCTCCCCGGTGAGCTGGCCAAGCACGCCGTGTCTGAGGGTACCAAGGCTGTCACCAAGTACACCAGCTCCAAGTAAACCGAATAGTCTGCTATTAAAAACAAAACGGTCCTTTTAAGGACCACCCACATTTTCAAGCGAGAGTTGATCCGAATACTAGCAAGAGGACTTAATGAAACCTTACCGCGGGGCCTTCCTTGCACATTTTATTTTCTTCTTTCCTCCTTTCTATTGGCAATAGATCAGATACTCTTGGAGTGACCTAAAGATGCCATACAAGTAAATTGACTACAAGATAAAAACACTAAACCTGTTATGTATATAATAGTGCTTAACATGTTAAGATCAAGCTAGATATGTAACTAACAAGCATTCCACACAGTGGACGATTTGATGGTTATAAATAAATGGCCTCATATTGTTTGTAGCATACAGGGGCTATTTTAATTCATTTTTGCGGCTGCTGTGAATCGGGTCCATGTAATTCGTAAAATGTAGGTTCATAAATGTCCTTTATGAGAACATTGTGTTGTGAAGTGGATGGTTTCGTTCCTTACATGAACAAATAAAGTAGTTATTCCTCCTGTTGTGCACCATGATATGTCAATTCAATCTTTATGTCATTGAGTCAGGTTTCATTTTGTCCCTCAAGTAGAAATATATTTTCTTCAAATATATATATTTGAAGTCTGCTGGAAACGACCCACATAGCCAGCCCTGACAACGCAGCATGATATCTCTGATGTAGCTGATATGTGGGGAAAAGGCACTTCTATTGTCTCTATAGGTTTTGATAAAGCTGACGGGGTAGGCATATTTTTTAATAGTAAAGCTGTAATTAAGAAAAGGGAAATTATTCCGGGTAGAATTTTTTTGGTTGATTGTTTTTACTTAAACATAAAAGGGATGTGCACAATCGCTATGTAGCCTACCGTGTAAGCCCAGGTCGCCTTTAGGCTGGAATTTGCATTAGCTAGCAGGATTTAAATTGATTTTTCCCTACATTAGCATTAGAATTGACTCTTTGTTGATAAGGTGGGTGGCTCTTAAAAGAGCCTTTGTGGGGTTTGTTCAGAAGAATGTAGTTTACTTCTTGGCGGCTTTCTCGGTCTTCTTGGGGAGCAGGACGGCCTGGATGTTGGGCAGCACACCGCCCTGGGCGATGGTCACTCCGCCCAGCAGTTTGTTGAGCTCCTCGTCGTTGCGGACGGCCAGCTGGAGGTGACGGGGGATGATACGAGTCTTCTTGTTGTCACGGGCAGCGTTTCCAGCCAACTCCAGGATCTCAGCGGTCAGGTACTCGAGGACAGCCGCCAGATACACCGGGGCGCCAGCGCCGACTCTCTGGGCATAGTTGCCTTTACGCAGCAGCCTGTGGACACGACCAACGGGGAACTGGAGTCCGGCACGGGATGAGCGGGTCTTAGCCTTCGCCCTAGCCTTTCCGCCGGTTTTCCCTCTTCCGCTCATTTTGTAGGTTTATTTCAAGAGTATGTAGCTCGAAGAAATGTGCTGGAGGAGAGGAGCGCGAGCCTTTTTATACGTTCGACTTTGTAACACACTTTTTTGTGATTGGTGGGACAGACACTGTGAGCTCCCCACCAATCACTACTAGTGGCGTGATCGGCTCCTCCCAGTCTAAACTCTGGTTCCTCCCAAACAAGGAGGTTCCTGACCACAGACCAATCAGAGAAAGACGGCGCCTCAGAGCCGCTGAGATAAAGAGAACGCGTTTGCGCTCATTTCTATCATAACTTCTTTGTTCAAGCAGCAGAGTCGAGAGAGAAAATGGCACGAACCAAGCAGACCGCTCGCAAGTCCACCGGTGGCAAAGCCCCCAGGAAGCAGCTCGCCACCAAGGCAGCTCGTAAGAGCGCACCGGCAACCGGTGGAGTGAAGAAGCCTCACCGTTACCGTCCCGGTACAGTGGCCCTGAGGGAGATTCGTCGTTACCAGAAATCCACCGAGCTGCTGATCCGCAAGCTGCCCTTCCAGCGCCTGGTGAGGGAGATCGCCCAGGACTTCAAGACCGACTTGCGCTTCCAGAGCTCTGCCGTCATGGCTCTGCAGGAGTCAGCCGAGGCTTATCTGGTCGGTCTGTTTGAGGACACCAACCTGTGCGCCATCCACGCCAAGAGGGTGACCATCATGCCCAAAGACATTCAGCTGGCCCGTCGCATCCGTGGAGAACGTGCTTAAACTCACCTGTCACTGTCTGAACCCCCAAAACGGCTCTTTTAAGAGCCACCCATCTACTTGTCTAAAGATGACATTCCTCCTTTGTGCAATATTATCTACCTTATCTGAATTGCAGTTGCTTTTGTTTCACCTGCAGTCCCCACAAACACAGCGATAAAATGGCATGCAGCAACATTTATTAACATAAATACCGTATTTCACTCATCAAACTGCGAAAACCCACCAACATTTTGTAATGTGCCATTGTGTCCATGTTTTCTGGCAAAGGGTTTAATATTGTATTTGTGTGTCGTGTATATAGGTGGTCCAGTTGCCACATGTTCTGTTTTGGTGTGTGGGCCTCATACAACATGTTCACGTGTAACTATTAGGCCTGAATAAAACGGCCACTTGTGGAAACTGTTATGGTAGATAGTATACAAATCGATTAAATACATACAGTCTTGATCCAAGTCCAACCTTGCAAGTTCTGCTCGAGCGTGTGCTCTGAGGACGTAAGGGAGGACAGGCAGTGGGAGTTGCCCCCCCCCAACCCACACCAACCCACACACACTGATTATTGCTAGTCAACACCTCTTATTTCATTGTTTATTACTGTTGTGTTCATTTGTAACACCATTATTTTACTCTGGTCCACAATAATGTATTTTAAATAATACATTATATGGCTAAAAAAAGCTGTGTGTGTGTGTGTGTGTGTGTGTGTGTGTGTGTGTGTGTGTGAGTGTGTGTGTGTGTGTGTGTGTGTGTGTGTGTGTGTGTGTGTGTGTGTGTGTGTGTGTGTGTGTGTGTGTGTGTGTGTGTGTGTGTGTGCTGTATACAATGCAGGTCTGAATCCAGGACTACACCAAGATTCTTGGCTTGGGTTGATCTTTTCCTTTTTTTTTTACATTAATGATTAAAGCACACATTTACAGCAGTTTGTCTAAACATAGGTCACTCGAAAGACTGCATTTGCAAGTCACAGACTTGTGATATGCAGCAAGCACTTAAAGGGGAAGACCACCCATTTTCAATATTGAACTATGTCATTGATATACATTAGATGAGTTGTGTGGAAATACAAAAAAAGGTCCCCCTCTTCTGTGTTGCCTAGAACTGGAAGATTGATTTTGGGGTTTGCATGTGGTCTGCAATCAGACTCTATTGGCTCAGAGCCGCTCAGAGCCCGCCCATAGCTGCAGCTGATTGGTCCGGCCCGGGACTTTACGAGTGTTATCAACTGTGCTGGAGCGAGCCCAGATGGTAAAGCAATGCATAAGCAATGCTGCCACCATCTGGCGAAAGTCAGGTTAGGATGTGAGGGGTCAAACTAGGGATTTTTAATTATTCTGAATCCATTGCAAGCATTTGTTTTGCACGAAAAATATTCCTTGGGCAAGAAATGGCCACTCAAAACGATGGTTTAGTGATGAGTCATCAATTTTCACAGTCTTTTGGGGTCCGTTTTTAGCCCAAGGAATGTTTTTCATGCAAAGAAAATGCTTGCAATGGATTCAGAATAATTAAAAACCCCTAGTTTGACCCCTCACATTAGCCTAGTTCCAGACCCTGAATCACTAGCCACACCCCTTTAATTTTTTTGTTTTGGCGATTCAGGGGTCTAGAAGTGCTCTCATTGAGGAGGCCTGCCTCGGTTGAAAATCCGTACGGCGAATCAGCGTCGTGAATCAGCGTCTTGTGATCAGCGTGGGTGGGGGTTTCCCAGAACTCATGTGTGTTTCCAAGTAAACCAGCGCCGCCGCCGTACCGTACCGCGCATCGCGATAAAATGCGGTAAATTGCGGTAAAATGCGATCGTATCGATCTCGCTATGGAACACCAGTAGCAGGCATGTTATGTTGTGTTTGATTACTAGTTCGTATAGTGCTCCTATTCTGACTGTTTCTTTGGTTAGCAAGTAGCACTAGCAAGCAACAGGCTAGCCACTAGCCAGTCACACATAACAACCATGATAACAACACTATGTCATGTGTTGGTCGGTGAACCAATCGCTGAAGACTGCCTCTTTTTGGCAACGCCCATCCCTGCAAACGCCCTGGGGGGAAGAACTTTCAGACTGAATAATGAAGTGAAACGAAATGTAAATTCAGGCTGAGTGTCAGGCTACCCTCACATCCCACTTAAAGCACATTTTTTGGGAGTCATATTTTCCTTTATAGTGTAGTGTATAGTAAGTGAAGGTAGGTAGGTCGTTTTCAAAACTTTGCCCCGATGGGATTCCTTGGGACTTTTTTTCCCTCACTAAGGACATAATGAGGATACAGAATCAGTTGAGTTTGCTACTATTGCAATTTGTTTTAGGTTTTTTCATATAATGACTGGACTACAAGCTTGAATGCCTAATGAACAACGGTGAGCTTATAAATCGGCTATTTTCACTATATTATACAAATCTTGTATGAACATTTGGGGAAAAGCTTTGAATAATTCCCCAAATATACAGGGCCAACATAGTTGTGGTTAAGGATCTCTGTCGGTCACTCCTCGTTTTGGGTCTGGTCACCTCAGTCCAGCTAATTATAAAGATAAATTCATACTCAGGTTAAAGCGAAAACTAACTGAATTTAACGTTGGATTGTGCAGTCCAAGTAGGGAATGAGGCTTTACTCCAGGTGAAGGAGTATTCAAGTATCTCGGGGTCTTGTTCACGAATGAGAGAAATGGAAAGACAGAGAAGGAGATCAGAATCAGAGCAGCAGGAGCGGTTTTGCTGTCGCTAAATCGCACTGTTGTGAAGAAAAAAGAGTTGAGCCGGAAGGCAAAGCTCTCTGTCTACCGAGCAATCTTCGTTCCTACTCTCACCTATGGTCATCATGAAGTGTGGGTCTCGGTCATGACCGAAAGTATAAGGTCGCGGGTGCAAGCGGTCGAAATGGGTTTCCTCAGACGGGTGGCTGGTAGAGATGAGGTGAGAAGTTCAGTCACCCGAGAGAGACTTGTAGTAGAACCGCTGCTCCTACACTTGGAAAGGAGTCAGCTTAGGTTGTTCGGGCATCTAGTACGGATGCCCCCCGAGCGCCTTCCTAGGAAGGTCCTCGATGCACGTCCCACTGCCTGGGAGGAGACCCCGTGGCAGACCAAAGACCAGGTGGAAGGATTACATCTCCAAACTGGCTCGGGAATGCCTCGGTATACTCCCTGAGGGAGTGGAGGAAGTTGCTCGGGATAAGGAAATCTGGAAGTCTCAGTTGGAACTGTTACTCCCGCGACAGAAATCTCCATATATGGGTATAAAATGGATTTTGTTTCTGGGAATGCCCATGATAACAAAGGAATTTAATACTAAAAACCTTACTAAATACTAATAGAAATATGGAGTCCAGAACGATGATAAAGGTAGAAGTTCCTTGCAGCATTTATTTAGAGAGCCTTCAAGATACAGCATAGTCCAAAGATACAGCATAAAACCAAGTACAAGAGAGAGCACACAGGCCTGACCACGCAGAATACTGTCTTCTTCATTATTACCTACAGTTTAAATACCAATAGAGGCAGGCCCCATGTGAGACCTTCGACAGACAGCTTGTTCAAACAGGCAGACAAAGTGAACTAAGTGACACCCCTTGATCATGGTTACCTTCAAAGCACATACAGGACATAGGCCTACAGTACATTTATAACAGTAAGACATCAAAAGGACTGATTCGTCTGAGATTCAGACAATTTACAGTGACCTAAATGACACCTCATAGCCTTAAGCAGTGACATCTACCAGCTGTGTGAATTTGCAACCACAGGAAACACAGAGGGTGATGCTAGATTACCTTGACATTGAACAAAATACGACATATTCTTAATACACAAAAATCTATCTATCAGCCCATATATGGACTTTTTATTTCATTTTATCCTTTATTAATAATAATATGTATCCATATGCATACGATATATTTTATGCCCCTACATGGACATCTATCTGAACCAGCCACACAGATATGGGCCATGGCTTGGCCATCTGGCCAGTGATATATATCGATGACATCAGGGATCTTCATATATGGGCATAAAAGAGATTCTGGGGAATACCCATATATGGACTTTTACATAGGTGATGTCACCTGTGATGTCACAGTGACAAGGGAACCAAACAATAGACTGTAAAGATGTGTACTGACTGACTGACACGGAGACAAGCTGCGACATTTCTCATCGTGGTATACTGCGACCTTCGGTCGCAATAAATAGCAACAAAGGCAAAGTGTTCAAGTTGTCCACGCGTGCATCTATTCTGCATCTAGCTTAAGGCAAAACCCAAATTCAGAATGAAAGTCAAATATATGCTTCTAGGTGTCCCTGGAACAAAATATTTTGAGATGGGGGTCCACGGCCAAATACATATCATTTTGGGCGTCCTTGACAGGACAAAAAAGAAAAGAAAAGAGAACACTTCCCATGACAGACTGGTAGAACATCTTCAATGTTTTATGTTTTTATTTTTCTGCTTTATTGTAATCGTTGTAATTATTATTATATATATATATATATATTTTTATTTTTTTTCTCTGTTAAGCACTTGTGCTTCATGTTCTGCTCTGTAAAGCGCTTTGAGCTGCATTTCATGTCATGAAAGGTGCTATACAAATAAAGTTTTATTATTATTATTATTATTATCTGTAGCATCATTGCACAATCGCCAAACGATCTCAGTCTTCTCAGGAAGAACAGCCTTTAAAGCCTGCTTTAAGATGTTACAGATATTTAATTCAACTAAATAGTAATTAAATAATTAATAGTGCAGAGCCAAACAAAAAAGTCCATTGTCCATTGGACAATGCAAAAAGTGTAAAGCTCAATACTTTTACTTCTACTCCTCTACATCTCACTTTTACTCCACTACAATTATTTGAAAACGTTAGTTACTAGTTACTTTGCAGATATAAATGATTATATTATAAAACATACTTTAATCCACTTTAGCCCTATTTTATACCTTGGCTATTTGAAAATAGCCGATCAACAATTAAGCTCACAACGCGTAGATCTGCTATTTTCAAACATTTTGTACTTTTACTTTTGGTACTTTAAGTACATCTTAATGTCAACACTTTCGTACTTTTGCTCAAGTACATTTTGAATTCAGGACTTTTACTTGTAACAGAGTATTTCTATATTTCAGTATTGATACTTTTACTTAAGTAAATATGTGAGTACTTTTTCCAGCACTTGCCATGACAGACTGGTAGAACATCTGTAGCATCCTATTGATTGATTGATTGATTGATTGATTGATTGAAGACTTTATTAGAAGTTTGCATAAAAAAAGTACAGTTTCATGAAGGTCAACTAAAAGGAGATCCTAGGAAAGCACTTGGCTTATTTACACAGGAAACCATTGAAGTATCTCATAACATTGAATGACAGACGGATAGAACACAGTACTATGCAGATATGGTCAGGAGAAAATAAAATAAAATAAATAATAAACAGAGACTAAAAAATCTAACCTCGGTTCGAAGTGAAGCAGTGAATCTGAGTATAACATTTTCATCTTAAGCTTGACCAATGTTCAATTTTTCATTCATTCATTTTGGACTGGACAGGCATGGGACAGGCACGGGACAAACTCAAACTAATACCGACATAAGGCACAAAGTAATCAGTGTGTGTGGGTTGGGGGGGGGGGGGGGGGGGCAACTCCCACTGCCTGTCCTCCCTTACGTCCTCAGAGCACACGCTCGAGCAGAACTTGCAAGGTTGGACTTGGATCAAGACTGTATGTATGTATTTAATCGATTTGTATACTATCTACCATAACAGTTTCCACAAGTGGCCGTTTTATTCAGGCCTAATAGTTACACGTGAACATGTTGTATGAGGCCCACACACCAAAACAGAACATGTGGCAACTGGACCACCTATATACACGACACAAAAATACAATATTAAACCCTTTGCCAGATGGTGGCAGCATTGCTTATGCATTGCTTTACCATCTGGGCTCGCTCCAGCACAGTTGATAACACTCGTAAAGTCCCGGGCCGGACCAATCAGCTGCAGCTATGGGCGGGCTCTGAGCGGCTCTGAGCCAATAGAGTCTGATTGCAGACCACATGCAAACCCCAAAATCAATCTTCCAGTTCTAGGCAACACAGAAGAGGGGGACCTTTTTTTGTATTTCCACACAACTCATCTAATGTATATCAATGACATAGTTCAATATTGAAAATGGGTGGTCTTCCCCTTTAAGTGCTTGCTGCATATCACAAGTCTGTGACTTGCAAATGCAGTCTTTCGAGTGACCTATGTTTAGACAAACTGCTGTAAATGTGTGCTTTAATCATTAATGTAAAAAAAAAAGGAAAAGATCAACCCAAGCCAAGAATCTTGGTGTAGTCCTGGATTCAGACCTGCATTGTATACAGCACACACACACACACACACACACACACACACACACACACACACACACACACACACACACACACACACACACACACACACACACACACACACACACACACACACACTCACACACACACACACACACACACACACACACACACACACACACAGCTTTTTTTAGCCATATAATGTATTATTTAAAATACATTATTGTGGACCAGAGTAAAATAATGGTGTTACAAATGAACACAACAGTAATAAACAATGAAATAAGAGGTGTTGACTAGCAATAATCAGTGTGTGTGGGTTGGTGTGGGTTGGGGGGGGGCAACTCCCACTGCCTGTCCTCCCTTACGTCCTCAGAGCACACGCTCGAGCAGAACTTGCAAGGTTGGACTTGGATCAAGACTGTATGTATTTAATCGATTTGTATACTATCTACCATAACAGTTTCCACAAGTGGCCGTTTTATTCAGGCCTAATAGTTACACGTGAACATGTTGTATGAGGCCCACACACCAAAACAGAACATGTGGCAACTGGACCACCTATATACACGACACACAAATACAATATTAAACCCTTTGCCAGAAAACATGGACACAATGGCACATTACAAAATGTTGGTGGGTTTTCGCAGTTTGATGAGTGAAATACGGTATTTATGTTAATAAATGTTGCTGCATGCCATTTTATCGCTGTGTTTGTGGGGACTGCAGGTGAAACAAAAGCAACTGCAATTCAGATAAGGTAGATAATATTGCACAAAGGAGGAATGTCATCTTTAGACAAGTAGATGGGTGGCTCTTAAAAGAGCCGTTTTGGGGGTTCAGACAGTGACAGGTGAGTTTAAGCACGTTCTCCACGGATGCGACGGGCCAGCTGAATGTCTTTGGGCATGATGGTCACCCTCTTGGCGTGGATGGCGCACAGGTTGGTGTCCTCAAACAGACCGACCAGATAAGCCTCGGCTGACTCCTGCAGAGCCATGACGGCAGAGCTCTGGAAGCGCAAGTCGGTCTTGAAGTCCTGGGCGATCTCCCTCACCAGGCGCTGGAAGGGCAGCTTGCGGATCAGCAGCTCGGTGGATTTCTGGTAACGACGAATCTCCCTCAGGGCCACTGTACCGGGACGGTAACGGTGAGGCTTCTTCACTCCACCGGTTGCCGGTGCGCTCTTACGAGCTGCCTTGGTGGCGAGCTGCTTCCTGGGGGCTTTGCCACCGGTGGACTTGCGAGCGGTCTGCTTGGTTCGTGCCATTTTCTCTCTCGACTCTGCTGCTTGAACAAAGAAGTTATGATAGAAATGAGCGCAAACGCGTTCTCTTTATCTCAGCGGCTCTGAGGCGCCGTCTTTCTCTGATTGGTCTGTGGTCAGGAACCTCCTTGTTTGGGAGGAACCAGAGTTTAGACTGGGAGGAGCCGATCACGCCACTAGTAGTGATTGGTGGGGAGCTCACAGTGTCTGTCCCACCAATCACAAAAAAGTGTGTTACAAAGTCGAACGTATAAAAAGGCTCGCGCTCCTCTCCTCCAGCACATTTCTTCGAGCTACATACTCTTGAAATAAACCTACAAAATGAGCGGAAGAGGGAAAACCGGCGGAAAGGCTAGGGCGAAGGCTAAGACCCGCTCATCCCGTGCCGGACTCCAGTTCCCCGTTGGTCGTGTCCACAGGCTGCTGCGTAAAGGCAACTATGCCCAGAGAGTCGGCGCTGGCGCCCCGGTGTATCTGGCGGCTGTCCTCGAGTACCTGACCGCTGAGATCCTGGAGTTGGCTGGAAACGCTGCCCGTGACAACAAGAAGACTCGTATCATCCCCCGTCACCTCCAGCTGGCCGTCCGCAACGACGAGGAGCTCAACAAACTGCTGGGCGGAGTGACCATCGCCCAGGGCGGTGTGCTGCCCAACATCCAGGCCGTCCTGCTCCCCAAGAAGACCGAGAAAGCCGCCAAGAAGTAAACTACATTCTTCTGAACAAACCCCACAAAGGCTCTTTTAAGAGCCACCCACCTTATCAACAAAGAGTCAATTCTAATGCTAATGTAGGGAAAAATCAATTTAAATCCTGCTAGCTAATGCAAATTCCAGCCTAAAGGCGACCTGGGCTTACACGGTAGGCTACATAGCGATTGTGCACATCCCTTTTATGTTTAAGTAAAAACAATCAACCAAAAAAATTCTACCCGGAATAATTTCCCTTTTCTTAATTACAGCTTTACTATTAAAAAATATGCCTACCCCGTCAGCTTTATCAAAACCTATAGAGACAATAGAAGTGCCTTTTCCCCACATATCAGCTACATCAGAGATATCATGCTGCGTTGTCAGGGCTGGCTATGTGGGTCGTTTCCAGCAGACTTCAAATATATATATTTGAAGAAAATATATTTCTACTTGAGGGACAAAATGAAACCTGACTCAATGACATAAAGATTGAATTGACATATCATGGTGCACAACAGGAGGAATAACTACTTTATTTGTTCATGTAAGGAACGAAACCATCCACTTCACAACACAATGTTCTCATAAAGGACATTTATGAACCTACATTTTACGAATTACATGGACCCGATTCACAGCAGCCGCAAAAATGAATTAAAATAGCCCCTGTATGCTACAAACAATATGAGGCCATTTATTTATAACCATCAAATCGTCCACTGTGTGGAATGCTTGTTAGTTACATATCTAGCTTGATCTTAACATGTTAAGCACTATTATATACATAACAGGTTTAGTGTTTTTATCTTGTAGTCAATTTACTTGTATGGCATCTTTAGGTCACTCCAAGAGTATCTGATCTATTGCCAATAGAAAGGAGGAAAGAAGAAAATAAAATGTGCAAGGAAGGCCCCGCGGTAAGGTTTCATTAAGTCCTCTTGCTAGTATTCGGATCAACTCTCGCTTGAAAATGTGGGTGGTCCTTAAAAGGACCGTTTTGTTTTTAATAGCAGACTATTCGGTTTACTTGGAGCTGGTGTACTTGGTGACAGCCTTGGTACCCTCAGACACGGCGTGCTTGGCCAGCTCACCGGGGAGCAGCAGGCGGACGGCGGTCTGGATCTCCCTGGATGAGATGGTGCGGCGTTTGTTGTAGTGACCCAGACGAGAGGCTTCACCGGCGATGCGCTCAAAGATGTCGTTGACAAAGGAGTTCATGATGCCCATGGCCTTGGAAGAGATGCCGGTGTCAGGGTGGACCTGCTTCAGGACCTTGTACACGTAGATGGCGTAGCTCTCCTTCCTGGACTTTCTGCGCTTCTTGCCGCCCTTAGCGGCGGTCTTGGAGACGGCTTTCTTGGAGCCCTTCTTGGGCGCTGGCTTGGCAACTTCGGGCATTTTGACGGTATTCTATTAGAGGCTTATAGTCACGAATGTGACGAGAAAGCGCAGTCGCACCATTATTTATACACAGCCAATGCCAATGTGGTTGTGTGACTCCCAGCAGATGATTTGCTGATCCTCCTACAAAGAGGGCGGTGTCTTTATTTTTGTATTATTTCTCCCGCTCGTGCGCTCTATTGTCCCTGTAATATTTTGAGCGGCTAAATATGCACTTAGGCTAAATGTATATTTTAATGTCCATAAAGGTCCCCAAATGGAAACAAGCCACAATGCTTTATTGACTAACAAAGTATATACTATATCAATCTGTCTATTCATTGAGACAATGACATTATTCCCAATATTAGTCTATAATATGAGAAATAGTTAGTGTGTGTGTGTGTGTGTGTGTGTGTGTGTGTGTGTGTGTGTGTGTGTGTGTGTGTGTGTGTGTGTGTGTTACTTTATTTTTCTCCATTCCTAGCCCGTTTATTACTTCAAGACAATGGAAGCAGAATCGATGTAGTTCCATCACTCCAGTTAACTTCAGTTTGGACATTGTAATGTAAACTCTGTATTCGGAGTATTTCAAAGTAAGATAATGAACTCAGTGTGTTTTCCCGCCTCTACATGTTCATAGACTAATAATGGCAGAGTCACAAGCGCTTGTTTAAACCCAGTTGTACTATGGTTCATCGCAGAGCGTATACCATTTCACGTGCTGCTTAAAATGTCTATGAAGCAAAGCGATGTTTAATTTGGGAAAACGTGGAAAAAGAGTCAATAGACATTTCTGCCTGGTCGTGCGTGTCGAATTACAACATTGTGTATCTTTAGCAGCACAGTATAGTCATGTTTTGGATTATTAACTGATCTTATTGTATATATCTATATATATTCACATCTGCACAAAAGTGGGAATAAACTCGTTACATAACGTGTGGGTGGCTCTTAAAAGAGCCTTTGGGTTGTTGGTAGATCAAGTCAGTAGTTTTAACCTCCGAAGCCGTACAGAGTGCGTCCCTGTCTCTTCAGAGCATAGACAACATCCATGGCGGTCACGGTCTTTCTCTTGGCGTGCTCGGTGTAGGTGACGGCATCACGGATCACGTTCTCCAGGAAGACCTTGAGGACACCGCGGGTCTCCTCGTAGATCAGACCGGAGATGCGCTTCACACCGCCACGGCGAGCCAAACGGCGGATAGCGGGCTTGGTGATGCCCTGGATGTTATCACGAAGAACCTTGCGATGACGCTTGGCGCCTCCTTTTCCCAGTCCTTTTCCGCCTTTGCCACGCCCACTCATTTTTTACGCTTCGGATCAGTTGAAGATGTAGAAGTGAATGGCTTCAGAGCTGTGAGCCATGCCTTTTTATCTGTGTTCTGAGGACGTAAGGGAGGACAGGCAGACTATGTGGGCGTTGCCATACCCCTTACCCCTCCCCCGCCCCACACACACCCTTGTTCATTTTGGTCACATCACCCCTTGTTATATAGCAATATTGCTAGTCAAGTCCTCTATATACCATAATAATTGTTGTTCATTTTTTGAATTCTCATCTATTAATATTCTTGTCAATGTACATGTGGTGTTACTGAATACATGCATAGTACACACTCTGGGCCATAGCATTTCTTTCGACTCTCTCAAGTTTAAACGTTTGTATTGTCACGTATAACCTAATCAAGTATTATGCGGACTTCATGTCACGCTTATTTGAGCAATGTTGACATTTGCCATCTGTTGCACATGATGTAGAGGTGGACCAGAGTTACTATGTATAATAATGTATGTGATTTTGAACCTGAACAATGGTAGTAGGCCACTATTCAATATCAATGTTGTTGAATTTGAACCAAACATACTAGTAGTCAGGACAATGGCAAATCGAACAGTGATTTATGGACTAACATACAAAACTAGGTCATAGGGGAGGTGTGGCTGGGTTTGCAAGCTAAAGTGAGAAATGGCCGTGTTCATAATGTAGGACAAAGTTAGGCTGCGTTAATGTTTAACTTTGTCATAATGTTATCATTCATTATTTGTGAGTGGTATTAGACCATTTAACACACATGTCCATTGAAACAGGCTGGTTATTATTCCAGTGCTCACAGTATGACCATGGTGTATGAGGATACTCTTATAAAATGAAGTGGTTGGCTCTTAAAAGAGCCTTTTGTGGGTAAAGAGATGGAACAAATGGTTTACTACTTCTTTTTGGGGGCTGCCTTCTTTGCGGCCTTGGGTTTGGCAACCTTCTTGGCTGGAGCTTTCTTGGCTGCTGCGGGCTTCTTTGCCACTTTCTTGGGGCTCTTGGCAGCCTTCTTCGGGCTTTTAGCTGCTACTTTCTTGGCGGCGGGCTTCTTGGCTTTCTTGGGCGATTTCTTGACGGCTGCGGGCTTCTTTGCCGCCGCCTTCTTGGGCTTCTTAGCCGCTGCGGGTTTCTTGGCGGCAGCGGGCTTCTTTGCTTTAACTGCCTTCTTTGCAGCAGGCTTCTTCGCCTTCACCGCCTCTGCCTTGTTCATCTTGAAGGAGCCGGACGCGCCGGTGCCTTTGAGCTGGACCAGGGTGCCTTTAGCGACCAGGCTCTTGACGGCGATCTTGACGCGGGCCTTGTTCTTCTCCACATCGTAGCCGCCGGCAGCCAGAGCTTTCTTGACCGCAGCCAGAGACACACCGCTCCGCTCCTTGGAGGCGGACACGGCCTTGACGACCAGCTCAGCGACGCTGGGGCCAGTCTTCTTGGGTCGGGGAGCCGCCTTCTTCTTAGCGGCCTTGGCCGGAGCTGGGGCGGGTGCTGGTGCTACTTCTGCCATAGTTGTCTCGGATAGTCGTTCGTCCTTCCTTCTATTAAAGTAAAGTCTGTCAGACTGGTGCTGAACGCTCCGAAGGGGCTGGACTTAAACACCACATGAGAACCATATAGAGACAACATACACACAGCTCCTCTTGTCTAGGTGGCTTAATGTGCCACTTGTGTTTTCTCCTCGATTAAAACAAGTTATAACAAACTGCGGTGCATGTTATGAAATGAAACAAAGAGCTGACCAGTTAGCACACATGTGCCTTTTTGTTATCAATATAACTGCGATGAAAAAAGCCCTCTCGTTTTTAAGTGATACGCTCAAAACATCACCCTTGCACAGCCAGAGCACAGTGTTTCCTCTGTCATTTTGCTTCTAAAACATTTTAAACTACGTTAAATTAACAATACTCACAATACTCTTAGCAGACATACCTGGCGACGCAATGCCATGCAATATACTTTGGTTTTCACATCCGTTTTGCTATAAACAGAAGGTTTTCTGACCCCAGTAAACACACTCCAGTTGACAGCAGCATGATGGTGGAGTTCCAATGACAGATGAAAACTGTTGCAACACTAGATGGATTTATGGACAAATATCTTACTGTGATCAACATACAGCAAACGAAATGTGTTAAAATCTTCAATAAACTGTGGTATTATCTATGTGATAGTGACCATTCATTACCACTGATGACAATACTGTGAAGATGTAACTTTGGAACATGTTGTAGGTATTGGCGTATACAAAAAATAATACAAATAATAATAATAATAATATATATATATATATATATATATATATATATATATATATATATATATATATATATATGACATGACTTAAGTCATGTCATGCTACAAAACAATTCAGCAATATCTGGTTATGATTAAGTTATGATTAGATCATATTATAGATATGTAAAACAGTTTAATATAAACACCTGTCTTGAATGCTTTATTGTCATTCATCATGGTCAG
Source organism: Nannobrachium achirus (assembly GCF_963921795.1). Lineage (NCBI taxonomy): Eukaryota > Metazoa > Chordata > Actinopteri > Myctophiformes > Myctophidae > Nannobrachium > Nannobrachium achirus. The sequence continues at coordinate 26,739,970 of NC_137814.1, read as the reverse complement.
TGTCATCTCACATGACAGGCACCAAATAATGTACTACCTTTTTGTTTTTGGGAGTGAGTCTGTTGTAGTTCTTAGTGCAACAGGGAGTTTATTCCACAGTTTGGGGGCCAGGAGGGCAAATTGTCTGACGAGTGGATGTTTGTCCTGAGGTTTTTAGCGAGGGTTCTGTCAGCATCCTTGTCTTCCCTGTCTGTCAGCTTCTCTGCCTTAGTCTGTTTACAGGAAACAATTAAAACGGATCCAAACAAAACTATATATTTCTAAACGATTCCACCCAAAAGCCAAATAATGTATAAATAATTATGACAATTAATGTATGGATAACACTGTCTGTCATGTAACACAAGAGGATTAAATAGGATTAAACCTTGACTTAGGCTAAAAGAAAAAAAAAAGGTTAATACATAATTTGACCTAGTCAGTGATTTAGGCCATGAAACAAAAACAATCTATTTTGGCCCTCTTTCTCACCTATGGCCTACATAAAATGTGTGGGAACAGCATGATCCTTTTAGGAAATAGGTGATTATACCAGAGGAGGCCAGTGTCATGAGGAGCTGACTTGGGCAAAACATAGTTTTCCTCAAAAGATGACTTAATAAGGTGACGGCGTACCACACTATTATTATAGTTGTATAAAGACAGAGAGCCAGCACAAAGCTGAGGTAGGTCTGGTGTTCTTTATTAAAGTGTCCCCCGTTTTAAATAAAAAGGTTCCTACAACAAATCCTAACACACAGTTAGCCCACAGGTATCATGGTTGGTATCGTGGTTATTATCATGGTCAGTGATGGGTTTTTGATTAATTCCCATGTATTAATTACTTTAGAAAGTTATCCTTTCCCAGAAGAGTAAAACCAGTCAGTCAGAGTCCAAGAAAGAGGCAGCACACCAATAAGTCTGTTTGAGATAAGTGTATTAAGAGAATTGTGCAGAGTTCAACGTACAGTACAGCAAGTCAATAGTTCACACATAGTTGCCTTCTGCTGAAACAAAACGTAATTTCACAGATATATGGAGTTACAGAATACATTAGCCACATTCTGATTGGACAATTATAACATAACAATGGATATCAGATGTTTTCGTGTCTTGGGCCCCGTAGCCAGAAGGACATATGCCAAATATGGCTTGGCGTTATCCAATGTCCTGGGCAGTATGACCTTATTGAGATATTATTGCTTTGGTCATCCTCCTGCAGTGGAGACATCTCATCACGTGCATTAGTTATTTGTTCAAAAACCTTGACACTTTTAACACTGAAGTTGGTGTTTTAAATATAATAGATATTAAAATGGTTTTAACCCATCAGTCAGTATCGTGTATCTTAGTATCATGGTTACACTATCATGGTAGTATCATGTCAGTATCATGTTCAGAATCATGGTCAGTACGTGTCATGTCAGTATCATAGAGAAGAAACAATCTGCACTCACTGTAGAAGTCTAAGGGTCGATTCAGACTCGTATAAGGAGCCTAACTTATTTCGGTTCGGCACTAGCTGTCCAGACCCAAATATGTTTTCGAGAGAGCTCGTCCACATCTGGTGCTGCTGGAGCTGCTGCTAACTGGACCTCCAGTCATTCAGCGTGTAGGCACGAGGGCCATTCAGATATGTATCCGCTCATTTATCGGCCACAAACGTTTTCATGCCAAGGACCTCCAATATTTGCAAGAGACTTCGGTACTAACCGTTAAGAAATAAATCATTTCGGGTCGCGAACCGAAATAAGTTAGGCTCCTTATAAGAGTCTGAATCGACCCTAAAGGTGTCAGCAGAGGTATCAATAATACAATTTGCATGTATAAACAGGGCCTATAAAATGAATATATTGGTTCCAGCCCATAGACCCGCCCACTCTCTGAGCGGTTTCTCTCATCAGCTGAGTCTGAAATCAGGCTAGCGAATATAATAAAACTTGGCAATGGTCCATATGTATTTTTATATATTAGAAAGTCCAATGCCTTGTCTTGGTTATATGACAATGGCGCTGTCTTATGAGTGCATCTGGCCAGAAGATGTCTACCCTTCACACAATGTGTCACTCCATAACAATGCAGAAGAGAAACTGTTGCAACAGCACGTTATCTGTTGAACAGTTCAAGTCACCTTAAAGCCTTTACACAAGGGTTAGACAAGATAACTAAACTAAGTAATTTGATTAGAATGATATGGTTTATATATGTATGTTTTGCTCTGCAGATGCTGACCCCCTCAACCCATCCTACGCATTGAGAAGCCACTGATAGACATGCTAATTTACATTCACACCAAAATACTTAAAGATGTGTGGTCATGAATGATTCAGAGCTTTGTACAGAAGTGGCTCATTTCAGGACCCAGCAGGGAGTTCATTGTCTTGCACTGGCCTACTCGGTAACGATGCAACTCAGGAACAATGCCAGTTGGTAAGGCATAGTTGCACCAAGGACTAAGGAATTACATAAAAATTACTCCTGTTCACACGGGTGAAGTGATCATCCGCCTCGAGGGTTTCTGATGAAGATGATGTGGCATTACGCCACAGGATAGGGTGGTCAAATATCATTATTTCACTCCCTATCCAAAGCCTGTATTAAAGAGCTGGAGAGACATCAGACCCCTGTTACTGAACAAACAATCTATAGAAATGATTGCTATCAGAGCATAGAGTTATTTTTTTTTACATTGTTTGAAAAGAAACATTTGTACACATAATAGTAATAATAATAATAATGCTCATCATCATCTCACATCACCACCCACAAAATGCTGAAACCCAACTTCCACCTCCACTTTGAGAAGCCACTGATTTACTTTTGAAAATGTGGGCAAATCTTTCAGAGATTCCTAAAAGGATGTCTTTGAAAGTATTCACTGATCAGGAATGTTTACCTCTCTCATAGTTCTACTATATACCAGAAATATGAATATATTGTCCATGCATGGAGTTCTCATCTGGATTTGGTATGAAGCTTCTTGCCGAGTACAACACAATGAAACAATGCCTCCCCTTCCCCTGCAGGCTGGATCTGTGGAGTCAACCCAATGTATGAGTTGGGGTGTGATTGGGTTGGTGGAGCTGAAACCGTGTGAAAGCACACACAAACAGGTTTGACCATCGTTCTACTTCTAGGCCAGGTCTATCTTCTGTTCTGGGGGGGGGGGGGGGGGGGGCAAAGCTTTGTGATAGAAACTTTGTTATTGTTTTTTTTTTTTACACAAACCACTCCTTATTATTAGCTGATAATAGCAGATCTTCAAGATCACAATACCTTGCGCTGTGAGGCGTTTGAGCTTGTAGATCGGATATTTTCGGCAGAGGTGTGGTGTGGAGGGTAAAAAAGAGCAGACCAGAGCCAATGGTCAAGTTAACTAAGTTATTGAGGGTGGTTAAATTTCAGAAAATACACATTAATATGAACCTATTTATAGAAAAGATGAATTGACACAACGCTGATGACACTCAAACAAGTCTATGAAGCTATCTAAGAAAACGTTTAATCTGCAACGCAATTTTATAAAATACAGCAGGGGTTGGTAACATGTCTGACATATAAAGTGCCATGTTTTCGATGTTCTTAATAGTCAGTGTGCTATATCAACATTAGGTTTAACATGAAACCACATCAAATTATTTTTTCTTTCACATCAGGATGTAATGATTAGCAATAACCTCATCTAAAATTATATCTCCCAGACTCCCTACCCTGTCAGTGTTAGGAGTTTGAATGAATGTTGAATTGTGTGCAGAATGTAGCCTAATGTTTATGTAGATTTTACTTAATTTAATTTAACTTTTTGAATTTATTTTCAAAGAAAAAATCTCTCACACTTATGCCAGTGTGCTAATGATCATCTTCCCTGTGCCAAAATTGGCACCCGTGCCTAAGGTTGCCTATATGCACCTGCAATACATTATATAGTGGGGGTCCCTGCTTCATCGCTCTCTCTCTCTCTCAGCTAAGGGGTCAAAACCTTGATGACCAGAGCAGTGGTCCCAAACATTTTCAAGTCAAAGATCCCAAAATGAATATGTAAGATTTGTGGCAAAATGCGTCCCAAAAATATATTAGCCTATACATTTCAAAATAGCTGGTCTACAAAGACACATCAATGTGACACATTGTGAACTTGTAGGCCGGCTAAGTGGTTCCATTTTACTGGTAAATCGGTGAATCCAAATCAAACTTGAAAAACGTTGATTAAATTTGATTAAATACGTGTCTATTTCAGAACTTCCTTTTAAATGGAATACTACTGTACTTGTACTGTAGCCTACTGTAAGACTTATGTCAACACTGTTAACCCATCAAAACATGTCATTATCATTTCACATTTTAGCGATATAGGCTACTGTATATGCAGTATACAGTGTAATGTAGGATCATCAGTGTGGTAGCCAGCCCACTTACTAGACAATGCAGGGTGTAACATATCTAGGCAGGCAGTCATATGAGGTAGCCTAGTGTTGCCATGCACTTTGAACTTGGGCCAGGTGAGAGAGCTATACACAGTAATAACAGTCATCTGCATGCATGTGTTTGCAAGAAAATATTTGGGTGGAAATTAAAAACTATTTTGAGTGTTCCAGACCATTACTCAATGCAGCTCTTGAAGAAAAACATGAAAAACAGAGCATTTTCCTTTTTTTGTGTGGACTAGAACATTGTACACATTGGCCCATTTTAGATTTTTGTATTGGGATAAAAAATAAATAAAATAAAAAAATACCTTTTTTTAAGAGCTCTTTCCTTTGTCAGTTCCAAATCAACACACAACACATGTGAAAATGAGTTTTCTCCCTTAGAGATAGGGTGAGAAGTTCAGTCACCCGAGAGAGACTTGGAGTAGAACCGCTGCTCCTACGCCAAAAGTAGTCAGCTTAGGTGGTTCGGGCATACGGATGCCTCCTGAGCGTCTTCCTAGGAAGGTCCTCTTTGCACGTCCCACTGGGAGGAGACCCTGTGGCAGACCAAAGACCAGATGGAAGGAATACATGTCCACACTGGCCTGGGAACACCTCAGGATACCCCAGAGCAAGTGGATAAAGTTGCTCAGGAGAGGGAAGAGGAATTCACATTTGGGTCTGTCACCCATGCGACCCGATTTCGGATTGAATACGGATGGGCAGAATAAAAGGACACACACACGCACGCGCACACACACGCACACACACACATACACGTCTAGGTATAGTAATTCCTGTTGAAAGCACTGTATATAAAAACACGGTTATACATTAAAAAACAGTCACGTGCATAGGCCTACTGTTTTTTTGTACATAATTGTCATTTTATTATTTTCCATGGTCAATAAAAAGGTAAAGATTCAGTCCCATGAATTAATATCATTACATCATATTTTTTTCAGTTTCAAAAAAACATAAAATTACAAATCATAATACAAACAAATAGGTTAAGTATACACCATATAAACAAACCCTGACGGTTTTATCGTCAGGTACAGCAACACCCCCCCCCACCCCAAACACCACCCGTACCCCCAACTCTAGCACAAAAGTCATGACAATACATCAGTTAGTATCGGTAATAAAAAAAAAGACAAAAAAAAGACAAAATCCAATAAACGTCCCGTTTAAAAAGCGCTTAAACGTTTACCTACATCGTAAGGGCAACCTTTGACCTCAGACGGTGTGTACAGAATATTAGAGCACTGGTTCTCAACGGTGGGTTCGGGCACCCGACCAGGGGTCCACATAATGGACCCTTAGAGGGTCCGTAACTCTGAGAGTTACTTTGTAGATTGGAGTTCCAGTACAACAGCTTGAGGAACCAAATATAACACGACACCAGTTCTCCAATCACTCAATGGAGGCCGCTGCCATGTACTATTCGGTTTTGAATGGTGTTCTCGGGCTTGATAGTTTACTTCAAACGTTTATATTTCATTTCAAGTCCCTCCGTTTGATATACATTGATATACAACGGACCCGCATGTATTTATTTATTTTAATTATTATTAATCTCAGTCGCCAATCAATCAACACTGTGCAATCTTCTGTGTTAATTTGAAGTCTTGAGAGTGTACAAGACGGGCCCATTTGCACACCCTCAGGATTACAGACCCTGTAAGGGTCCCCAGAGCCTATGTTGAGAAGCAGGGCTTTAGATCTACCAACCAAACCCCCCCCAGCTAACACATACAATGGACATGCATACAGTTTATCAAGTGTCCAAACCCTCTCCTCCAAATAACACACATCAAGAGTCCAAACCTTCTCTCTCCCCCCCCCCCCCCCCCGTTCCCGGAAAACAGACCCTCGTTATAAACAGGTGGCTCGAATGGTTTGGTTTCCCTGACAAAAATGTGAGTTAAACAGGAAAAAACAAGAGGCCCAGTGCGTTAAAATGTGGATTGTTAATTAAAAGCTTGCAATCCGTAACTTTTTTTTTTTGTAAAAATGTTATTTGAATGAAATCTGTATGGTACAGCATGTTTATATATTGAACACCTGTGGTGGTTGTATTGGTCTCCTTTGGTGAGAAAGGAGGACCTCTAGTGGTTTACAGGTGGTATAGCGTGAAGCTCAAAAGCACTTCATATCCTCTGGTCGACATAAAGTTACGGAATGCAGCTTTTTAACCTGGGTGATAATTCTCAGTTAAATTAACATATGTTATAGTTCTATGCTACATTAGAGAAAAGAACATACACTCTCTCTCATCATGGCTCTGTCTCTTCACCAGTTTGGATCGTGGACAGCCCTGTGGCATCGTCAGCAGAGATCTATCGCGGAGGTGCGAGGAGCTGCGAAAACTGACGATCTACAAGCCTTAGGTTCACAAAATTGACCTAAAGCATTTTTTCTTTTCTTTTTAACTAATATGTCTTAAGTGGTTTACCGAACGCTGCTGCTACAACTGGAGGTGATGCAACCAATAGCTGCACCAGACACTTTTGTGTAGATCGGAAGCTGCCGACGCCGTATTGGCTCAGAACTAACCAATCAGAATGGCGAGGTGATGGTAGGCCCACAGAAAGCGTTTTTTATTTATTTTTGTCTAACTGCCAGGGTCTTCCTGTCATGCATGTCTACGGTACCGTACAGACCCACTGGAGCACTCCTCTTCCCTAAGCCGAGTATCGCGTGCCAGCGCTCTTCGGCATCCAGCATTTATTTTGGTGGGAGTGCTCTGGGTGCTTGAAGCAGAAAACAGTTTTCCAACTTTTGGAGACCACAGCTATTCTTAACCACTTGAACCCCAGCACCCCACCAAAAAAGACGATCTCATTGTGAGTGTGTAGATCGGCTATTTTTTGGCGAAGAGATTTGGACCCTTTCTGTTGAAACGGCCCCTAACTGGTTCCTCTAGCTCAGGCCTGCACAGTAGGGCCATTTGTGGGCCGCAGGGGGGTAAAAAATCAAAACAAATTAATAATGGACACCTAGGGTCCTCTACATTGACCTGTCGAAGAGAGGGTCTGTTAGTCAATATTTCTAAAAAGACGCACAAACTTACATAGTAATATCCTAACTACAACTTTGGATGCTTTATACAATAGTGCTGAACTTAAGACCTGCTTTTTGTCATGCTTGTTCTGAATATATATAATTGTGTAATTGATATACTACCACACGTGTAGTGTGTGTGTGTGTGTGTGTGTGTGTGTGTGTGTGTGTGTGTGTGTGTGTGTGTGTGTGTGTGTGTGTGTGTGTGTGTGTGTGGGTGTGTGTGTGTGTGCACACACACGCGTTTGTATTACTATGCTTGTGAGGGTTAAAAAAGTACAGTATAGCAGAATTTGAGACATTGTGAAGGAGCCTTTTCCTAGTACTCACTAGAGAAATGGTCTACAAAAAGAAGTGCAGAAACATTTACAATTCGGAAATGATTCAGGTGGGGGAGAGAGTTAAGATTAGACTTTTAGACAAGAGGTTAGGTTCCTTAGGTTGGCGTTAGAGAGTTATGCTTATTTATACTTATATAAATTAAATTATATATTATAAGTGTGTGTCGGCAATTTTTTTCAGACATTTTCAATGAAGTCCGGAAATGTTGATGTCTTCACAAGTATAGTAATACAAGTGTGTGTGTGTGTGTGTGTGTGTGTGTGTGTGTGTGTGTGTGTGTGTGTGTGTGTGTGTGTGTGTGTGTGTGTGTGTGTGTGTGTGTGTGTGTGTGGTGGAACCTGCACCACACCAACAGTGAGAGGCTCAAGTATGGCTTGGGTCACACGTGAAAGCGTTCTGCCACCCATAGAAGAGCTCTGTGTACATTTAGGGCCAAACAGACAGGAATAAAAAGTAAAAAAAGACAATGAAATAAAATAAAATAAAACTAAGCTTAGCTGGCATGATGTCTTGTTGACAGTGTTTGTTTGCCTTTAAAAAACGTAGAGAGCATTCGAAAGACAGACGGTATGATGGTGGTACCAGTATGGATGCCTGAAGACTATCCATGGTCATACAGTATGTACTGTAGTAATGCCCAGTGTTTTCCAAACTATCAATTTGTTGGGTCACGGAATCGATTTTTATGGGTCACGACTAAATATCAAATAATACAAAATAAAATGTTTCCAACTATTGTTAAATTTTTTGATACGATTAACAAGGCAGAGGAGAATGTGATTAAAAAAAGATGCTAATAAAACAATACATTTCAAACATTTCTTCCAAATAAGTCAAGAAATGTTCAACTAAATTTTAATTCCAGTAATACAAACAATAAAACAATTACTTTTTAAGAAACAGTGAAAATAGCCAATCTATAAGCTTGGCTATTTTCACTATTACCTAAGGTCTTAAGCGATTAATTCATGATGTATTTTTGCTCCCCGTGGAGACATCTTTTGGGTCTCAAGCTGAAAAAGTTTGTAAACACCGTCTTTCCCATTTCTACTTTTCCTACGCAAACTTAATGCATTCCGTTGTCATTAAATCAGCTTAAACTACAATCTGAAATTCTAGTCCCATAAATTACACAAGTACAGTATTTTCTGGACTATAAGGCGCACCTGACTATAAGGCGCACTGTCAATGAATGGTCTATTTTCAAACTGTTTTCATATATAAGGCGCACCTGACTATAAGGCGCACATAATAGACGCTACCGTTACGTTATGCATCCAACAGATGGAGCTGTGCTAAAGGGAATGTCAACGTCAATGAATGATCCATATATAAGGCGCAATGGACTATAAGGCGCACTGTAGTTTTTTGAGAAAATTAAAGGCTTTTAAGTGCGCCTTATAGTCCGGAAAATACGGTACTTGATCAAATCGTGGAAGCTCTGAGCATCAGTCTGGCCATACTGTATGTTCTTACGTGAAAGCCTCTGAGAACAAGCGGTGAATGTCAGTGAAGAGCATACTTGCAAAAAACTCAACGCTAAAACAAATGCTACTGCATAAGACTAAAAAGGCTGATTTGTACTTCGTTAACATGCCACATTGCGAATGGGAAATAGCAGATCTACAACAGCTGTGAGCTTATAGAACCGCTACTTCCGCGTGACTAATAACTGTAAACCGCCCTTAAAAAGGCTGATGGCTGCAACAAATGGTTTCGCGTGGGAGATAGCCTTGGGCGCAGCAAGAGATGATTACGCCATGGAGATATACTTCCTGATCAAACTGTTGGGGGGGGAGGTAAAAAAGTGTCGCATATAAAACTTCATCAGTTTGTTCTGCTGAACATATAGATAAGAGTACCACCTTCCCTACATACATCCAACCAGCAAAGAGCAGCACACAATCCTCCTCTATGCTGTTGTACGTGGCCTTCATTCACATAAAAAAAAGAAAAAAAAAGATGAATGATGAATTTCGATTCTTAACTACATCTGCTACCATCAAGGTGGTGCCACCCCTTCCACCTTTTTTTCTTTTTTCTTCTTCTTTACTTCACTCGGTAAACAATGACAGGCTTCCGAACAAAAGATGTGACCCGCCTACGTAGCATAGTGTGATGATTATCGTCCCAAAACCACCATAATCTGGCTAAAAGAAAACAAAAAGAAGTAGGAGCGGCACCAGGGCCATTTTCATGGCAGCCATATGGACATTATAAATAGTTGTGTAATGTTACTAATGTTAATTAAGACTCTGTTCCATTTTAGCGTAGAAGTCTTTCCAGTGAGCCAACAAAATGCACAACAGCAGCAGTTTATCCAGAATGGAGCAGAGCCTTAAGTGTCTCAGAATCTTTTTCCCAACTACGGAAAGCCTTTCCGAACAGGTAGATTGTATCAGTATCATTGCTAACACCTGTGAAGGAATTATTTATGTCAACATGGCGGCCATGAAAAAAAGAAGAAAAAAGGGCAACTCATTCAATTAACTGCCATAAAGAAACCCTGGTGGATAATATGCTCCAAACGTCTCTCAGGGGCCTGGTTCCATTTCAGCCCAGTCGATGTGTTTCCGCCAAATATTCTTTGTTGGGGGGAGGGGGTATAGGACCGAAGGATACTGGGTAGAGTGGTGCAAGTCAAATGTCTCCCTGCGGCTCTCTTCTTCAGCTCAGTGGTCAATAAAAAGGACATTTTTCTACAGCGCAGGCCCAACGGTGCACCGTGGAGCAAAACCACGGCCAGTGTGGGAAAGAGACCGGCTGGCTTAGCATCACAGACTAGTCCTTTCACTTCTTAAAAAAAAGGTGGTGTAAGTGACATTTTTTTGGTAAAAAAAAAAGAAAAAAAGTATATCCTGAATACAAAAGCTTTAACATTGCTATAGTGTTCAGTAACAGGGTTCTCTCCGTCTCTCCAGCTTTTTAATAAACAGAATATAAATTAACAGATGGGACACCAATTTCAGCCAATCAGGAGAGAGACAAAGTGTTACTTTCCAGTTCCATTATTATTCTTTTTTCACAATCTCACTCGTTTATTCTGTATCCCGATTGGATGCTTTCGTTATCCTGACTTTGACCAAGTATTTTTCTGTTTATTATCAAAATATATAGAGCTATTTTAGCACTTAATGTAACCAAAAGAACATCACTTACTGCACCTGTAACTCACAGTGAAGGAAACCAGCCAGACCCTCACGGATCGAGGGTGGGTTTTTAGTGTTCTGCTTTATTCACGCATCAGCGCACCCACGCATCAGCGCACAGCAGGCGATCACGACGCCATCATTAAAAAATAAATAAAGAATGTAGTAAACGGGGGCTGTAGCTTTTGGACATTTAACATAGGAAAATACCCTGGCAGTCAAGAGGGACATCACTACCAACCGTATGGGGGAGGCCGGTGTGGGGTCACATGCTTGACCAGTGGAATTTCCTCTGGGGGGGGAGGGTTGGTTGTGGGGGGGACTGGTCAAGCCATGGAGGTATTCTCCAAACACACACGCACTCATGCACGTACGCACAAATAAAATAGAAAAGAAAAGAACAGATCTTTTTTCTTTTTGATTCGATAAGTCTCCATACGAGTCCTCCACACATGCAGTTTGTTCAGAGGTCTGATAAATGTCTTTATCAGGAAAGTCCTTCATTATTTTCCTTAAATATTCACAACTCATACGTGCGTAAACATACACACCTGTTTGTTCCATGGAGATATGGATAAAACACTCAAAACACGTACATAAATGCGCACAAGCGCTCAACCGCACACGTGCACACACATACATACACACACGCGGCTCTTTTCGACTACGAGCGGTTAACCCAGAACATTCAGAACCTGTGATGTTCTGTGAACCCTAACCCTTTTTTTCTACGTTTATATTTAAAAGAAACTCATAAAAAAGCAACCTGTCTGCAATCTACAAGCTCGACAACGTCTCGGCGCAACACCTTGCGAGCTTGCAGTTCAGCTAGTTTTTTTTTTTCTTTTTTCTAGAAACATCTTGAAAGTATACGTTGTTGTGTGAGTTTCTGGGTTTACCCAGAAGAACACAGGGTTACATATTAGTACCACCACCACCTTCTGAAAGCAAAAGGTCCCCCAATTAATTAGGTTCCGGAAAACCCTGATCTGAAAAAGGAGCCGAAGGCGGCTACGAAATGTGTTTCGTGGCACGACGGCGGTGCACTCGAGTTCCTCGGTAGTCGGAAAGAGCCGTCGCTTCCACCCGTACAGGTGAGGTATTTCTTCAGGCGTGTTGGGCGGCCAGGTCCTGGTTGATGAAGCGCCGTAGCCTCTCCAGGTACTGGCTGTAGAGCTCGATGTCGTTGTGACCTGCGCCCTCCACCCAGAGGGGCTCCACCGCCTTGGGGCAGCGCTCGAACAGCGCCAGGCCGTGGGAGAAGTCGATGACCTCGTCCTCCGTGCCGTGGATGATCAGCACCGGGGAGGGGATCTTCGACACCTTCTCTATGCTGTGGAGGGGAACACGGGTTGGGAGGAAGCACAATCAGTGCGAGTGTAGCAAGTTTAAAGAGACTAGTCCTTGCCCGTTCTAATTTATATGCTCTAAATTATGTGCAGTTTGGGTTATGGGGTGTGCACAGTATATGAGGGATTGAATGTAAGAGTCTCAGAAGTAATGTTGGAGAAACCAGACATATCAGTGATGTCAGTCATCTCCAAATGTGGGCACTGTTTAGTATCAGTGATGTTAGCATGCGTATATACAGTATCAGACAGACATCAGACAGAGCTAGAGACATTTGGTTGTTTATTAGTAGGATATTTCACATTCAAACATTTTTGGGTTCATTTTAAAAAGGTGATTTCTTTTCTTTGCTAAAAAAAAAGTTTTAAATAGCTCTATATTCTCATAGTAGTCATTGCGAGTGTTTGTTCAGTAACAGGAGTCTCCATGTCTCTCCAGAAAATAAATGCTCAGGTCAGGATACCTATTTTATTCAATCAGCATAGAGAACTCAGACAGGATACAGATTATTCTTATTTCCTTTTGGCTTTTCCCTTCAGGGGTCACCACAGCAAATCGTCTGCCTCCAGGCTCCAGCTCACCCTGTCCTCCGCCTCCTCCTCTTTCACTCCAACAATGAATGAGACAATGAGCCGGTGTGTAGAGAGGGACGGGGTGTGAGAATCAGTTGAATCGATTGTGACGTCATTGAGCATTGAAAAATCAATAAGGTTTAGTCTTATTATCAATTCTCTTATGGATTATAGCAGGGACCTGACCTGATCATCATCTGGTCATGTCACTGAAATCAAATCACTGCCACAAACATTATGTGGTTAAAGTAAAGCTTTTGACTTCCGCTGAATTTCGTGCCAAATGGCGGTAAAAACAAGGGACACGAATGTAATGGCTTGCATGCAAAATATAGATTCAATTGTGAGCATCAGTTGAAGACAATATACTCTACCTCTGATTGCATGCCAACTACCAACAATAGAAAAGGATCGATAGTGGGATAGATAAGGAATCAGATTGATAAGGAGATTGAAATGGATCCAAATATAATGATCCCGATCTGGTGGATTTTAAACTAGGGATTCAGCTTGTTAAAGAAATGATTATTTTGAGACTGAGTATAAGACTTAAAGGCTAGGGTTCCAGTAACAGGAGTCTCCCTGTCTCTCCAGCTCTTTAATAAACTGAAAACACAAAACGCATGTTCCGGTAGGTGACACAATTTCAGCCAATCAGAAGAGAGTACCCATTTTTATTGTGTTCCTATTCCAATTTTGTCTACTCGTTTTTTTTGTCATCACTTCCAATTTCACTTGTTTAATATGTATCCTCCACTCTATTCTAGAATAATGTTTATTTTCTGGTTAATAAAGAGCTGGGGAGACATGGAGACTCCCGTTACTGAACAAACACTCTATATAGCAATGATTACTATCAGAATATAGAGCTATTGAACACTTATTTTAACCAGAGAAAATCCCTTACCCTACCTTTAAACATGGGTCTGGAAATTATATAATTGATCATGCGATGAAAACAGCAGATCAGCGAAGAGATTGGGTAGAGGGGTACAGTATTAGACCCTTAGTGTCTGATGATCAACTAAACATGAAGGGTTTAAGTGTTTTTTTTATTAATTTTTTATATATGTTTACATGATGGCGGAGGGTCGAGCTCTTCACGGGGCCCCCGATTCCGAAATTACCCTAATACCCGAGAGACCCGTACGGGTTTCGGACACTGTTGTATCATCATCACACAGGGCGTGGTCGCAATCGTCCGCATTTCCTCTTAACACGGGGCTGTCAATCATTATGTGTCACAAGTCCAAGAAGATTTTTTTTGCAAACTGTTAATAAAGCAATCAATCAGCATGTGTGTGTGTGTGTGTGTGTGTGTGTGTGTGTGTGTGTGTGTGTGTGTGTGTGTGTGTGTGTGTGTGTTATAGAAAATAGCCTAAAGCATTCCTTTCTCCCTGGGTTTTGTTTCAAAGCTAATATTATAGCGTAGATTCCATGACAACCAGCAGCATAGGACAATAATAAGCCTACATTACACAATAAAACGTTTGTACCTCCGCTCTGACTTCTGACAGTGCCCTGTCAATCAGTGAGAGAGCGCAGTGCACAGCGTGGACTTTGCACATGAAAAGGCAAAGGCACGCACTGTAAAAATCATTAAATGGTCGGGTCTGTCGGAATCTTGAAAATAATCGGATTTCGGGACAAATTTCACATTGGCTACGATTGCCTTCTAAAGTTATGCGACCTGACGGTCGCTTATCTCCCTATTAGGGTGTCTTACTGGTGTAATAATTGTGACAGGCCTGTGAGTGAGTGTGTGTGTGTGTGTGTGTGTGTGTGTGTGTGTGTGTGTGTGTGTGTGTGTGTGTGTGTGTGTGTGTGTGTGTGTGTGTGTGTGTGTGTGTCTTACTTGGGGAAGGCGTCAAAGCAGTACGTCTTCTTAGTGTCAGGGAAGGCCACTCTCATGCCAGAGGTCAGAGGTGAGTGGAGGACCACGGCGGCGCACTCGAACCGCGATGCCAGGTCCACGGTGGGCACCGTGCCAATGCTCTGCCCGTACAGGATGATGTTCTCTGGGCTGATGCCATATCTGAAACACACGCACAAACACGCTTAGCAACTGTGAGTAGGGCTGTCACGATTATGACGTGTTACATGACGATTAATTGTCACTCAAATATTTACGATTCAATTGTGTTTTTGTCGTTGACAATTACATTTTTGTTTGGCTTTTTGGCTTTGAAGTTGTACATGGCAGACATGACACAGATACAAAGAAATTACTGACATCTGACAACGTTAAAAAGAACATTGACAGTGGAAATAGCCAATCTACAAGGTCACAACACTTCACATCACAGCGCGTTGTGAGCTTGAAGATCTGCTAGTTCCACATTTTTTGAAAATGTTTTGAAAACATGGAAACAGTTATGACAAAATAATTGGAATTATGACAAATAATTGTGATTGGACGATTATGTAATAATTGTGACAGGCCTACAGTAACTGTGAGCTTTGAAAACACATGAAACAAGGGAGAGTGATCAATCGCGAAGTTGCGGGGAAGCTCTGCCGTTCCCGAACACTTCTTACCTTTTGTGAACATCCTATCCAAAAAGTAAATGGTCCCGTGCAGGTCTCTCAGGTGTTTACTTCTCAAGCGTGGAAGAAAATCGAAGCAGCGTGTTGAAATAAAGAGTTTAAATCGCTCATTTTGTCAGCCGGTGTAATATTTTCCCCACTCTTATTCGTTGTGTCTATACCATGTGACCAGGGGAGGTAGTAATGTTTCCTATGTGGCCGCAACTTCCGGAATGTCTAAAAAACAGGGCACCGGCTGATAAAATGAGCGATTTAAACTCTTTATTTCAGCAGAAGAAGTAAAGAAGTAAACACCTGAGTAGGGTTGGGGACGGTAACCGCCGTACCGCCGTAAAAAACAAACAAAAAAAAGTATATTTTTTATTGGAAAACAAGCGAGTTTTAAAACAGGGGAGAAGCGAGGACCGCATGCGCTCCATGCCGCTCTGCTCTGGGCCGTGTACCACATGTTTGGAAGCCACATACGTCACGCGGAGACAGACCTTCAAAGCCTGGGCAGGCAAGCCTCGTAGAGGAGTACAGAGCAGAGCAGCGTAAACCTTCTCTGTAATCCACACGACACAAGGATGTTAATACATACCTTGTGTTGTGGCATATCTTTTTTTATTCATACGGATTACTGGCGGAGCGCGGGCCGCGTGGACTAAAACCGAAAATGAAACTATTTTACTTTTTCCACCGCGTCGCGCGTTGTGCCCCGTCCGGTGGCGCGTCGGCGATTTTATAACCTTTTCTGTCAAGTCTTGTAACTAAAACCTGTATATAGCAGCACTCAATCACTGCGATTTGAGAGTTGAGACGTGACGTGAGTTTACAGAATCACTGTACACGATCTGACTACCCGTCCTCTTCTGGTTTGTTCACACAGTTGTTTGTGTCTGAAAAGCCCAAGTAGCTAGCCTATGTTACTATGGTAACCCGACAGTGCAGATCTAAAAGCTCAGAACGCGTCGCGGATGCGATGTGTTGTGAGCTTGTAGATCTGCTCCTTTCAAAGCCAGACCCACTGTGCTGTGCGGAGAAGTATAACTCGGGCAGTCAGGCTGTGGAGAGGCGACTTTTGGGAAGATGATTGCAATATTTTGGCTTATCGCCGAACCTTAATACATAGATACGGGGGTGCGGTAATTACCGCAGTACCGGCGGTAAATGGGAAGACGGTAATCGCGGTAACAAAATGTCGATACCCCCCCAGGCCTACACCTGAGAGACCTGCATGGGACCTTTACTTTTTGGATAGGATGTACACAAAAGTTAAGAAGCTTCCCCACAACTTCGCGATTGTGGATGACAAGAGTGAGAAACCTCATCTCAGATTCACACACACACACACACACACACACACACACACACACACACACACACACACACACACACACACACACACACACACACACACACACACACACACACACACACACACACACACACACACACACACACACACACACACACACACACACACACAGAGAGAAATGCACACACAGAAAAAGAGAGATTGAGACAGACAGACAGACAGACAGACAGACAGACAAGAGACAGAGAGAGTAGAAGCCACCTTTCATCAGGTAATGGGGGTTAGGGTCTGCTGCTCACCTGGAGCGCAGAGCGTGCCAGGCAGCGTCTATGTCTGCGTAGAGGTTCTTCTCGGAGGGCTTTCCGGTGCTCACGCCGTAGCCCGAGTAGTCATAGGAGAAGATGTTACAGTTGATGCGCGTTCCCAGGCCGATGTAGAAGCTGCTCATCTGGCCCAGGTCCACAGCGTTGCCGTGGGAGAAGAGCACTGTGAACCTGGAAGAAGAAGAGAGGAGAGGTGGTCAGGGTACGAGGTAGCCTCGCGTAGCCAGACAACTATTCCGCCATACCTGAATGTTATAACGAGTAGTGTTTCCCAAAGTGGGTGCCGCAGTCCAGGCGCGCCGCAGAATAATCTGATAATATTTGGAATTCATCAATATCACTTCACTATGGTTAGTAAAACAGACCTGGTTTGCACTGTACTTGATGAGCTCTTTTTCCATCTATGCCCAACTCTCTTCACGAAAAATAGCAGATCTACAAGCCTGTAGATTGGCTATTTTTGGTGAACCTTCCCCCCAGGATAGGGATGCTGGGGTTCAAGTGGTATAAAGTTAATTTCAGTCAGCTCTGATGGAAAGAGATATTTCTCTGTGACAGCCTTTATCTCAGGTGACTGTCAGAGCTTCCGTGACATACCACTGCTAGTCTGCTACTTAACTATCTCGGAAGGGAGTCTTAATAATATATATATATATATATATATATAATTATATATATATTATTTATTTTATTTATTTTTCTGCGTTAAAAGATCATATGTCAAACCCTCCCATGTCTCGTCACTACAAGTAGTGTTATTTGCTGCAATTTCCAGATAAATGATCTTGTAACATTAAACCTCTAGTTTTATAGTAATACTGGAACCTGGGAGGTACCATGGTTGAATCCAGACAGTATCAATGCATATAGATATGTATGTAGGTAATTTTACAGTACATTGACATTCTAGTTTGTGCTAAACTCTCCAAAACTGCCTACTGCATCTTTAATTCAGCTGTTGGGAGATTGGATTTCAGATTGGAAATAAGCATAACTATTATGAACAAAATGTTGACATAATGACATTCAATACGGACACACTATCTCCAAAGGTCCAGTACACATTACGGTGTTTAGTAACAGAACATTAATTTACAAGCTATAGATGGAATATCGATCAAATACATTCTCTGAAATGCATGACGGTACAGAATGTTGGCCTTCCGGCAGGAGTGCCGCTTAAGATCGTCAAGGTCAAGGTCAAGCCAGACATAAACAAACAGTGGAAGTGAGCGCTTATAGTTCATTTGTTGGTATAAGGAGAACCAACGGTTCACCAGCCACGTGCCACATAGGTAGGGCAGGAGCCTATCTCCCGTTTCTTTAGCGTGAGGGCGGCTTGATGTACAAGCAGTACACCCACTGGACATGATGTACAAGTACACCCCCTGGATGTGACGCTACTACTTTATCTCACAGGGGCCGTACCCCCAATCTGACCCTTGATGCTGAGTGCCAAGCAGGGAGGCATTGGGTCCCATTTGTATATTCTTTGGAATGACTCAGCCAGGGATTGAACCCCAGACCTCCTAATCTCCGGGCAGACACTCAAACCACAATACAAGGCCACAGAGCTGGTAGTTAGGTTAATAGTTCATGTGTTATGGTGCCATTAGGGGCTTGGTGGGTACTGGGTAGGTTAACTCTTTTACTGCTACACTAAGGATTTAAGGATGTCTCAAACTGCCATCAAAGTAGCTTTTACAAAAGTATCTTTTGTAAAATACAGGCGTATTTGTCATCGAGCCAAACTGCCCGCAGGGGGCAGCCATTTGCAATGAACGAGGCTCACAAATGTCCCTCACTCGCACCAGTAGTTTAGAGCATAGAAATAGAGGAACTAGATCCAGGCATAGAAAACGATCAGAAAAGTGATTCCGCCGCCATTGTTGTTTATGTGTGGTCGAGATTTGAGACCAGTGTTATGGGAGCTGTTTCTACTGAAGACACCCGCGCCACCCCCCCATCTGCACACAGTGCTCAGACAGGGTAAAGAACGGACGAACGAACGGCTGCTCATTCATGGCTGTGCGCTACTTGAATAATCAGGGAGCATGCTTGTTCATAGCAGTAAAAGAGTTAATAGTTCATGTATTATGGTGCTATTAGGGGCTTGGTTGGTAGATTAACAGTTCATGTGTTATGGTGCTATTAGGGGCTTGGTGGGTAGGTTAAAAGTTCATGTGTTTTGTGTTATGGTGCTATTAGGGGCTTGGCAGTGTGTCTCACCTGGCGTTGGGGGCACAGCGGATGTACATGCAGCCCACCCGGTTCCCCCGGCTGGACCTGGTCAGGAACACGTCGGTGACGTCCAGCTCCCTCTGAGAGTACTGGAACTCCGCCCTCTCCGTCAGGTGCAGCTTCCACCGGCCCTCTGCGGCGCCCGTACCTCCTCCTCCTCCTCCACCACCTCCTCCCCTGTCTCCTGCAGCTCCGCCTGCACCTCCAGCTGCGCTACCGCCGCCAGCTCCTGCCGCTCCTCCGCCGCCGCCCAGCCGGGAGCGCAGCCCCGGTGCTCCCAGAGACGGCACACTCGCCCCAGAGCCTCCAGTGCCCCCCGTGGTGGTGGTGGCGGCTCCGGCCCCGGCGCCTGCGTCCGGGTCGGGCACCAGGGCGTAGGTGGGCTCCGGAGGGAGGAAGGCTAGCTTGGCCGCGATGCGGCTGGGGCACGGCGGGCAGCAGAAGAGGCAGCACAGCTCACGGATGGACAGGCCGTTCATCTTCGACTGGAGGACGAGAAAAGACGACGTGGGAGTCACACAGACCAATAGATCAGGAATTGTCATTCAACTAAAAAAAGTCTAAACTAGGGCTGTCACGATTTCTAATCGAATCGAACCGAAAATTGACGTTCGATTCAGTAAATCAAAATCACAACCATAATTGCAATTCACTTCCGCACATGAAAATGTCAGTTGTTAGGGCATAAAACCCAAAGTTTATATTGTTTATGTTAAACCTTTTGTTATTCTCAATCTCATTTGTTATTATATTAATAAAAGTGACTTATTGAGAAAGTGTTTTTCAAGACAATAGCCTAAAGTTATAGTCATATCGCTCTGTGGTGAAAAGAGGAGGTTTAAAAATAGTATATCCTATATTGCATAAAAAGAAATCGAATCGAATCGTGACCTTAGAATCGTAAATTAAATTGAATCATGGATTAGATTAGGCATATTGTGACAGCCCTAGTCTAAACCAGTGGATCTTCTCAATCTTTTTTTTTTTTTTGTATTTATTTCATGGACCCCCGTAACTCTCAGAGTTACAGACCCGTTAATGGTCCACGTGGTTCCTTCCCAACTAGGAATATTTTAGCTGGGTTCTCTCACCCTCCATGAGAACCAGTGGACCATTAACGGGTCATGAGAACCTGGATTATTTTGGAGAGAGACAGTTCCTCTTTGAAGATCTACTGTATGAATAGCTATTAGCGCGTCTTGGAACTGATAAGCAGTAGTAGCCAAATTAAATCCCACCATTTGGCATTTGGTTCCTACTTGTACCAGAATTTCAATAACCCAGATAACCTGGATGTTGACACAACTGAGGCACACGGCTGAGCCGAGTCAATATTCTCCAGTGTCGTCTCTTAACGTTCAGTGGTTCTCAAAGTGGAATCTTGGGATCTGGGGACTTGGGGAGGTTCCAGGGGGTCCCCAGCTAAATTAGCACAGATTCATTTCAGTTTTATGTCTGTGTAATACACAGTATGAGTACGGTATGGTATCATAGGGATATTCAGGTGCATGGGATTACAGTACAATAAAGACATTTAGACAGTTGTAGGATAATGCTCTTAATCTAACAACTCATGGAATAAAGCAAAAATACAAGAATGTCATGACTGAAAATGTAATGATGTTTAGGTTTATCATATAGCCAACAAGTTGAATAAGATTGAGGTGTTAACCTTTGCTTTTATGAAATATCAGAGACCATTCATGTTTTAATATGGAAGATGCTTCTGAACAAGAGCCAGTGGTGCAATGGTGATTCAGTGTTTGGGGGGTCGCGAACGTGGCTCAACACCTACTACACAGGCCTATTGATATGCATATAGGCTTGTTTCTTTGTTAAAACAGTTGTCGAGGTGTGAACTTTGGGGGGTGCGAGACCCCGGCTCAGAAAAGATATGGGTCGTCGGGGGCGTGCGACCCAAGACTACGGCAACAAAATCTGAACATGTATAGTATTCCATTGCTAGTTTGACCAAAACTGATATATATTATATATATATATATATATTTTTTTTTCTGTGTGCGACATGTGCCACATAAGACATGATGGCTTGTATGGACTCAAATGACTGAAATCAGCCGTGGCGAGTGACGACTGAGAACTTTAATCGATGAACAACTAAATGTTAACAAATGGGGGTCCGCAGCCTACAGTAACACACATCGATTTGGGGTTCTTTGACATGAAAGTGTTTTAGATCCGCTGGACTACATCCCATCACATACTACAGACCAAAACACACATACTATATCACCAAAACACAGAACACCAAATAGTCTAGAATGGCCTTCTATTGAGCTACAGTCCACTGTTACGTTGCTATGATCAGTGGTTCTCGAGAGGGTCACAGACCAGGGGTCCTTGAGGGGGTTCCAGGTGGTCTCTCTCCAGCTAAATACCACCCTTATTATACACAGGCTATTTAAAAATAGCTGATCTCCAAGCCCACAGCTTGTAGATCTGCTATTTTCAAAACAAGTGTATTTATTTATTTTTTGACACAAATATTGTACGCATTCATGTATGTCAAATATTGTCAGGTGGGGATGGTCCGTGGCTAAATACATATTAATCAGAGCCATCTATTGGAGAGTGGCGCCATTGCGGGGGCAGAAAACAGTGCCAGTCATGTGGCTCATGTAACTCGAAATAGTGGCAAATTCCCATAGACTCCACTATTCCCAAAATGAACTACTCCTTTCAGTGTAGGCTACTATAATGTGATGTAAATGGTGCCATGGCATTGGTTCGACATGTCATTGTTCCTACATCCCATTTGTCAGAATCTGGTGAATGTTAACCTGGTGAAAATACTATGCCTAAACCTAACCTCAGTAAAACTATGGCTGACTGACTGACTGGCTGGCTGACTGACTGACTGACTGACTGACTGCTCTTCTCTCACTTTGAGATAACTCTTTATATTTTAACTGCAATGATGAGCCTACACAACTAAGAATTTTACCCACATTACTTGTAATGTGACAATAAAGACTGATTCTGATCCTGAAGTGACTGACTGACTGACTGACTGACTGACTGACTGACTGACTGACTACATAGAAGACAAAGGGAACTTGGATCAGAATGGATGTTGAGTGAGTGATGTTTACATCCCAGGCTGCTACAGATGACACTTCATCTGTGATGGTGACTCACTGATGTGATGTGGGACATGGATGATAGGAGGGATGTCTGGACTGGTACCCAGTACCACCCACTCCTCCCCCATCTCTCTCTCTCTCTCTCTCTCTCTCACACACACACACACACACACACACACACACACAGCAAGAGCTAGCTTCGCTAATATAAGCAGCATCACATCAATTTTTACAACCTTCAACAACAGTCAGCTAGTTCACAAAATAAAATGCTGGGGTTGTTGTCTTCAACCAACCAACCAACCATTACAAAAATTAAAATAATAGTGACGTATAGAATACAGACATTATTATGGATGGCCAACGTTAAGCCTATTAATTGGACGGACATCAACAACAACATTTGACGTCTCTTTGTTGTTATTCGTGTGGTGGGGATTGCGTTAAGACAATACATTCGATATGGATTGTCTTGTTCCTCTTTATTTTTTTAAGCAGTAGCAAACTCATATTGTTTAAGACAGTATGTGGCGTTTACGGTTTTAGTATCCAAATATGAACCAAATAACGAGATATCGACAAAGCAAATTGAGGCGAGCTGGTGACTGACGGCTTGTTATGTTATCATGTTATGTCAGGTGCATATGAATTATTATTAGAATGTCGGAGAAGATTTTCTGCCTCCGTTTCTTTCTGTATTGTCGGCTAGCGGCTAATATGTGTAAGACTATCGACCAGCTAACTATTAGCTCGGCGGCTAGCCCCCCCACGTATAAGATAGCTGATCTACAAACTCCACTACACGTAGATCCGCGACCCCGCTGTGAGCTTGTAGATCACAGCGAGCTTGTAAATCGCCCGTCAACCCTAGATAAGAAATCAACTGCGTTTTTCAGCTCACACATCCCGTCTTGAACGGATACGGAAACGGCATGTGCGCATGTGTTGTGTATGGGTGCAAATGACCGGATACAGTAGAGCGGACACTAGGCGACTATTTGTGCTGAGCTGGAAATAAGAACCAACAGCGCTTTCGGCGGATGCTACTAACGTTAAGCCCATGAACCAAGCTCCGTTCCGCAAGCAGCACTAACGTTTCCTGTTTTGGAGTGGGCAACACTAAGGCCTTCAAAATAAGGTAATCCTAACTAATGTTTTTTTTTCTCCTTTTTTTTAAAGACAAATGTATTTTACATTTTAAAAATACATGCATGCTACATGTCTTTGTACTAACCTCGCATCACCAGGCTTTCCGCTGGGGGAAAGCCTGGTCTTCGTTTACTAAACGGGCCGTTTGATCCGGTCGGGAGCGGAAGAGCTCCTACGTTTTTCTGTAGTCCAAAACGGACTACACTTTGGCCGGATACAACGACCGGAAACAGTTTCAACCCAGTTAGCGCATGCGCAAGTAGTTAGTGCATGCGCAAGTACGGGTTAAAACCTGGTTAAAACTGTTTCCGGTCGTTGTTTCCGGCCAAAGTGTAGTCCGTTTTGGACTACAGAAAAACGTAGGAGCCCTTCCGCTCCCGACCGGATCAAAAGCCCGAAATTGGAAGCCAGCCCAGGCTATCTTTGTACTAGTATAAAGTATCCCTAGCACACTTTCCAGGTGACATTCGTGTAGTAAATCCCCAAAGGGCAGAGTTTAATGTTGTTTTATAAATGGTTTCCATAAAAACATAAAATAAAATTAAACAAACAAGAAAAATGTTTAACATAGTACATACATGCATTGGATACACAGTATAAACAATATAGGACAAAGATATTAGAGTGAGTGAGTGAGTGAGTGAGTGAGTGAGTGAGTGAGTGTGTGTGTGTGTGTGTCAGGGTTGTCAACATTGGACGCTCAGAATCCAGGAGATTATTTTTTTGGGGGGTGCGCGGAACTCCCCTACCGGGGTCTGGGGGTCCTCTCCCCAAAACCTCTTAACAGATAGACCTATATATATTTTCCTGTGTTCTGTTGAATTTTGTGCATGTTCGATACTTTTATCAGGCTTGCTTTACTAGCACTGGTACAATTTTAGCCTTAATAATGACTTCTCATCTTTAAGTCATTACAAGTATAATTATGATCTTTCTTGCATGCATTGCCCCCAACCCTAAAGCGGGGCGTCTGGGGGTCCTCCCCCCGAAAAAATTTAACATAGTAGATGTAATTTCCTGTGTTCTGGTGAATTTTGTGCATGTTTTATACGCATGTATTGATGACTGAACCAAAGGACATCTTTAATGATGACTTCTAATATTTAAGTCATTACTTAAGTGAATATGTGTGTGATGTTTCTTGCATTCATTGCCCCACCCCTAAAGCGGGGGGTCTGGGGGTCCTCCCCCAGAAAAAAATGTACATAGTAGATGTAATTTCCTGTGTTCTGGTGAATTTTGGGAGTTTGATACAAAATCCAGGAGAAATCCAGGAGATTTGCCAATCCAGGAGACTCCCAGGAGAGGGGTTCAAAATCCAGGAGACTCCTGGGAAATCCAGGAGAGTTGACAAGCCTGGTGTGTGTGTGTGTGTGTGTGTGTGTGTGTGTGTGTGTGTGTGTGTGTGTGTGTGTGTGTGTGTGTGTAAATAAGCTTAGTCTTTTCATGGATCTCCTTTTAATAGACCTTGTACCAGTGAACTGTACCGTCATGAAACTGTACCTTTTCCTATGCAAACTTCTAATAAAGTCTTCAATCAATCAATGTGTGTGTGTGTGTGTGTGTGTGTGTGTGTGCGTGTGTGTATGCGCGCGCGACGTTTTTTAATGGCTTCAGGGCCGGGGCCCTCTTATTCTGAAGAAATCGGCCACCGGAAGTCTTAGTGCTGCTGGCTTAGTGCTGCTGACAGAACATAGCTCACAAACCAAAGCTAAAGCTAAGCTAAGCGGCTAGCGTTGAGTCGAGTCTAGCCTAGCTTAGCATGGAGGCTAACAACTCACCAGTCCAGGGAGGATATGCGGAGTAGACAGAGAGACAAGCA
Organism: Nannobrachium achirus; assembly: GCF_963921795.1. Taxonomy (NCBI): domain Eukaryota; kingdom Metazoa; phylum Chordata; class Actinopteri; order Myctophiformes; family Myctophidae; genus Nannobrachium; species Nannobrachium achirus. Next base: position 26,714,620 of record NC_137814.1, on the reverse strand, counting down.
GCGGCAGCAGAGGTGAAGGTAGCAGACGTCCCTGTGTGTTGACATGGATGTTGTTTAGGTCTCAGTGTAATACGTATTATAATATATATGTATGTGTGTGTGTTAGCTCTGGATGCTAGCTGTGTGCTAGGCTAGCTCACATTCCATCCAACACAACCAACCAACTGGAGGTTTTTTGTTTTGTTTTTTTGGTCCACCGAGTGACTCTACTCTACTCCACCCGGAAGTGGCGTAAAAGGGCATGGGCGTGGCTTCCAAATCAGCTGGCGATGAATGACGTTTAAGGTTTTACTTTATTGTTACGTCTTGTGTACAGGACAGGTACGTATACATGAGAGTAAATTGGAGCTTGTTTTACCCCCCAAAAATAGATTTAAAAAATAAATACAAATAAACAGGTCTAGGTTTAATAAAAATAATAATAATAAAATATGAATACAGCAACTTCATACATACAATGCATTAGGTTAGGCCAGGGGTTCCCAAACCTTTTTGGCTCAGCAAACCCCTATAAATATGTTTTGTCACCCGAGGCACCCCTACATTATATTCATGATTTTCACACCCAGCACCTTATATTTATAGCATATTTTAGCGATTATGTTGTGATGAAAATATTGAGATTAATAGCCATTTTGATTAGAACTGACTGAAAATAACTTTGTACTTCAAGTTTAAAATGATACAAAATATGTTTTTAAGTGTCCAAATAAATTACAAATATTATCAAATTATCTGGAGGCACCCCAGGGTGCCCCGTCACCCACTTTGAAAACCCCTGCGTTAGGCTACTAGGCCTACTAAATCCCTGTGTGTGTGTGTGTGTGTGTGTGTGTGTGTGTGTGTGTGTGTGTGTGTGTGTGTGTGTGTGTGTGTGTGCGTGTGCGTGTGTATCTGTGTGTGTTTGTTTATTTTGCTTCATTTTGCTTCCAAATTTTTTGATTCTTTCTTGTTTTTGTTTTCCCAGAAAATAATTATGAAGTGTGCGTGTGCAATATTGGCAGTTGAAAATGTGCATGCAACAGTGAGAGAAAGAAAGGGACACAACACACACACACACACACACACACACACACACACACACACACACACACACACACACACACACACACACACACACACACACAGAGAGAGAGACACACACACACACACACACACACACACACACACACACACACACACACACACACACACACACACAGAGAGAGAGAGACACACACACACACACACACACACACACACACACACACACACACACACACACACACACACACACACACACACACACACACACACACAGAGAGAGAGAGAGAGAGAGACTGCAGGGATGCTGCTCCTGGAGTTTCAGATTTAGTGAATGATGGCTCCCTGATGCCACCATCCTGTACCTCTGCTAGTGTTCTGTAGCCGTACCTCTGTACCCCAGTCTGTCTGTACCTCTAGTCTGTGTATCTGTTGTAGCTCATGTATATCTGCACCTAGATCTGTTCTGAGGAGGCTCAGCGCGGACTATAGCGGCACCATGAGACGCTGCAAGGTTATTGGTTCACACAGTGCGTCCTGCAGCCTGGCCACTTGCACATCACAGGCCTGGTAGGAGGATACTAGTCTAGCCTACTATGGGACCACATTAGATCTGGAATGCTGCATGCTGCTATGATCAGACAGACTCGCTTTCTTTTCCCCCTCCAGCAACAACAACAATAGGAACCAGTTCTGGACCAGAGCTTTCTGTTTTAACCCAGTCTTTTTTAGTTGCTATGGACAAAGCCTATAATTGAAGTTGACAGGGCGTTTATTATTATTAGTGTTATTGTTGGGAACGCGCGGCTCAGAAACGGTGATGATGCTCCAGTGCAAACGACGCGCAGAGACCGTAGAGGCAGCAGACAGGTGAGGCGCGGCTGAGAGGAGAGGAGAGGAAAGATTCTGCCGTCGTTTTACAGCATTAAACCCTCCGGACGCGGAGGCTTCGCTTTGGATACCGACAGCCTGCCTTGCACCGATCAAACTCGTTTCTCCTCACGACCACCGGAGAGACAGAGGGACAGAGAGAGGGAGAGAGAGAGAGGGAGCTACGGACCAGCTATACTGGCACCTGATCCATCCTTTCCTTGTAGTTTCCTATACAGCCATTACCTGGCCATCTGGCAACGGTGAGTAGCGGTGGGGCAAAAAAAGGGGGGGGGGGGGTCGGGGCTGTTATAGAGAGATAGATCATGCGTGTAAATGTGTGTGTGTGCTATGTGTGTGTGTGTGTGTGCGTGCGTGTGTGTGTGTGTGTGTGTGTGTGGGGGGGGGGGGGGGGTTGAACAGGTATACATCATGGCATGTGCGCAAATTTATTGCTGCTGCCACCATATACAGCGATGCTGCATTACAGAGAGAGAGAGAGAGGGAGAGGGAGAGGGAGAGAGAGAGGTTCTCTGGGTTAGATGCTGCTCTCTGCCATGGTGCTGTTGGACCCTTATGCTACATCAAGGCTTCCCTTTGTGTCTGCTCGCTATAACCAGTGGATGCTCAGCCGTTTGAATTCAATTCCAACCAAGGACCAGTTTAATATGCATTATATTAGACCACCACAGACTCTCCTCTGTTTTTATTATCTCTAGAACCCCAATCTATATGGTGGGCTATAGGCTATGGTAAAAAGAAAAGAAAATGTCAGTGCTTATTTAAGTTGTATATCTCTGTGCTCATTTAACACTCAAATGGACCCCTGAATGGTCCATTTGTACACTCTCAGAGTTACAGACCCTTTGGACCCCTGGGTGGCCCCACGGTCCCTATTTTGAGTACCTCTGTGCTATAATAGACCTATTAAGGCTTTGCGTGCATTATTGAGCATTAATGCTGTTTCACATGTTGCACATGATGCCATGACACATTCATTTGTTGTTATTATTATTATTGATATATTTAAACGCATGCTTTGGGGTTTGATGCAATGTGTCAGTGATGTGCCTCACAATAGCTGCACCATAGTGTTATTATTACAGCGTTGTAAATAATACTCTGTTACGTTATCGTTTGAATGTAGAGCATTGAAAATGAGCCATTATGTGCTGGAAAATGATTACGCCCTGCCGATACTGGACTAAAGGTTGGACATGTTGATTTGATGCTGCGTGCAATACAGCCATCAGATTGTGTGTGTGCGTGCGTGTGTGCGTGCGTGCGTGCGTGCAAGTGTGTGTGTGTGTGTGTGTGTGTAAATTACGTTTTTATGTTTTATTTTTTAATCTTGAAAGATGTATCATTCATTGATCGATTCCCCCCCAAAAAGTGTGTTCCTTCTCAGCCCAATAAGGGAAGTGGCAGTTAGACTTAGAAGTCAATCTCTTACAATAAAGGGAGGCAGCCTGATGTCACATCTAAACCAGATATCCGCTGCCTACCAGTGTGACGATGGGATTTATTCTGATTTAAATGTTGTAAACAACACAGACCGCAGGGCAAAGCCATAAGCAGCCAAAGTCAATGTTTTTTCAGGCCAAGGACCCCTTAGCTGAGAGAGAGATGAAGCAGGGACCCCCACCACCACTGCATATTGGATTCAAACAAAATCCTCAATACTTTAGCTTGTAGATCTGCTATTTTCGGCTAATGTTGCCCCCAGAATAGGGATTGCGAAGGTTCATGTGGTTAATGTAAGAATATCCAAATAAAGTCCCTATTACACAAAGATTTGGTGGCTCCCCTTGCAATATCTCTGCAGACCCCCTAGGGGTCCCGGACCACCTGTTGAAGACCCCTGCTATAAGTAAAAGAAATTGCAGCAGTATGATCATAAATCAGTGATTCTCAACCTTTGACCCCCGGTGCAGACCCCCATTTCAGCCTTAAAAAAATAAAAAATACACACCAACATTCCTCAGCGTTTATTATTATTATTGTATTATTGTGCTTTTTACCGTATGCTTTTTCTCCCCAAATTAGTCGTTTTCCTCCCCACACACACATTTCTGTGTTGTCACTGCTGTCGTTGGAAACGTGCCGATTGATCGGTTAGTGATCACGATTGGCCTATAATGCCTCTATCGGCTTTTTATTGGTATCGGCTTTGCCGATCTACAAGCTAGATCAGCTATTTTCACAATGTTTATCTGTGGGACTGAATTTAACCTCAGCTTCAACTACAAGTTGAATTGGATACTAAAGGACCTCAGCCTGTAATCTTCTAATGTTTATACTTATTGTCAATGTTTTGTAAGAAGAATCATTAAATATATAAATGCTGCTACAGTAACACAATAAATAGAAGAATTTATGGATTTGACGATCGATCGGGAATATCGGTATCGGCATACCAGTGATTCCAGGTGATCGGTGTCGGCCCCAAACATCGCAATCGGAGCATCTCTAGCTGTCGTATCCTACTGACTCACCTGCCAGTGAGGAGCCCCCACCGGGAGGTCTTAGGGCCTTCGTCCTACTCCTCCCGCCCAACACTCCCTGCTGACAAGCTCCGCCCCCAGCCCTCAGGATTATATGCAGTGTTAATTATCACCTTCCCCGCCCGGCTTCCCTCCCCTGAACACGGGCCATTTGTGATTGTGTAGTTGCTCGACAAAACCGGATGCACTACGGCGGATTAGAACCCACAACTTCCGCGGTCGTGGTGCTTCTCAGCATTTATTTAACTCTGAGTGTACAAATGCCAAACAAATGGACTCGTAGAGGGTCCATTCGGTTCCATTTGTTACGCTCTCAGTGTTGCAGACTCGCAAAGGGTCTATCTATATCTGGGGTCAAGACCCAGTGTTGGAAAACAAGGGATCTAATAATTAGATTTGGCAAACTGTTAAAAAAGTATCAGTCAAATCAATTCATTACATTCAAATTGATTGATTGATTGATTGATTGGACACTTTATTAACACTTTGCAAAAAAAAAAAGAAGTACATAGGTACAGTCCAATATTAATAACATCCTACACTCACATCTGGCAAATCAAATTGCCCGTAAAACACGTTTACGCACCACTTAGTTGTCCTGGACTTTTTTACTAAAGTGATTTACAAGTTATATTTGTGGTGTATATATAATTAATTGTTTACAACTTCCTCCCCTTCACACTCCAAAGATATCAAGCTCCACAGAGGGAATTTAACGGTCGCCAGCTGCTGCTGCTAGAGTTTTGTTTTGCTTGTGTGAATATGGTGGGTAGAGAAAGAAAAAAAGGGATGGGGGAGATGGAAAAGTCTAGGGTACTACCTGGAATTACAATAAGAGACACCCAGAGAAAGATAAAATCTTAATGCATATTATTATGTAGTGTTTTTATATCATAACCCTATATGGTTGAGTGGAGTCCCTCAGGGCTCTATACTAGTAGAGTTTCTGTTAGTGTTGACCATTTGAACCCCGGTATTCACAATCTTGGGGGAACAATAGCAAAGACATTTGGTGTAGACAGAAGAAGTCGGTGCAAGTACAAAGTAGAGTGGGACCCATATATCGGTCTGGCCGATACATCGGCCAATATTTGACCTTTTTGACCACATCGTTATCGGCAGTTTACTGTGTGCAGCCAATTTGCCCTCATGTATTTTTTCTTTTCCACTTTCAACCTTTCTGTCCATATATTATTGTCATGCTAAAGCCTCCAAAAATAGCAGATCCAAAAGCTCACAATGCAACACATTATGAGCTTGTAGATCGGCTATTTATTTTTACCATTTTCTAATAGGGCTTTTCTAAAAGTGTTACATATAGGAATAAGGTTAGGTTTATGCATAGTTTTACTGAGGTTAAGGTTAGGAATAAGGTTAGGTTTATTCATAGTTTTACTGAGGTTAAGTTTAGGAATGGGTTAGGTTTAGGCATTGTTTTACTGAGGTAAGATTAAGAATACCTGTTCCGAGGTCGCCGTATTTGACCCGGGGCGAGCGTGTTTAGGGGCGAGCTTTCTTGTATTCCTTTTAGTTTCCAAATAAGGGATGATTCCGTATTCTAAGGGATGCTTGCCAACCCCAAGCAAAATGGAAGGAGGGTGACAATGACAGGCAGAAACAGACAGATGGGGGGATGAATGGATGGGGTTGGATGGAGCAGATAACGTGTTGCAGTTTGTTATCTGACGTACAGGCTATACGGAGGATAACAAAAGGAAAAGTGGCCAGACACAGATAGAAGGAAGAGGAGGGAAAGTTATACAGACAGACGGACAGACAGACAGACAGACAGACAGACGCACTGGAGCTCTGAGGGAGAAGAAGGGAGAGTCCAGGGATTGAAGCAAAAACTGCTGTTGGGCAGAAACCTCTTAAATCCATAATTTTACCTTTTGTGTTTTTTCATACATTGATGCTCTACTTGCTCATACTACTAAAGGTATCAAAAGTAGGACGTCTACAAGCTCGAAACGCAGTTCGAAGAGACACGTTTTGAGCTCGCACAATCTGCTACTTTTGCTGTTT